>NW_024038778.1:1440000-2040000 GCF_016077235.1 Cyprinodon tularosa | reverse complement strand
GACTTCAGTTCGCTTGCTAGCCTGGCTAAGGCAGCAAGCCCCGCCTCCGGTCATATCAACTCTCCTGTCAACTTTGGACTCCTGAATATCCGCTCTCTCACAAACAAGGGTCAGCTCATCCAGGATCTCATCAATGACCGTAAGCTGGACTTCCTCTGCCTCACGGAGACGTGGCAACAACCTAAAGACTTCTCCCAGCTCAACGCCTCCTCTCCACCTGGGTTTGTTTACCACTCTCTTCCTCGTGTTTCCGGTCGCGGGGGAGGTCTCGCGTTACTTCATCGCGAGAAGTGGAAGTTGTTGCCTGTTTCTATTCCTGTTTTCCGCTCTATGGAATGCTTTGCATTTGAACTGCCTGGCCCTACTCCAATATTTATTTCCATAGTCTACCGTCCCCCCAAACCACATAGTGACTTTTTAAACGAATTATCCATACTACTTACCCACCTGACTACTCTCTCTCCTAATGTCATTCTCCTCGGTGATTTCAATATCCATATGGACAATGTAAACCTTTCACTCACCAGAGACTTTTCCTCCTGCCTGGACAGTTCTGGATTCCATCAGTATGTTGATTTTCCCACCCATATAAAAGGACATTCACTGGACTTGATTTGCTGCTCTGGTTTAATCCCATCTAACTGTTCTGCTGATGATGTCCATATTTCAGATCACTTTCTTTTATCCTTCAACGTTTCCCTGTCTCTCTCCATAATCAAGCCTGTCCGCCAGATTTCCTTCCGCAATATTAAGAACATAAACACAGACATTTTATCCTCCCACATTGACAATATCCCAATCCCTGCTCTTTCCTCTCCGGACCACCTTGTCACCCACTACAACTCTGGGCTTTCCAATATTCTCAATTCCCTTGCCCCTCTCAAAACCCGGTCTGTATCCTTTTCCCGCTCTGCCCCTTGGTTTACTCCTGAGCTCCGCCTCATGAAAGCCAAAGGTCGGCAACTGGAACGCCTCCACAAAAAAACTGGTCTCTCCATACACAAAGAAATGCATAAAACTCATCTACTTCAATATTCAAATTCAATAGCCATTACTAAATCAAATTACTATTCTGACCTTATCTGTTCCAATGATGGAAATTCCAAGTCTCTCTTTTCCATAATGCATAGGATCTTTGACCCCCCTGACACCCTGCCTTCTTACATGTATTCTACTCAGACCTGTAATTCTTTGTCAACCTTCTTTAATGAAAAAATCTGCTCCATTCACCAGCAATTACATATGACCGCCTTGCCTCCCACTTCCCCTCCGCCCCTCCCCCGTAGCCAGTCATTTTCCTCCTTCCTACTGCCCACTTCTTCTGAAATTTCTGACCTCATTCAAAAATCCAAGTCCTCTACCTGTTCTCTTGACCCCCTCCCCACGGCTCTGGTCAAAACCTGTCTTACCTCCCTCCTCCCCTTCATTACTTCCATTATTCATTCTTCACTCTCTTCTGGTATTGTTCCTTCACTTTTCAAAACTGCATCTGTCTCCCCGATTCTGAAAAAACCTGGTTCTGATCCCACTAACTTTAATAATCTTCGTCCCATTTCTAATCTTCCCTTTATCTCTAAAATACTTGAAAAAACTGTGTCTGCTCAACTCCACACCTTTCTTACCCTCAACAGTCTTTACGAACCTTTCCAGTCTGGTTTTCGCCCCTCTCATAGCACTGAAACTGCCCTAATAAAAATCACAAACGATCTCCTTATAGCTGCTGACTCTGGACTCCTCTCCATCCTCCTCCTTCTCGATCTCAGTGCAGCCTTTGATACCATTTCTCATCCCATTCTCCTCAATAGATTATCCTCTCTTGGCATCTCTCACATCCCTCTTGAATGGTTCCGCTCATATCTCTCCGACCGCACTCAGTTTATTCAGCTCAAATCTTTCACTTCGCACCCTTCCCCTGTCACTTCTGGTGTTCCTCAAGGCTCAGTTCTTGGCCCCCTCCTCTTCATCACCTACCTTCTTCCCCTTGGCAGTATTTTCCGGAAATTCAACATTCACTTTCACTGTTATGCGGATGACACCCAGCTTTATTTATCCAGTAAACCCACTTCCTCTCTCCCCCCCTTGTCCCTTACTAACTGCCTACTTGAAATTAAAGACTGGTTCACCTCAAACTTCCTTAAACTAAACAGTGATAAAACAGAACTCCTCCTCGTTGCCACTAAATCCATCCTATCAAAAATCAAAAGTTTCTCACTACCCATTGACAACTCCTTAGTCTCCCCCTCCCCTCAGGTCAAGAGTCTGGGTGTCATCCTCGACTCTTCCCTCTCCTTTCAGTCTCACATAAATAAAATTACCAGGTCTGCATACTTCCACCTTCGCAACATTAACCGTCTCCGTTCCTCCCTCACCACTCATACTGCCTCTGTCCTTATCCACAGCCTCATCACCTCCCGTATTGATTATTGCAATTCTCTTCTTTTTGGCCTCCCTCATAAATCTCTCCATAAACTTCAACTTCTTCAGAACTCAGCAGCTCGTGTCATCACCAGAACCCCCTCCTTCCATCATATTTCCCCTGTTCTTCACCAACTCCATTGGCTCCCAGTTCAATTCAGAATTCAATTCAAAATCCTTCTCTATACTTTCAAAGCCATCCATAACCTTGCTCCTTCATATCTGTCAGACCTCCTTCACATTGCCACCTCCTCCCGCTCCCTTAGATCCTCCTCCTCCATCCACCTCACTGTACCTCCAGCTCGACTTGTCACCATGGGGAGCAGAGCCTTCAGCCGCTCTGCTCCACAGCTCTGGAACTCACTTCCTCCCGACCTCCGCAGTATTGACACTCTCCCCTTATTCAAAGCCAGACTCAAAACCCATCTGTTCCAGCTCGCTTATCTGTGAATACACTGCTCTTTTCCCTATCCATAATTGTTTTTTTTGTTCTCTGTTGTTTTATGTTCCTGTATCTGTATTTTGTATTTTCATCTCTTTTTATTTATTTTTTGTATTATTTGTAAAGTGACCTTGAGTGTCTAGAAAGGCGCTGTTAAATAAAATGTATTATTATTACCGATAATGGGCACAGGTGACCCTGTGGGTGCTGAAAGTGTATCGGTCCTCTCTCGTTCGCTCAGAAGCAAAATTATAGGCAGAGGAGCGGGTTCCTCCCACCTGAAGACTGCCAGAGACGTTATAATCTACATCCAGTCCAAACTAATAAAAAAACAGAAAGACAAAAAAGGCTTTTTAGTTGTTTGATAAGGGATGAACTTCTGACATTCTGTGTTCAAAGTAGTTCTGAAATGTTTTTACCGTCCAGTCATCGCTGTCTTGGGTTGTGTAAGTATTAACCAGCGAGCTGTTGGCACATATTAGTATGAATTACAGCGTGTCAAAACATCAAGCAAATAACAAGAAGAAAAGTAGAATTGTGAGGATGGTAACTGTCTATAAAGTAGGTTTTGTTTTGTTGTATTAATGTGAGAAAATGAGGAAAAGCTATTTTCATGAAGTAGTAGCAATTTAAGAACAAATATTTCTCCAGAAAATCAATGAAGTATCTAAATCCTAGTTATGATATTTTTGGGACACTGTACCTCGAAGAAGTGTGAAAACTGTTGTAGATATCAGCACTGCATGTGCTGAATGCACGCCAGTCCACTACAGAAGATGGTAGCTTGAAATAAAACAGCAGCATGATTATTATTTGACAAATGAAATACACAATAGTGTTTATTTCAGATTTGACAGTACTTTCTGGAGCTTGTTCCCTTGAAGAGGGTTGGAGCAGAGGGTACAGCTGCCACCGGAGCTCAGGTAAGTCTTAAAGTCAATCACATAAGCGCCTTTTCTGCGCAGTGTGACCACATCAAAACCTTCTCCTACCAGGTTGTGGCCTGGTACAAATGGAGCAGCATCACATTGGGCTTTAGTCCCAGTCTGACAGCAGAGAACAGAGCAGGGAAACAGGAGGAGGCTTAGCAGAAGAGGCATCAAGGTTGAGCAGACGGCCATGATTAGGGGCTAAAAAAGAAATGGAAAAGTTCATGAATCACTGCTGTTTCAGAGTAGATGGCTAGTACTATAAAGAGTGAATGTTAGGCATATTTATACCTCATCAGAAATTAACTTTAAAATAGTCCATATGCAAAATCGTGAGTTTACTAATACTAATATGGCTGTTATTCAAGATATTAAGCTTTCTCAGTTTTCAATTACAAGTTAGTAAAGCTAAAAGAAAAAACATTTACTGTAATACTATAAATTCAGAAGTAATATAAGTCTTTCAGTCATCATAAAAGCCAGCTGAACTTTATTTTCTCCGTCATACAGCAGTGAACTAGCAAATATGATCAAATCGACTCCTTATAGTCTTATCTTTTGGTTGAAGATTGAAACAGTGCTAGTTTTAGTAGTTTCAAGCATTTGCAAAAGTTGAAAAACCTACTGTTGAAGAGCCACTTCCAGATTCAGCAGCTCAAGCAAGACCTGAGGAAAATGAGCTGAAGACCACAGTTTATAAAGAGGACAGAAAGAGGAGGACCAAAAGCTCCAAAGATATATGGTTGGCTTAACAAACATAGAACCATCTGATATTGATAGAGATTAAAGGAAATGTCCTTGGTAAAGCTTAATAATTAAAGATGATAAGCTTATTAGTAAAGGTAAATATTACATAAGGCACTTTTTCCCCCCTTTCTGTTTGTATAATATCCAAATAGGAGATAACATGAGAACATTTCCAAATGTTGAGATATTTACCAAATGTTTCCCTTTTTTTCAAAATGAAACAGTGTATATTATAGTGGACAGAATTAAAGTATTGGTGATCAGGATTTTGGATTAAATGTATTAGTTTAGTGTAAAGGTTAAAAAAAGTAAATTATTTTAGTGAAAACTTCCTGGACAGAGTTCTGAATTTAAGTTACAGAACAGTTTGCTCTTCTACAACAGGGGCAGTAGTTGATTTTGTTGTTATTGTGGAAACTCTGGTTGTTGAAAAAAGAAATGAATGATTAAACTTGATCAAAGACCACCATTGTCATCTTGAAACTAAATGACAGAAAGGCAAAAGGCAACTGGGCATTCTAATGCTTATCATTAAGTATAAATAAAAAAGCAATTAATTTTTTTCTTCTAGCACCTAAAACTTTAAACATATATTTGATTTTAACAGATATATTAGATGTTTACCTGGCTCCGAAAGGGCTTAAAGATTAAAGGAAAAATGCGTTGTTTTTTTTTAAATTTGGCCCTTGATTTGACGTTATTACATCATGTTCTACTCACCAATATGAGTTTTGTGTCATTTGGAGCTGTTCTGAAGATATTCGGTTAGGTTATATTCAAGTAATGTCTTCCTATGGGCAACGACTTGAAGGCACAAGCTAAACTCATAATTTATCATTTATGGTCAGTCAGTTTATAACATGTAGGCGAATCACTGTCCGCCAGACATTCGCGCTTATATTTTTTATATTAATATCTATTAAAAACAAAGCGGCGCGTGTATGACGTCATCCGGCTACCACTCATTCATCCTGTCCACTGAACTGCTGCTAGTTTTCCTCACATGCCTGGAAGATGTCTAGTGCTACTACCACAGATGATCTCGCTCTCGTAATGGAATTGAACGACTCAGATTAGCTAGCTGAATGAATATAAGGGGTAGAGCGTAGCTGCCTGTGGCCCGGGATGCCTGTCACATCTCCAGTCTGGCGTGTTGATGACCAAGGAAAAAAAATAGCCTGGAAATGAATGTAAATAAACAACCATAGAATAATGAAAAAGTAGAAAAAATTTAAACAAAAGTCAGAAAACCCAGCTTTCCACCAGCATTTAAACGCACCATGTACACACAAATCTGCGATGGACTGGCGACCTGTCCAGGGTGTACCCCGCCTCTCGCCTGTAGACAGCTGGGGATAGGCACCAGCACCCTTCGTGACCCCGCTTGGGATTAAGCATGTCAGAAAATGGATGGATGGATGGATGTACACACAGATCTGGGAGCTCTGAAATGCGTGAAATGTGTCTGTGAATCGGATTATTAGACTGTGCTTTTTCTTGATTAAATAAAAGTAACACTGTTCCATTCTTTATTCTGAGATGTAGGAAAAGGAAGGAAGTGTGAAAAGAAGCAGTATTTTTCCATAGTTTAGATAAGGGGGAAACATAGATAAACATGTCCTTATGATTATCACGTCCTGTTTCAGTTGTCTGAAATGTTTATCTGATTGAATTGATGTCCCTGATGAATTAAAGTGTTTTTCTTAGGAAGACTCATTGTTCGTGTAAATGGTAAATGGCATGTACTTATATAGCGCCTTTATTCAAGTTAGGAGACTTGACCAAAGCGCTTTACACTACATTCATTCACCCATTCACACACACACTCACACACTGACGTGTGTGTGGAGTCTCCTTATAAGCAGGGGTGGAAAGCTACCTCGCAAGAGCCACACTAATGGTTCAGCTGTTTTTGTCGTTCTCCCATGCAGAGTAAGATAAAACCTTTTCTTCCTTGCGTATTGCCTCTCAACACTCATTTTTACTTCACAAATTGGCGTTGCTGGTAGGATCCTGTGCTGATCTGTCTCGCTCGGTGGATTCTAGAAGAAGGGCCTATCACCAAAACCATCTGGGTTTTTCGTCTACCTCAAATAGGCCAATTTTAGAGAAGGAGGACACTTCTGATGCTCCACCTGTCATGAGGCGGTGTTTGTTTGGAGGACCCAAATGCAGAGACCAGTTGGCAGAGGTGAATTAAAGTTGGTTTATTAAAGTTCACAGATCCAGGGGTAGGAATCAGAGTCCAACAGAAAACAGCAAACGAACCTGAACCAAGGAGACATCAGGGGTAAACCCAAACTAGGAGCCAGGGAGAGACGAGGTACACAGACAGAAGTTTGACGAGATGTTAGACGAGGATCCAGCAAACAGGAACTGAAGAGGGAGGGCTTTTAAAGGGGACAGACACAAAGAGAGAGCTGACGAGGGAATTGAAAACAGGTGCAGGCAGAACAGAAAAACAGAGCAAGGGAGGACACAAGAGGGCAGCAGAGGACAACAAATGGAAAACCAAGAAAAACAGGAACAAACAGACCAAGACTCTGACAGTACCCCCCACTTAAGGGCGGATCCCAGACGCCCTAAAATGTCAAAAAACAGAAAACAACCCACCCAGGGTGGGCGGAGGGGGAACCAGGGAGGCAGGCACGAAAACAAAACAGAGTCTGAAAACAAAAAATAAGCCACCCAGGGTGGGCGAGGGCAACGAAAAGTCTCTGGAGGCCGGCCGTGGGGCCGGAGGCGAGGCAGAGTCTCTGGAGGCCGGCCGCGGGGCCGGAGCTGAGGCAGAGTCTCTGGAGGCTGGCCGCATGGCCGGAGCTGAGGCAGAGTCTCTGGAGGCCGGCCGCGGGGCCGGAGGCGACGCTGAGGCTCTGGAGGCCGGCCGCGGGGCTGGAGGCGAGGCAGACGCTCTGGAGGCCGGCCGCGGGGCTGGAGGCGAGGCAGACGCTCTGGAGGCCTGCCCCTGTGGCCGGAGGCGAGGCGAGGCAGAGTCTCTGGAGGCCGGCGGCGGGGCCGGAGCTGAGGCAGAGTCTCTGGAGGCTGGCCGCATGGCCGAAGCTGAGGCACAGTCTCTGGAGGCCGGCCGCTGGGCCGGAGGCGACGCTGACGCTCTGGAGGCCGGCCGCGGGGCCGGAGGCGAGGCAGACGCTCTGGAGGCCAGCGTCTCCAATGCTGCAGGAACCTCGGAGGAGGACGCCGCCTCCGCTTCAGCAGGATGCACCGAGGAGGACGCCGCCTCCGCTTCAGCAGGAAGCATCGAGGAGGACGCCGCCTCCGCTTCAGCAGGAAGCACCGAGGAGGACGCCGCCTCCGCTTCAGCAGAAAGCATCGAGGAGGACGCCGCCTCCGCTTCTGCTGCTCTGCAACAGGCTCAGAGGGAGCCGTCGACTGCGGCTCAGGAACAGGCTCGGACGGGGCCGCCCACTGCGGCTCAAGAACAGGAACAGGCTCGGACGGGGCCGCCCACTGCGGCTCAGGAACAGGAACAGGCTCGGACGGGGCCGCCCACTGCAGCTCAGGAACAGGAACAGGCTCGGACGGGGCAGCCCACTGCGGCTCAGGAACAGGAACAGGCTCCGAAGGGGCCGTCCACTGCGGCACAGGAACCACCATGGAGGGGGCCTTGAAGGCTTGGAGCGCCCGCTGAGGGGCCTTGGAGGCTTGGAGCGCCCGCTGAGGGGCCTTGGAGGCTTGGAGCCCCCGCCGAGGGGCTCTTGGAGCTGATGGTGGTGGCAGGTACAAAAAAAATCTTCTCTCTCCCCATAAAAAAAGCTCCAGAGGTCAGACTCCTGTATTTGGGGAGCTCTGAGGAGTTCACATGCCTGGTTCTCTGCTGGGTCCATCTTGTTGGCTGGATCCTTCTGTCATGAGGCGGTGTTTGTTTGGAGGACCCAAATGCAGAGACCAGTTGGCAGAGGTGAATTAAAGTTGGTTTATTAAAGTTCACAGATCCAGGGGCAGGAATCAGAGTCCAACAGAAAACAGCAAACAAACCTGAACCAAGGAGATATCAGGGGTAAACCCAAACTAGGAGCCAGGGAGAGACGAGGTACACAGACAGAAGTTTGACGAGATGTTAGACGAGGATCCAGCAAACAGGAACTGAAGAGGGAGGGCTTTTAAAGGGGACAGAGACAAAGAGAGAGCTGACCAGGGAATTGAAAACAGGTGCAGGCAGAACAGAAAAACAGAGCAAGGGAGGACACGAGAGGGCAGCAGAGGACAACAAATGGAAAACCAAGAAAAACAGGAACAAACAGACCAAGACTCTGACACCACCGAGTCGATCGATCTCGACAGGACAATCACTTCGGGAGACTGAGAGAGGAAGAAAACTAACAAACTCCTTTAAAGGTAAAAAATAAAAGAATGACTAAAATATCGTTATAACATTAAGCAGGCAGTCAAAAGACTGAACGAGGTAGGCCTTTTATAGGCTGAGGGTAGGTCGACAGACCGAGGAAAACTTGTAGGTCTCTTACCTTAATAGGCCGAGAATAAATGTAGGCCTTAAATAGGCTGAGGGTAAGTCTTTTTTAAGACCAAGGTTGTATGTCTTACTGAGGAAGGTAGACAGAGTGTTGCCACAAAATAAAAAGGGAAAACAACGAACCGGAGTATTTATGACAGCTCAAAATAAGAAAAGGAAAAAATAAGAAAAATAAAAACATCTCATAATACAATATAATATTTAATATAATGACAGGAACAATTTAAGAAAATTTACTGTTGTTCTATTTACTAATGCACATCTTTCTTTTCTCTTATACTTTTCTGCTTTGGCTGTTGTGGCCGCAGCTTCGTCTCCAACGGCACCACTGAGCACCTCCAGCCTGTATCCCAGTTTACCACAAGCCTGCTGCTCTCTGCTCCACCTCCACCTTATCAACCGAAGGCTACAAATCCTTTTCTAAAAGAGGACAATTTTTATTACCCTGGTTCTTAGAGAGCTGAACCAGGGGAGGAAGACGACGGTGGCGATCTGAGACAATCATTTGACCCCCGACTCACAACCAGACTCTATTATCCCTGGGGCCAACTGCGGGGATCCATCTATCACCTTTGCTCCATGGTCACTGAGTAGGAGCCACTATCCTCAACAGACTGCGAACAGCCCCGTATGGACCAGCTCCTCATTCAAGGAGGGACCGCGGTGAGGACAGTTGAGTAACTGAGATAGAAACGTGCAACGGAAAAAGAAAATAACAGCCTGAGGTACAGCTGACCCTCCTCCAAAACTACCACTGAAATGTTCAAAATGTTCTCCATGCAGACAAGATCAGCTCTCCAAATGAGGGTTACTGCTACATCTGTGGCAAACGTGATCACTGGGCCAGAAACTGTCCACACAAAAAACGTGGGGGCAGAGGAGGATGTGGCAGAAGCTCAGTTCATAATGGGGGTCCACTACCCTACCATGGAGGCCAGGGAGGACAGAGAGGAGTCTACAACCATGGGGCAGAAGTCATTCTCAGCAAAGAGGATACCACGCACCTAAGCGAGGTTAATCTACTGACTAGTAAAGAAGCAGTTGGAGCGACCCCGGTTCGACAGACTGCAAGTAACACACACACCCACAAAGTACATTTAAGGGACATGTATTAGTTTCTGGACAATATTTTTTATTTTTTACTACGGTGAGTTGCTGATCTCATGTTTGAATTTATATTCCTTTTCCATCTAATAATGGATATCCAGTAACTACAACTCTCAATAACAGTTGGGTAGGTTTTAATTAGCTTTTTTCCCAAACTGGTGGGTATTTAAAACGGGAACCAGAGGGTAGAAACTGAAATTTGTTATGTAGGGGATGGGTATAATTATCCAAAATGGACTTAGCCTTCCTGATTACCTGATCTTCATACATTTCAGTCATGTTTTTCTGTTGAACACCCATGATCTTACTGCACACCTTAATAATCTTAGACATGGCATTTTTGTTCTTTACATTAACAAGAGCGTACAAGCAGATTGCAGAGAGGGTAAGTATGGACTATATAAAAGATCAGTAGAACATGCTCATTAGAGTTTTGTCAACCTGAAACCTGGCTAACTTTCTTAGGCAGTATAAGCGCTGCTGCCCTTTCTTACATAGCATGTCTGTGTTGCTGTTGAAAGTTAATTTGTTATCTATGATAGACCCAAGATATTTATACTGATAAACAATTTCAATGTCTTGCCCGTTTATAATGGTTGTAGAGGGGTTGCAGGTCTTGTGCCTAAAATCGATACACATGTCCTTTGTTTTAGTGACATTCAGTTCCAGCATGGCTTCCTGGCACCAGTTTGTGAAATAGTCAATGATGGGGCCATGTGCTGTTTCACTGTCCTCCAACAAGCTCACAATGACAGTATCGTCCACAAACTTGACAATTGTCAATTTTAGAACAACAGTCATCAGTGTAGAAGATGTAAAGAAGTGGAGATAAAACGCAACCTTGAGGAGAACCTGTAAATGTAAAAGACAGTCCAGAATGATGGTAGTTTACTCTCACTCGCAGGGATCGGTTGTTGAGGAAATCCAGTATCCAGCCGGAGATGGTAGAGTCCAGTTGGAAGCGGTGTAAAAGCTTTTGCACCAGCAGGTGGGGCTGGATGGTGTTAAACGCTGAAGAGAAGTCCACAAACATTGTCCTGACATGGGTTTTGGGGCCCTCAAGATGTTTGAGAATGAGATTTAACAGGGTTATGGTTGCATCCAGGACCCCCTATATTTGTTCTGTATGCAAATTGCAGGGGGTTAAGTAGGTGATTAGTTCTTAAAATAATGTTATTTTTGACCAGTTTTTCTAAAGAATTCATTACAAGAGAAGTGAGGGCTATGGGCCTGAAGTCATTCAGGGTCCTAGGGTGATTATTTTTCGCTATCTGAACTATTGTGGATTGTTTCCGTAGATCAGGAACTGTCTGAAGGGCCATAGACAGATTAAAAATGTGTTAAAAAATTGGGCCAAGCTGCTCTGCTAAGCAGGACAGAAGACAACCAGATATCTTGTCTGGTCCAGGGCTAGTTTTAACTTTGCAATATTTAAAGGCCTTCACCAAATCTGGTAGGGAATAACAAATTGCTGGCATGGTGGTGGTTAGCAGTTCATGTTCGAAATCTGAGATTTCCTTTTTAAAATCATATTTCCTATCGAACCGTGTGTAAAAAGTGTTTAACTCCTCGGCTAAAATGTAGTCAGTTTGGTAATCATCCAAGGCCAATTTCTTAGAATTTTTATAATTTAAACCAACCATTGTTTTCACTGAGTCCCATGCTGAGCCTAGGCTGTTGGTGCTCAGTTTCAGCTCCAGTTTGCGCTTATATTCCGAACGTAGCCTTTCTTATTTCATGCTTAATGTGTTTTTGGATGTTGTGTAATTCAGTGGAGTTATTTTGCTTAAATGCTTTCTTTTTCTGTTTCAGCAAGGTTTGCAGGTGTTTACTGACCCAGGGCTTGTTATTAGGGTATGTTTTGTCCTTTGTCCTTTGTACAAAGCTGCTCTCGTACTAGTGTTGTTCTACACCAGCGATCATTTATGTACAAGCAGACACCTCCTCCACGCATCTTCCCGGTAGTAGTGGCATCCCGGTCCGTCTGCAGTGGCATCCCGAAACCATCGATAGCCATATCCCCGTTCGTGTCCTTCTCTCCAAGCCAAGTTTTTGTCAGGGCGAGGATGCACGCGTTCTTGTACTCGTGTTGGTAGCACACAAGAGCTTGGAGATCATCTATTTTGTTCTGTAGAGATTGCGCGTTGGGTAAGATGATTGAAGGCAGGGGAATGCGTGCCAAGGGCCGTCTTGATCGCTGTCGCACCCTGCCTCTCCTATCTCGCTTCCTGATTTTGAGGCGTGATGAGTTGGAAAAGTTTCTATTTGCAGTATCCGCATAAAGTTCTGTTAGGTCCGGAAACAGCAGATCCGGAGGAGGCGGCCCATTGTCCGCGGTCGCTTGAAAATTTAAAAGAAAGTCTCTGGAGTATACAATCCTGGTCGGATGTGTCGCAGTATGCCAGCTTGCTCCAAAGCAAGCGATAGTAAGATTAGTGCAAAGACAACAACACACTCCATGTTGCACCTTGGTGGTGTACTATGTTTAAGTTATTTACCTGAAATTGACACTTTGTTAAACGGACAAACAAAAAACAAACAAACGGTAGCACTACCACTTGCGCATGCGCCCCATATGTTCTGAAGATAGGTTATATCCAAGTAACATCTTCTTATGGGCAAAAGACTTGAAGGCACAAACTAAAATTGGAGCTGTCCAGGATATCTTCAGGACAGATCCAAAACTCATATGGGTGAGTACAACATGATGTAATAACCTAAAATCAAGGGCCCAATGTAAAAAAAACGGCGTTCCCCTTTAATGATGTGCTGTGTTAGAGATCTCTGAGGATTATCTAATATAAAACAGGCCTGTGTTCTCACCTCATAATATGTGACCTCTGGAGAGTATTTTTTTTACCTAAGGTGCCTAAGAAAAATTTGTATTGGTTCCCACTTTGGTGTTTTCCAATCCACTTTGTCTGTTTAACCATGAATAGTGCATGAGGAGGGAGACTGTAGATTTTTTTATTGCTCCAATGATTTGGTAACAAATTGGCAATAGTTAACTTTCTTCTCAAAATTAAATGCTGTAATAACAGGGCTGTCACATATTCTGCGGTTTTGTGATGGGTAATACACTGCTAGCCCAGCATTTCTTAAGAAACTGTGGGCGATTCTAATCTGATCCCTTTTGTATCCCACCTAGTCATAACTAAAAATCATTAATTTGATAATTTTGCATCCAGCAAACACCTGAGGAAGTCCCACCTCATAACAGTGTTGTAAAAAAATAAAATAAGGGGCCTCTTAAAGTTTCCCTGGATCTGAAATGCTCTTCCTTTCCAGATCATCACACCTATAGAACAATCTTGCTATTTTGACTCATGAGAAAGCCATGTGTTACAGGGGGAGCTTTATATAAGGGTTTATATAATCATATAAAATTAATAATGATTATACTAAAATGAATACAATGTTTCTGCTTTGTAATTCTAGCCCAGTATTTTGAACTAGAAAATTCCCAAAGGAGATCTTGGAGGTGCCTACCACATGTGTGCATATTATTTGGACTGGCACCTGAAGATATATATACATGTTTAAGCTAAAAGAAGTAAACACCTAAGTTAAAGCTGCAGCAAAACTTATTGTTCACATGTATCAGGGCAGATTTACAGGACAGAGTGTACAAAACAACATGTGGAGGTGGAAGGCTGAGAATGACCATGCTGCTACACACACACACAGAAAGAGCTGATTTTGTTGAAGCAGAAAAACAGGAAACAACTCCATACATGGAGATAGGAATGTAGGGAGTATGACCACTCTGTGGGACTGTGTGAAATTGTGATTGTAAGATTCTCCTTGATGAAGATAATAAAAAGAGACTGTGTTAGAGAGGAGATCAGAGTTGCTTTTCGCAGATGCGTGCTGCTGCTGCTCTCCCTTTGCAAAAAATCAAATCTTCATTGTCCAGTCTCTTTATTTCACTCCATCTAAGTGACCTGCACTCGAATCAACGGACCCTCTGAAGCAAAGACGGTTTTCAACAAACCAAAGGCCTAATGGGGTTAGTTGGATTCACCTTACATTGGCATATGTCACTATACCAGGTAGCAAATTACTTGTTCATGGATGATGGTGACTGGCATCACCATACCGAGTGGCAATTTGTGTAGTCTCACCTACTGGGGACTGGTTTCAAAACACCTGTTGGCGACTAGCATTGCCACACCTAGTGGCTGACTGATGTCATAACAGCTAGTGGCGGTTGGTGTTGTCACACCTACTGGTAACTGGTGTCGCCAGACCCAATTGCGAGTGGGTAATGATAAAGATCCCTATAATGCAATAAATTGCTGAGTATATTATATTGGCTTTTATTTTGTAGAGGACCTGTTGTCTTATTTTGAAGGTCTAGCAGGACTGTGTCGTTAGCGGTCAGCCTCTGGAGGGATATCGAATCCATTTACAATTGTTGAAAGTACTTTTTCCTTCTTATTAGATTATTATTTGCTTTATTACAGAGAAAATGGGAGAGCTTTATTTGGAAAGGTGCATTCAGGTATGTTGTGAAAAGGCCCTGATAGTCTAATTTCAAGAAACTGGTTGAGTTGGGGTCGTAACAATGGGCCTCATGGCGAAATGAATTAGTGTATGTCAGGGGTAACCAATTAAAAATCCGCAGGCCCTGAATAAAGAAAATCAAAAACCAGTAAAGGTCTAAAGAAATTTTCAATTATAATCTGTTAATTTAAACTGAATTTAAAACTGAAATGAAATTAGGTGTTTATGTTGTACATTGATTTTTTTAAATAAAAAACATTTTAAAAAATAGAGCATTTTTCCATCTTAAAAACTAAATAGTTTTTTTGAAGTAGAGAACAACAATCTTTCAGGTTTGTATATTCATATATTTTATAAAACACCTGAACTGACCTATTTTTTTTTATTATTTTTTTATTTTTTATGGCTTAATGAGAGAAGAGGCTGTCTTGCAAGGCTTTTAAAACTGGGTTTGAATGGCGACAAAGCCATTCTCAAGCACATATCAAGGTGCTCATTTTGAGCCTGGATCAATATTTATTATCATGGTCATGGTGGGTAATCCTGCTTCACAGCAGCAGGTTGAGCCAAACATACTTAAAATGTGCAGGGTCATCTTTGAGCACACCCTTTCACTTTTCTTTCACTAGTTCACCGCAGTTCTTCCAGCATTCCACTCTTTCTCTGCTCTCTTTCTCTCATCATCTTCTCCTTCTTTCCCATCGCCCAGCTTTCCACAGGTTTGCCTGCTGTGTCTAAAAGTGGCTAGCAGCAGTGACCCTGACTAACACAGCTCATTGGCTAATTTGTATCACGTGCAGCCTGTTCCCGGACGCTCCAGATGGCTTTACCATATTAACAGGAAAGCGGTGCAAGTGAAGTTAGACAATGTTGTTGGACAAAATGCAGTAATTTACAAATGTTTTAAATTAGGTTGGGTCTGGGTTAGCCAGCAAATGGGTCCAGATCCAGACCGCGGTCTGCTAATCTGTGACATGACATCTAGTGTATATAATGAAGAGGCTTTTATTTTGTAGAGTCCGTGGTGTCTTATTTTTAAAGTCTGGCAGGGTTGTGTTTTAAGGAAAAGGTCATGCCCAGCAGTGATATAGAGTCCATTTCCAGATGTTAAATCACGCAGAGGCATTCTATGCTCCTTGCATTGCTATGACAGGCACCAATTATTGACTCTGTAAATTGGAAACAAATATTAAGAATGATTTCATTTTACTTGACTTTCCCACAAGAGGTAACAACATCTTGGACAATGTTTACACCACTCAGAAGGGAGCTTACAAAGCCCTCTCCCTCCCCCACCTTGGTGCCTCAGACCACTCCACTGTTATGCTAATCCCTGCATAGGCTACAGACCGCTGGTTAAGGTGACTAAACCAGCCAAGAAGGAGATCCGGGTGTGGCCAGAGGGCTCAAGAGAGGCTCTCCAGGACTGCTTTTCTACCACTGACTGGAGAATTTTCAGACATGCAGCCACATACAATGACATTGTAGACCTCCAGGAGTACACAGAAACCGTCACAGCGTACATGTGGAAGTGCATGGACGACGTGACGGTCTCCAGAACCATCTCCATCCGGGCTAACCAGAAACCCTGGTTGACAGGGGACGTTCCCAGGCTCCTGAAGGCCCGGAACGCTGCCTTCAGGGCTGGGGACGAGGCAGGCCTGAGGACAGCCAGGGTCAACCTGTCACGGGGGATCAGAGAGGCCAAGAGGCAGCACTCCAGGAGGATCGCCGACCACTTCAGGGACAGCAGAGACTCCAGAAACCTGTGGCGGGGCATCCAGACCATCACGGACTACAAGCCCCCACCGCAGACCTGTGACAACTCCCCCTCCCTGCTGAACCAGCTGAATGACTTCTTCGCTCGCTTTGAGGTAGACAACAGCACCCCAGCACGAAGGATCCCTCCGCACCCCGGTGACCAGGTGCTGTCACTGTCTTCGGACTGCGTGAGGAGAACCCTCAGGAGGATCAACGCCAGGAAAGCCCCCGGTCCCGACGGGATTCCTGGCCGCGTCCTCAGAGACTGTGCTGCAGAGCTCACGGATGTCTTCACTGACATCTTTAACATCTCGCTGAGACAAGCTGTCGTCCCGATGTGCCTCAAAGCCACCACCATCATCCCGGTACCGAAAAAGTCGCCCCCCACCTGCCACAACGACTATCGCCCTGTCGCACTCACCCCCATCATCATGAAGTGCTTCGAGCGGCTAGTCATGCAACACATCAAGTCTGCCCTCCCCCCCAATCTGGACCCCTACCAGTTTGCATATCGGTCCAACCGCTCGACCGATGACGCCATCTCCACCGCCCTCCACTCAGCCCTCACCCACCTGGAGACCAGGGACTCACATGTCAGAATGCTGTTTATCGATTTCAGCTCAGCATTCAATACCATTGTCCCCCAGCAGCTCATCGGCAAACTGGTCCAGCTGGGACTCAACACCTCCCTCTGCAACTGGCTGCTGGACTTCCTGACGGGGAGACCACAGGCTGTTCGGGTCGGCAGCAACACCTCCAGCACCATCACACTGAACACGGGGGCCCCCCAAGGATGTGTGCTGAGCCCCCTCCTCTTCACTCTGCTGACCCACGACTGCACTCCAACATTCAGCTCCAACATCTTCATCAAATTCGCAGACGACACAACTGTGGTGGGTCTCATCAACAACAACAATGAGACAAACTACAGGAGTGAGGTGAGCCACGTGGTGCCAGGACAAACATCTCCATCTGAACGTAGAGAAGACAAAGGAGATTGTGGTGGACTTCAGGAGAAGGCCTGCCCAGCACGCTCCCCTGATCATCAATGGTGCTGAGGTGGAGCAGGTGAGCAGCACCAAGTTCCTGGGTGTCCACATCTCTCAAGACCTGTCCTGGGACACCAACACCGCGTCCCTGGGAAAGAAAGCCCAACAGAGACTCTACTTCCTGCGGAAACTGAGGAGAGCAAGAGCCCCGTCCCCCATCCTGCACTCCTTCTACAAGGGCACCATCGAGAGCATCTTGACCAGCAGCATCACCGTGTGGTATGGAGCCTGCACTGCAGCCTGCCGCAAGACACTGCAGCGCACCGTGAAAGCAGCTGGGAAGATCCTCGGTGTCCCCCTCCCCTCTCTATTGGACATTTATCACTCCCGCCTCACCCGCAGAGCCACCAGGATCGCAGGTGACCCCGCCCACAATGTCTTCACCTTGCTGCCGTCCAGGAGGAGGCTGCAGAGTCTCCGGGCCAGAACCAGTAGGCTCAGAGACAGCTTCTTCCATCAGGCAGTGAGGATGCTCAATTCCCTCCCTGCCCTGCCCCCCTTCGCCCCTCCCTGACCCCCCAATATCCCCATCCTCCACTACTTTCCACTACTCTCCCCAGGACTGCTACTCTATGCACTATTTGCACCATTCACACTACTGTTTACATATTAATATTTTAATATTTATTTTATATCTTAGGTTTTTATTTTCGTGCTCATATATATATATATTTTTATATTTTATTATACACCGTGGGGTTGAGGGGATGGAAATTTCATCTGTGTTGTATGTTTCATGTAGCACATTTGACAATAAAGTTGAGTTGAGTTGAGTTAACTTATTATGTTTTGATAATATTATTGATTTTACACTTTTCCTCAATTTGAAAAAAGGATTATGTTTAAATAGCAAACATTCTTTTTCAGATTAAATTATATATTTTACAAGATGTTTGATGTAGGATACTAATCAAGCATTTAGCATTTGTCTTAGAAAGTAGTTTAGGCAAACACTTATTAGCACTTGTAAAAGGCTTTTATCTATATCCAATAAGATGGTCTTATTTGATTGCAGTCTTGTTATTTTTGCTGGAACTATGGTAATTTACTTTTTCATAGTTTCTCTTTCCTTCCACAAAGTATTTTCTATACAACTTTTTACTACCATATTTTTTGGTTTACATGTTTTATTTTGTATTATGCAGATTTTTTGTTATTATGAGTCTTATTTTGAAAGGCTTCTTTAGGAAGTGGAATCTAGCATGTTCGCTGGAAAACTAGAAGAAAAAGATGCACACAGCATGAAGGCATGACATTTGCAAGAAGTTTTACAGAGAAATTTTAGTTTAAAAGGTCCTTTATTTCTCATTTCTACCTCAAAAGGAAGGGTCAGCCAGCGAGGTATGTTTATATGTATTTATATTATTTTTTATGTCATTTTGTACAAAGGAAACCATCTCATTTAAGTTTATGTTGTATTTTAGTTCGACGGTGGTTTTGGTGTCAGTGGAAAAGAAATAATAAGAAGAATTTTAATAAAGCTGACTTCACACCAGCAGTACCGAACTCTTTATTGCCGTCAAGAAGAGGTGGAAGTGATACAACTGTTTTTTTGTCAGTCATGCAAGTTCCAAACTATTTATAGAAGAAACTCATTGCTTTTTATACATCCACCTGCGACAGAGCCAATCCGCTTTGAACCACACCTCCATGAAAGCCAATCGATATTCAAAGTTCATCTTAGAAGGCCTCCGCTATGCACCTGTCTGCTCCTGTGCACAGCCAGCGGATTCGCTATGACTTCATTCAGATGACACCCTTTCAACCCACCTCCAGCCCCTCCTCCACCTTCATAGCTAAAGCTTCATCAGAGTCTCATTCCTCCCAGACTTTTACTGCGTTCATTGTTCCACAGCCATATTCTTTGCTTCTGTTCATGCATATCTATCAAAGTTAGGGGAACTATGTTTCCTGCCGAGGTCTGAGCGCAAAAGTATCAATACATTTCTCCCAAATTATCTTTTCTCTTTGTGTGAGTTTTTCAGATTGAAATATTGTCTATCGTCAGTAACTAAAATTGCAAAGATCAAAGAACCTGAAGTAAATTATCTTTCTATTATTCGATAGGTATGGCTTACCTTATATTAGTGTGAGAACATTATGTTATGCAAGTTTTGTTAAGAAGAATAAGAATGACTTACTTAGCATTGCTGATACTGATATAGAAAATGTTTAATATATAAACATATGCTTTTAAATGTAGTTTTGTTAAATAGAAGTAACTATGATAGAATGAATGCTTTTAAAGCCAAAAATTCAGGTGGCTTGGGTAAGATGGTTGAGTTGTAGAGATCTTGTAGAGACCTGGTTTTAGGCAGATACATTTGAAATTGTTGTTAGTTCAGCATTCTTGATATCTGTCCTACAGTTGAGAAATGTAGTTGTTACAGTGGCAAAAACAAGTAGTCAGAGGACATAAATTTACATGCAAAACATAATAATATAAAAAAAACAAAAATTTTAAGTTATGCTTTACAGCAGAGGACAAAAGAAGCACCCCTCTAAGAAAATACTGTTCAGTCATAAGAAAAACATAGAGAAAAAAATTGAAATATTTAATTTGAAAAGAAAAAAATACATGTTGCAGTAATTTTTACAAGAATGTGAAAACATTTGCAATAAAAGGGATTTTAAAAACAACATATACAGAGCTGTCAAAAAGAAATTATTAAGATCTGTAAGACCCAAATTAAGGGGTTTAGAAACATTGTAAATATATCTTGATCGGATAAAGGTCCTGCCAGTAGTTCAGTTGTGAACACTTATTTGATCTGTTGGAAGCAGCAATAATTTTAAAGTCCAACAGTTAGTCAAAGTAAGTTTATTTATTTATGATTCAGCAGTCTTTTAATGAATGAGCTCTTCAGCTCTGTTTCCTTTCCTGCAAATAAGCAGCTGATCCAAAATTCCACACCACCACAGAGTCAATTAAGCTCTGCAAGAGCGCCCCCTGCCTTCCAAAATATAATAGTTTTCTTTTGGAGGTAAAGTGTTTTTATAAAAACACTATAGGGCATGATTAGATAATGCTCAAGATTAATTTCTTTACCACTAAAAAAATAACAAGGTTGTTTCTTAAGTTATATTTCAACAACTGATTTCACATTTATTTTTATATCTACTTTTTTTCTACATAAATTAAGTATAATATTCAATTTAAGCTAAAAAAAAAAAAAAAGTATAATGATAATGTTTTTGTAATAATGTACACTGTATGTGTGCTCATCTGCTCCGCTGGAAAGCCTTAAAGTGCTAAAAAGGTATGCTCAGATCATGCAATAAAAGCCAGTCATGCAAAAGTCAATACAAATGTAGGACCAAAATAATCAAAAACAGAAAATAAAAGAATTAAAACTTTCTCACTTTGTCATTTATTTTTGCATCTAGTCGTTTTAGGGGTTTTGTTCTACTGTTTAGATTTATTTGCACATACAAAAAAACAACAATATACAGTTAAAAATCTTCAGGAAAGGTTGAGAAAACCGTAGGGTTTTTTAAGGCACCTCTTCATAAGAAGTAACAATTTACAGCAACATAAAAAGAAACGTTGGAATGTCAAATGTATTAAATATACAAATTATGCAGGGCTGCCAATTTTTCACTAAACCTTGGGGAATCCTGTCAGGGTGAGATGGGGATAGGTGCAGCTATAGGTTGGAGGTTTTTAGAGGATTTAAGTGAAACAAAGTGACTGTCAGGATCCCAGTTTTTGTGTTCGTCTGTTTGTCTTGTCTTTTGTGTTTCTCCCTTCCACCACCAGGAGGCTTCTGGCTCCAGTTCGCCTCCTCACACACCCGCTATGGCAAGCACCGGAGTGCTCTGCTGGTTGCTACTACTTCGACGCCAGAGTGTTTGCCAGTTTGGGGTACTCTTGCCAAGCCTTGTTTATGCTGAGTCTAATCTGAGTTTTTGCATTTTGAGTTTTTTGTCCTCTAGCCAAGCTGAGATCACATTGAATTTTACTGAGCGCTTGTTTCTCACTGAGTCTCAACTTTGTTTGTTCTTTGGCAGGAAGCCTTCCTGCAAACTGGACCTTTTCAGACCGCCTTCTCCCAAGTGGGATCAACTGAGTCTTACCCCCAGATTCCACATACTCCGTCAGCGCTCCGCTCCGCCCCGCTGACGTACGTCGTGCGGAGCGCTTGTCTTTCATGGAAACTCAATGAGAGCCGTTCCACATCCACCGCTACTCCTCAGACGTCTCCGTCCACGTACGTCTTCTCCGTCCGTCACCGACAAATTACGGAGCCGAGCTATTTTTTGCTCCGGTCCGGCCAGGTCAAGATCCGCAATTGCAATCGCACCAAACAGGAAAAAGAACATCGACAAATTCCGGTTCGTCAAATTAAAATATAGCAGCAACAGATCGGTGACTAGAAATTATAGCACAATTCTTATATATATATAAAAAAAATAAAAATAACACAGTTTATTTAAATGATTGGATCCAAACTATTGGTTATTCACCAACCAGGAAGCAGATTTCTCATCTCCATCAAAATATTTATTTTATACCGAGGGACTTAAACTTTAATCAAATCCATTCAAAAGAAACTTACAAGAATGAAAAGAGAGGAGTTTGGGAGTAGAGAACAGGTTAATTTAAAAAAAAAGCTGTTTTGAATTATCCTTATCCCCGTTACAAAAATCTACAAATATATATTTATATATTTGGGCAGAAAACCAGAGATGGCAAAAGTACTCACTTTCCGTACTTGAGTAAAAGTACAGATACTTGTGTTAAAAAATACTCTGGTAAAAGTGGAAGTACTGATTAAACTTCTTTACTCAAGTAAAAGTAACAAAGTACAGGCTTGTAAATTTACTTAAAGTATAAAAGTAAAAGTAGAAACCACTTTTTTCATGCCGTTGCCTACATTTTAAATGGATGTCTGCCAATAGGACTAGATCTCCGTTGTGTTCATTTTCAATCATCTCGTCGTCCATGCTACTATGCTAACGCCACCGCCACCAAGCTGCAATGATTTGCCGCCAATGAATACCGCCGAATCTGTCGATTCATCTTGTAGTGGTGCGTCAAATGCAAGACAAACACTGGAACCACGGCACACAGACAAGAGTCAAGGATTCAACAACTTCTCTGAGTGAGTCGGCAACCAAATCCTCTTCTTCAAGTTCAAGAGTCATATTCCCCACTGAGCCTGAATAAACCGCTGTGTCTTCCCCTCACTTTACAGTTCCGGTTGAGCAGTGTTCAGAGCAACACTTCGTCCTCTGTTTAACTTCTTCAATAAAACCTGTTAAACCTTTTCCTTGGTCTATCTGAATTGGTTTCTCTGCATGTGGGTCCGAGCTTTAGATAAGATCATGACAATCTCGCTCAGCTGTCCAAGGGCTGCAAGGTTTTTAGCTGTAGGTCCATAAATCTGCTGCTATCGAGCCTCATCAAGATGCATTCAGACAAAAGTGCACTCAGTCCTAATCTCTAACAAAAAAAAGAGTGCCTTCTTTCGTTCTCTCGTCTGTGAGATATTAAGCCCTGAGCACTGACTGACAATAAGGTAACAGAAATTTTCTTATTTGCACGCAGCTAACTGCCAACTGAGCTACAGCACCCCCTACTGTACAGTAGGAGTAACAACATTGATTCAGCTTATAAACAAAGAACTCCCACCAAATCATGTATGACTAAAAAATAAACTATTCATACATGATTTCCAGCTTAACAACAAACATTTGAGGGAGTAGTATACAAACAAAATGCAGTTAACATTAATAACCAACCTTGCTGTTATATGTCAAACATGAGAGCAATAAATGTGTTTGTGATTTTCTAGAAGAACTACAAGTTTTTGAATAGGTCGCTCAACTATATGAGATTTGTGGGTTTTTTGTCCCACTTCATTGTTGGATTTCAATTGCCAACCTGAAGCTTGACTCTGCGCACCAAGCCATCCTCTTTTCTGGAGTTTCAGCAACCCGACCCAGTTGCCACTGGCCTCTGGGAACCATGTCTTCCTTGATGATTACAATGTCATTCACCTTAAGATTGCGCCGTGGCTGGTGCCATTTCTGTCTTATAGATTTGTTTAGAAGGTACTCCATTTTTCACCTACTCGAAAACTGTTCAGTGAGAAATTGAACTCTGCGCCACCTTTTTCTTGCATATAGGTCCTCCTTGACAAACTGTCCAGGGGGAGGTAGAGCAACCTTTGATTTCATTAAAATGAGATGGTTTGGAGTTAGAAGTTCAGGTGACTTGGGGTCATTAATTCCATCAGCACTGAGTGGTCGACCATTGATGATAGACATAGTCTCATAAAACATTGTTCTTAGAGAAGCATCATCCAGCCTGCCTTGTGATTTGGCAATGGTGACATTGAGAATGTTCCTTATGGTTCGAATCTGTCGTTCCCACACACCTCCAGCATGGCTAGTGGAGGGGGCATTAAATACAAATTCACATTGTTTGTCTGCAAGAAACGCCTCCAGAGCATTTGTATCACATTCTTTGAGTGCTTCCTTCAACTTATTTTTGGCCCCGTTGAAATTTGTGCCTTGATCACAGTACAGCTTACAGCTCCTCTTAAGTTGACAAAGCATCTAAGGGCATTAATGAAATAGTCTGTAGAGAAGTTCTCTAACATTTCAATGTGGACTCCACATGAAGAGAGGCAGGTAAAGAGGAGTCCATACCTTTTATGCTCTTTGCGGCCTTGTCTGGTGGTGAGAGGTCCAAAACAATCCATTCCGCAGTAAATGAAAGGATCTGAGATTTCGACTCGTTCCTTTGGTAGTTCTGACCTTTATTGTTCCTCTGAGGGCCGACAAAGTTTTCGTCACTGCACGGATTTGCTTATTAGCTTTGCAACTTGCTTGCTCCCACCAATCACCCAAAACCCATTTGCTCTGATTTCCATGAGTGTCTGGCTTCTGATTTGATGACAAATCTTTTCATGAAAGTGAGTTATGATCAATGTTGTAATATGATGGTCTTTCAGGAGGATGACTGGGTATTTCAGCTCTTTGAAAAGCGTTGAGTGTTTTAGTCTTCCGCCAACTCTGAGAAGTCCATGATCTAGAATGGGATCCAGCAGGAAAAGAGGGCTAGAGGTTGGCAGGCTTTCATCTGTGTTCAGCAACTTTAGCTCTTGAGGAAAGGCTTGCTGCTGGAGAAGTTGTATTACTATATCAGCAGCTCTTTAACGTTCATCCACTGTAATAATATTGCCATGCTGGGATTTATTTGTCAGTCTTTTTATTCTTGCAACCATTTTAAGTAGTATTGACCAGCTCGAAAACCTTTCAAGGCGACTGAGGAGGATGTCTTGCTCACTTGTTTGAGTTTTAAAGGTTTTGGCTACTTTAACTTCGGGATCTCCCACCAGCACCTCAGCTGGCTGGGTGGCTGGGAAGGAAATCTCTTGCAGAAACAGAAACTTTGGGCCAGACAACCAGCAAGTTTTCATGATTTCCGATTGTTGTCAGAAAATTTTGATTTCTCTTCTATTACATATTAATTCATCCTATTCACTCATTATAAAAGTTTTCACTCAGTCTGTTTCACCTTGAAGGCCACACAATTCTCTATAGGATGGTGTTTGTAGGCCAGAAATAGCTTCTTCCCATAACAAACCAAATTCTTTCTCAAGGTTTATTCATAACATGTTACTGTTAGCCAAAGTGTGTGTAATTTGTTTTGACTCTGTCTACTTTTCCCATTGTTGTAAGTAAGGGGGAACGAATGCTGCTCATGCAGAACAGGGCAGAATGCTGCCATAAGGGCTGTATGATGAACTGCTCTCTCTTTGCAAAGATGTAAATACATGTGCCGACTGAGTGAAATCCATCGATCTCCTTTTATTTAACTAGGATGAATAGTTTATTTTTTTTTTCACAACACCGATGCACTAAGGCCTCTGGAAGCATGATCTGCTGGATTTTGAGCTGTATCAATATAGTGCCACTGTTTAGGATTTGTAATCTGCCTAATCAGCAAGACGCGGTTTGCAACAAAGACATGAAATCTTTGTGCCTCATTGTTGATATATGCTAGAACAGCTTGGGAGTCTGTCCAAAAGAACTCCCTATCAATGTGCATCTCAAGCTCTGATTTTAGCATTACACTGATTTTGGCAGAGATGACTGCAGCTGAGAGTTCTAGTTGTGGGATGCTTGTAACTTTGGTAGGTGTGACTGTAGCTTTAGCCATGACCAGACTACAGTGTACTTTGTTGTTATCACTTTTGAACCTAATGTAGGAGCATGCCCCATAGCCAATGCTACTGGCATCAGAAAAGTGATGCAACTCCACATTAATTATGTCCTTTAGTTCTGGTGGATGGTAACATCTGGGTACTTCAACTAATTTGAGCTTTTCCTAACTATTTTTCCAGTCCTCCCACCTTGAACGTAGGTTGTCAGGAATGGGATCATCTACCGTATTTTCACGACTATAAGGCGCACTTAAACGTCTTTTTTTTTCCTCAAAATGTGCGGTGCGCCCTATGGTGCGGTGCGCCTTATGTGTGTTGTAACTGCGACTTTTGAGACCACCTCATTGAGGAGATGATGAAAGAGTGGCTGAATGTAAGGAGGCCAGGTGTTTTTTTTCCACCCCTCACCATCGCTGTTAATATGTAACTCCATGCGTGCCCATCTCACAGCTGATGTGAAAAACATGGGGAAACAAATTAACGCTGCTCGACATCGGTGTGAACCGGACCCAGCAGGTGCAGCAGAAGCAGCGTGTTTACATGCAAAGTCAATGGTTGACGCGCATATAGGTGCAGCAAAAGGTCCCGCAGCGCATTTTGGTGCAGCACGTCGGGAGCGTTTAAGCATCTGAAGCGCCGCCAACGCGCTTCTGCTGCTCGAGATGGAAAAATTGAAGTTTTGCTGCTGGACGCGCCGCATCAACCAATCAGAGAAGCTGATCTGGGAGCTGCCAGCGAGACAGACAGCGCTCTGATGACATATGATATTAACGCAAATGGAAAAGGCTGGATGGATGCGTGGCTGAGGCAGGTGTATGTGAGAAGACTAGGTGGTTTTTTCCACGCATCACCATCGCTGCGTGCCCATCTCACAGCCGATGTGAAAAAAAGGTGAATCAAATGTGTGTGAAACGCTGTGCTCGCCGTTATCCCGGGGGTCTGACAAAGGAGCTTCAACCGCTCGACATCGGTGTGAAGCAGCCGTTCGAAGTAAGGCTGCGAGCGGCGTGGGAGCGATGGATGACCGACGGAGACCACAGTTTCAGGATAAGAAGGCAGCGCCAGGCAGATTACGCCACCGTTTGCGGATGGATTGTAGATGCTTGGACTAAAGTGTCTGCTGGCTCTGTTGTTCAAGCTTTCGCAAAAGCCGGCATTATTTCTGAGGAGCTGCGCTGCACGGAAAGTGACTGACAGCGAAGAAGGGGAAACTGGCATGTCTGATTTAGCGCAGCTGTTTTATTCAGAAACAGAGGATGATGACTTTGATGGGTTTGATTAATACTTTGTAATAAATACATGAATAAAGCACAATCATACTCAGTTTTGCTCCCGCTGTATTTTTCTCCCTGAAAACTTAATTCAACAGCATCCCCGGCGCGTCTCCTCCTCTTCATCGCGGTGGCTGGCAGGTGTTTTTTCATCTAAATAATCTAAATCTTGCAGCTATATTTGCTGTGATCAGTGGGAATAAAGTAGTTTTAATATGTTTTTAAGTGAGAAAGTCCACCTGAAAACTTAATAATTGCAGTCAGTTCATCCAGATTATCTATTTCTGTCGGAGGCGCTCAGACCCCCACATACCAGCGGTGCGCTGACAGCAGAAATCTCTTCATCAGCAGCCTGTAGGCTGGGCAGCCTGGGGTTCACCGCGGCTGCTGGCAGGTGTTTTTCATCTAAATAATTTTAGCTGCAGGCACCAGGATACCGGCAATAAAAGCGAACATATTCCGTCAGCAGGTTTCAGGATTTTAAGTTAATTTAGGAGTGACCACAGCGCTGTGTCATCTGCGATGTGTCTGTCTCACGGCCAGCTGCCAGGTTTGATTAATACTTTGTAATAAATACATGAATAAAGCACAGTCATACTCAGTTTTGCCCCCGCTGTACTTTTAAATACGCAGTAGAGGTATTTAAAGGTAGTAGAGGACTTGTACCTGTATATAAAAAACGCGCCCTATAGTCCGGTGCGCCTTATGTGTGTGTTAAATACAGAAATGGGACACATAACTGAGAGTGCGCCTTTTAGTCCGGTGCGCCTTATGGTCGTGAAAATACGGTAATCCGATGCCTTTACCGCAGAGCTCCTGTACTATACTTTTACCACTTAAGCAAAAAGGGGCTACAAACCCTAGTGGGTCATACAAAGATGAAATCACTGATGGTATGCTCCGACGACTAGGAGGCTGGTTCTTTGTATCTACGTTGAAACTGAACATGTCAGTTTTTCCCTTTTCTGAAATGACAGAGCACTCCCACCAAGGAGTTAATCATATCAGTTCCTGTGAGAAGAGTATCGTTCAGTGAGACGCCAAGAAACCTGGAAGAACAGTCAAAGACTGCTCTTAACTTTGTCGGCTTCCTGGGATGGTAAACCCCATGATGTGCGATGTACCATACAGTCTCATCAGTCACAGGAGGGACTAGTTCTGCATCATCACTGCTGATAATGTGTCTCATAAAGGCAATGTAAAGCTCATGATTCTGTTTGTCAGCCTTGAGCCTTTTCTTTAGGTAGTGCAGTCGAACTGTAGCTAGCTTCTTATTGTTGGGAAGGGCTGGTGACTTGTGATCCCTGAAAGGAAGGGGCATCTGGTAATGTCCATCATCTCTCTGCTTTATTGTGTCACTGAGGAGCTGTAAAAAATAGAGGTCCTCCTGAGACACGTACTTATCTTCAAAGTTTCTCTCATTCAAGTCTGACTCCAAGACTTTTAGCATATCAGCTGTAGAGGGTGTGTGCATTTCTTTAACTTCGATTCGATGCACATAACTCTGGTTTCCCTCTCTGTCTAAGTGGTGATCACTAGACCCAATGATATCCAACCAAGTATGGTTCTTTGTGCGAAAGGCTCAGTTAGTTGTCCTGTAAGAACTTCTAGGGGGGCTAGTGCTGATGGACAGTCATAGCCATTTAGCAAACCCACTTCACAATCTTAGTATCTAGTGGCTGTAACTGGTTGGCTATACCTTTAAGGTGTGGCCACTGAAGTGCAGTTTCTCTTGTGGGAATGCTGGACATGTCAACTGGGATAAAATCACAAGAGTAGGCTTGTTTTATTTTAACATGGGTGTCGGAGTCAAAGCTATGCACCGGCAGGTTGCTAGCAAGTTTACTTGCCACAACTGTTGTAACCCGAATCATGTCCAATGATCACTTAAGTGTGGTGGGGTTCTCTCTGTAGCTATACCTTAAACTATGGAACTATTCAGTGAGTGGTCAAAACTCAGGTATTTATTTTAAACACACTGAACACAAACGATAATTCCCCAGTAAACTCCCCCTCACAGTAAAAAAAAAGTACTCCTCAGCCGCTTTGCTAGGGCAAATAATCTCTAAAAATGACAGAAAAACCGTGTGGCCACACTAGAACAAAAACTTCGAAACACCTGCACAGGTACTAAACAAAATAGCAGGCACACAAAAGAAAATACCCCCCGAAATAAATTGTTACAGGCCTGTTATCTGTGTAAACTGAAGAAACAATCCTTTTCCAAATGTCCTTTACTCACAGTACCGTAGTCCCAGTCTTCCAGTGAAACAAAAAAAGAAAACCTGTGTGCGAGCCGCACAAGATGTCCAGCCGGGTGGCTGATGAAGTCCCTCCCTTGTTGCCCGAGGAACCTCTGGCGTTCCTCGTCACCAGGGCGCTATCCGGGCAGCGTTGCTCCCATGCCGGCTACTTCAGTGGAACCACTGGCTGTTCGGAAACCAGGGCGCTAACTGAGTAGCTCCGAGCTGCATCTAGCAAGGGCTAACTTTTCTCAGCCAGCCCTCGAGCTGGGTTGAGGCTTATAAACTCGGCGAAACTATGAAACTATGAACTAAAACACTCCCTGCAACTATGTCCCTTGAACATGCCCTGCCGATTCGGTATTAACTCCAGTGGCTCTCCGGCAGTTTTTTCTCCCTCCGAGCAAACTGTCTTTCCTTCTCCCTTATTTTTTCTCTTACCTAGCAGAGAAGACCCGGACTGCCCAACACCGCCCCCCCCCCCCCAACCCCCCCACCCCCCCTTGTGGGGGGTGTTCTCTCAAACTCTTTGAACTTGCTGAGCACTTCATTTTTCTGCCTCATGAAGTATACCTTGCAGCATTTAGAGTAGTCATCAATGAATGTCACAAAGTACTTTGACCTTCCTATGGATTCAGTCTGCATAGGATTGCATTTCTCCCACTAACTTGAATGGCTTTCTAGACAGCTTGCCCTCCACACATACTTCACCGAAGGAGTTCTCTTCATTATTAGAAAAGTCAGTTTTACCCATCAGAGATTTCAGCTCCTTCGGCATGATAGTGTGGCCCAGTCTTTGATGCCATAGGCGGGCTGCAACTGATGCACTTTCTGCTGCATGATGGACAGGCGTACTCCCCTCCATCTTTCCCACGCATGTAGCACCGGGTCTTCTTGAACTGCACGGTATTCCCTTTTTTCACAGCAGCTCCCACTGAGAAAATATTTTCACACAGCTTGGGAACATACAGTACATCATACATTATGACATCTTTGACATCACTAACTTTGAAAGTCATTCTCATTTTAACATTGCCGAGTCCTTGTGCATCGACTACTCTAGCATCACCAAGTCTCACTGATTGTGGCTATGTGAATTCCTGGTAATCCTGTAGTATTTCTTTTGAGCATGTCATGTGTCTTGACGCTCCAGAATCAATCAGCCATTCGAATTGTTTCACTTTTTCACCCTGATTATTCTCTCTGGCAACAAATGCACTTTCAGTTGTACTCTCAGAATTTTCATTCTCCTCACATGTCACTTGTTTTGCCTTTTGGGTTTGATTTTTATTTCTTATCTTTGGACAATTTCATTTCAGATGTCCCTCCTTGACAAATTTAAAACATTTCCATGTGGATTTGTCAATTTCCTCCGGCTGTGGATCCCCACGCACTTGAGTTTTTATTGCACGTAGCCCGGTTGTCTGGTCCACTTAGCTTGTCGATAAACAGTCTGCCCTCCATTGTGAATCCCACAACACAGAGTACTCTACACAGAATCCGTGTAAAACCACTATTTTAAGCTCTTCTACTGGAACTACTTGTGACCAACTGGGCCGATAAACTGTTGAATTTTCACTTAACTTTGTTGAAGTGAACAAAACGGAACATACAAAGCACCAGTGGGTGGCAGTATTTCACATCCTGACCTGCATTTTCAAATTACTGTATTACAACAGATACTTCTGGTCCTCTCAGCAGGTATTTTGGTCCAATACCCATGAGCAAACTGCTGCAGTTGTCTTAGGTTTGAAGGGTGACAAGGTTTTAGCTCCTTCCAAAGATGCTCAATAAGATTCAGATCAAGGCTCCTAGAAGATCTCACTGACTAAATCTCAAAAATTTGCTGAAACATCAGGAAAGATTTTGGTTCACCCAAATAATATATACGTGTAATTATCAAGGTAGTATTGTTTCCAACAGTGTAGTTGATAAAACACAAAAACGAATTACTTAAAATAAAAGTCAGGTCAGTTCAAAATGACGTTATTGGTTCCAGATGGAAAAGTGGGAATTGTAACAGTTCATTAATAACATTTATGCAAAGTACAATTAAAGATGTTTACAATAAAAAACAAATCCTGAAATTAATTCTGTAAAATTATGGATTATAAAAAATAAGATAAATCGACCTTGTATAAAGATAATTGATTACAATGCTACATAAAGTAGTGTGTTGTTTAAGGTCAATGAATTAACTGATGACATCCAGTTTTTTTTACTGTGGAGCAGGTTTATACTGGTCGCATCTGTCTCCAGTGAGGTAGGGATCACACTTCAGAGAGTATTTCACTTCTATGTTTCCCATCCCAGAGCAGGTGAAAGAGTTGCTCCACTGGCTCAGTTGCTTACTGCATGAAATCATAAGGTCATCATATCCAGGGTCCCAGTCCCAAACATCAATTTTCAGCCAATCTAGTGTGTGCCGTAGATGTTTAGGACATCCTTGTACGCAGCAGTACTGTTGGAGTCATAGTGACTTGGCAGTGAGTTTAAGTGGGATCTAAATTCTGGGCTGAGGGATGGAGTGCTTGACACACGGAAGCTAAACACCAAGAGAAAGTTAGACCATAAAATCATTATCCATTTTAATGAATATGACCTCTGAACTTAAAACAAAAAAATCTAAAGTTTATTGTACCCATAATGGGCACAGGTGACCCTGTGCATGCTGAAAGTGTGTCGGTCCTCTCTTGTTCGTTCAGAAGCAAAATTGTAGGCAGAGGAGCGGGTTCCTCCCAGCTGCAGACTGCCAGAGGCGCTATGATCATGTATATCCAATCCAAACTAATAAAAAGACAAAAAGGGCTGTTTAGTTGTTTGATAATTAGGGATGAGCTTCTGACATTCTGTGTTCAAAGTAGTTCTGAAATGTGTTTTTACCGTCCAGTCACTGCTGTCTTGGGTTGTGTAAGTATTAACCATCGAGCTGTTGGCACATATTAGTATGAATTACCACATGTCAAAACAACAGGCAAATTAAAAGAAATTTTAAAAATGCAAAAGGTAGAATTGTGAGGATGGTAACTGTCTATAAAGTAGGTTTCATTTTGTTTTAGTAATGTGACAAAATGAGGAAAAGCTATTTTCATGAAGTAGTAGCAATTTAAGAACAAATGTTTCTCCAGAAAATCAATGAAGTATCTAAATCCTAGTTATGATATTTTTTGACATTGTACCTTGAAGAAGTGTGAAAACTGTTCTCGATATCAGCACTGCATGTGCTGAATGCACGCCAGTCCACTACAGAAGATGGTAGCTTAAAATAAAACAGCAGGACAATTAATATTTGACAAATGAAATACACAATAGTGTTTATTTCAGATTTGACAGTACTTTCTGGAGCTTGTTCCCTTGAAGAGGGTTGGAGCAGAGGGTACAGGTTCCACTGGAGCTCAGATAAGTCTTAAAATCAATCACATAAGCGCCTTTTCTGCGCAGTGTGACCACATCAAAACCTTCTCCTACCAGGTTGTGGCCTGGTACAAATGGAGTAGCATCACATTGGGCTTGAGTCCCATTCAGACAGCAGAGAACAGAGCAGGGAAACAGGAGGAGGCTTAGCAGAAGAGGCATCAAGGTCGAGCAGACGGCCATGATTAGGGGCTAAAAAAGAAATGGAAAAGTTCATGAATCACTGCTGTTTCAGAGTAGATGGCTAGTACTATAAAGAGTGAATGTTAGGCATAATTACACCGCATCAAAAATTTACTTTAAAATAGTCCATATGCAAAATCGTGAGTTTACTAACACTAATATGGCCGTTATTCAGACATAATAAGCCTTCTCAATTTACAATTCAAAGACTGTAAAGCTAAAAGAAAAAAAAAACATTAACTGTAATGATATAAATTCAGAAGTAACACAAGTCTTTCACTCATTATAAAACCCAGCTCAACTTTATTTTCTCCGTCATTCAGCAGTGCATTAGCAAAAATGATCAAATTGACTCCTTATAGTTTTATCTTTTGGTTGAAGAATGAAACAGGGCTAGTTTTGGTAGTTTCAAGCATTTGCAAAAGTTGAAAAACCTACTGTTGAAGAGCCACTTCCAGATTCAGCAGCTCAAGCAAGACCTGAGGAGAATGAGCTGAGGACCACAGTTTATAAAGAGGACAGAAAGAGGAGGACCAAAAGCTCCAAAGATATATGGTTGGCTTAACAAACATAGAACCATCTGATATTGATAGGGGTTACAGGAAATGTCCTTGGTAAAGCATAATAATTAAATAAGATGAGCTTATTAGTAAAGATAAATATTACATAAGGCACTTTCCCCCCCCTTCTGTTTGTTTAACATCCAAATAGTAGATCATATGAAAACACTTTTAAATGTTGAGATTTTTACCAAATGTTTCCCTTTTTTTCAAAATAAAAAAGTGTATATTATTATGGACAGAATCAGGATTTTGAATTAAATGTATTAATTTGTGGTTAAGGTTCAAAAAAGCTAATTATTTTTAATGAAACCTACCTGGACAGAGTTCTGAATATCAGTTGCACAAGAGTTTTGCTCTTTGGCAACAGGGGCAAGGGTTGACTTTATCGTATTTGTTGAAACTCTGGTTGTTGACCAAACAAATTAATGATTTAACTTGATCAAAGACTACTAACTAGTGCCATCTCGAAACTAAATGACAGAAAGGCAAAAGACAACTGGGCATTATAATGCTTATCATTAAGTATAAATAAAAAAGCAATTCATTTTTTTCTTCTAGTACCTAAAACTTTTAAAATGTATTTGATTTTAGCAGATACATTAAAATCTGTTCATGTAATGTAATTAACTCCCATTTGCAGCTTATAGCTGAATGGTTGATAAAAATTGCTTCAAAAGAGATCCACTGATTTGATCCAAACAATTGCCCTAGCTTCACGCAGCTCCAGGACTTTAGAATAAGTGAGGAAAAGTGGAGGAAATAAAGTATCACAGCTCTGATGTTTACCTGGCTCTGAAACGGCTCAAAGATAAACAGAGCTTACAGATAACAGTATCACAAAATTAAAGTTCTTCATTATAAAAGAAAATGGAGTTCTGACTCTGCGAGCTAGAAAAACCACATCAAAAGGGAAGTCCTGAAAGTAAGATCAGGGATGACAAAAGCCATTTGGAGGCCCAGAGCACAAATGCTATGTGATTCCCCCAACTGGAAATTATCATTTCCCTCATTTCTCTGTATTTCTAATATAACACCTCAATATTAATATTTTGACAACAGCTGGAATAAACTAATACTATTCCATACAATACAAATGTGTGTTATATATCACAGATGACACTTATTTATTCATTTATTTGTTTTCTTTTCAAACAAAATGAATGACAGGCAAAATATACAGTAAATATTCATACACACGCACAAAGGTTTGTATACTTTTAAATAGGCTACATATGCATGTTCCTGACTAATCTAAATCAATATTTTATTTTTAATCATACACTTGCGTAGTCTGTTTTTTGTCTTTAAAGAGAAAATAAAAAAATTGTCTGGGAATGCATGTAAATAAACAACCATAGAATAATGAAAAAGTAGAAAAAATGCCAGAGTTTAAACAAAAGTCAGAAAACCCAGTTTTCCACCAGCATTTAAACGCACCATGTGTCATGTTGGGTTCAAGGAGTCTAACCCACATGCAGAAAACACTCAGGAGGCAGAGAAAAAGTTCAAAGGTTTATTTACAAAATGTACAATGAAATGTAAACTGGTCCTTGGTTTGGCAGACTGGGGACGAGGGGATCACCACTGAGGAGGACCGAGAGGTTAGTGTTTGATCCAGGTTACTGCAGGTTTTCTGATGTAGGAGTATATACCTGCTCAAGGGTGGAACGGAGCTGCAGAGGGGGGAACCTTGAGGGTCCAGAGGCTAGTCGGCAGGCTGAGGGCTGAGGCAGAGGCTTAACTGAGTGCAGGCAGGCAGATTCCAGACAGAGAAACTCTCCAGGATATCACTGAGTGCAGGCAGGCAGATTCCAGACAGAGATCACTCTTCAGGATTTCAGATTTTCAGACTGGACTCAATCTGTGAGGCAGAGAGAAACAGGGTCAGGCAGGTTCAAAAAGTCAGAGATTCAGATCAGGTTATTTGGCTCAGGTCTAGCTCTACCATTACTGGCAAACACTCTGGCAGGGAAGTGTTAGCCTCCTCCTCCTTAAATGGAGCCTCCTGATGAGCAGATGGAAGACAGGTGTTGCAGTCAGCTCATGCCCCCAGGAGATCTTGTGCGCCCTCTGGTGGAGAAAGTGGACAAAGCCTCCAGATCCCAACAGTACCCCCCCCTTAACGACCGTCACCTGGCGGTCCAAAGGAACAGGAAGGCAGAGAATCATGATAATCAGAGATGAGAGCAGGGTCTAATATAAAAGAACCAGGAACCCAAGTTCGGTCCTCCGGACCGTAGCCCTCCCAGTCGACCAGGTATTGCCAACCTCGGCCCCAGCGACGGGAGTCTACGATCCGGCGAACGGTGTATGCAGGATGTCCATCAATGTCACGGGGGGGAGGAGGGGAGTCGGACGGAGGGCAAAGTGGACTGGTCAGGACGGGTTTGATCTGGGACACGTGGAAGGTGGGATGGATCCGGAGTGAAGGAGGGAGATGCAGGCGGACAGCAGATGGATTAATAATGGTGTCGATCTTGTACGGGCCAATGAAACGTGGAGACAGTTTTTTGGACATAGATTTCGATGGAATGTCACGGGTAGAAAGCCAAACCTGTTGTCCTGGTGAGTATGTGGGAGCTGGGCGTCTTTTCCGGTCTGCGAATCAGCGATTTAGTTCTGATGAACGGTTCAAGGTTGCAATGGTGTTTCTCCAGACTTTGCGACATCGGCGGATGTGGTGATGGACAGATGGGACTGAGACTTCTTTTTCTTCGACAGGAAACAACGGAGGCTGGTACCCTAAGGAGACTTCGAAGGGGGAGAGACCGGTAGCAGATGAGATATGAGAGTTGTGAGCATACTCCACCCAATGCAGGTACTGACTCCAGTCAGTCGGGTTGGTAGAAGTGAAGCATCTGAGGGTGGACTCCAGCTCCTGATTCATGCGTTCAGTTTGGCCATTTGACTGAGGGTGGTAACCAGAGGTTAGAGAAATCTTGGTTTCGAGAGCAGAACAAAAATGTTTCCATACCTGGGCTGTAAATTGTGGTCCTCTGTCAGACAGGATCTCCTGAGGGATGCTGTGCAATCTGAAGACGTGCTTGGTTAGAAGAAGAGCTGTTTGAAAAGCGGTGGGGAGTTTTCTCAGAGGGATGAGATGGCAGGCTTTGGAGAATCTATCAACTATGGTGAAAATGGTGGTCATACCCTTGGATGCCGGTAACCCTGTGACAAAATCTATTGCTATGTGGGACCAAGGGCGTTTGGGAACAGGCAGAGGATGGAGGAGACCAGAGGGAGGCTGATGAGACGGTTTATTACGTGCACAGATAGTGCAGGCTAGTACAAACTCCTTAACGTCCTTGTGGAGAGATGGCCACCAAAACCGACGGGAAATCAGAGCAACAGTTCTACTGACCCCAGGATGAGCTGAAAACTTAGAGAAATGCATCCAGTGAATTAATTTGGACCTTACCGATGAGGGGACGTACGTCTTGTTAGGCGGACCAGTGCCAGGATCAGGTTCGGAAGTTTGGGCCTGTTTAATCTGGTCAGAGATCTCCCAGGAGACCGTAGCGACAGTACAGCTAGCTGGTAAAATATTAGCAGAAGATTCAGGTTCATCAGGAGCATATAGGCGAGACAGAGCGTCGGGTTTGATGTTTTTAGAGCCTGGCCGGTAGGAAATGATCAGGTTGAACCGGGAGAAAAACAGAGACCAACGTATGAAAGATTTTTGTGATCAGTCCATACCAAAATGGGATGCTCTGCGCCCTCCAGCCAATGCCGCCATTCTTCCAAAGCCAGTTTTATGGCGAGAAGTTCTCTGTCACCGACGTCGTAATTTTGTTCAGCAGGGGTGAATCTGCGGGAGAAAAATGCACACGGGTGAGTTCTCTGGTCAGAATCAGAAACTTGGGACAGAACAGCCCCCACCCCTGAGTCAGAAGCATCCACCTCCAAAATGAACTGTTTGGAGGGGTCCGGTTGAATAAGGATGGGTGCATTTGAAAACAGAGCTTTGAGTTTCTTGAAAGCAGCCTCAGCCTCCGCAGACCAGTGAAAAGTTATTTTGACAGAAGTTAAGGCTGTCAAAGGCTGGGCTGTTTGGCTGTAATTAGGGATGAATCTGCGGTAAAAGTTGGCAAACCCCAGAAATCTTTGCAGTTGTTTCCAGGTTCTCGGGAGTGGGCCAGTCCAGAACCGCCTTGATTTTATCCTCCGACGGCTTCACCCGCCCGCCCTCGAGCACAAAACCTAGGAAAGTGACAGATGGGCGATGAAACTTACATTTCTCTGCCTTCACAAACAGTTTGTTCTCTAGAAGTCTTTGCAGGACCAAACGGACATGTTTCTGATGTTCGGAGATGTTTTTAGAGTAAATCAGATTGTCATCTAGGTAGACAAAAACAAAAACGTTCAAAAAAATCCCTCAAAACATCATTCACCAGAGCCTGGAAACAAGCTGGGGCGTTAGTCAGACCGAAGGGCATTACAAGATACTCGAAAGGTCCCAGAGGTGTTTTAAAAGCGGTTTTCCATTCATCACCTTCACGGATTCTGAGAGGGTGATAAGCGTTTCTCAGGTTTAACTTGGTGAAAACAGTGGCTCCCTGAACAGGTTCAAAGGCTGAAGCTAACAGGGGTAACGGGTATTTGTTCTTGATGGTTATTTGGTTTAACCCTCGGTAATCAATACAGGGTTGCAGAGATCCGTCTTTTTTACTGACAAAAAAGAAACCGGCTCCGAGTGGAGATGAGGACGGTCGAATTATTCCAGCGGCTAATGACTCATTGATATATTTTTCCATAGCTTCCCTCTCTGGTTTGGAGATGTTATAGAGCCGACTGTTAGGTGGAGGGGCCCCAGGGAGAAGATCAATGGCGCAGTCATAAGGTCTATGCGGAGGGAGATAAAAGAGCTCTAGCCTTACTGAATACAGGAGCTAAATCATGATAGTCATGGGGTATGGCGGAAAGATCAGGCGGGTCAGCCTCCTGACGGCTGGCCGGCGACTGGGTCGGAGGAGCGGCGGAGCGGAGACAGGAACAGTGACAGGAAATAGACCTGGACTCGACATGTCTCTTAGACCAGTTAATATGTGGGTTATTGTCAGGTTTGATACCGTAACATTCAATTAACAAACTCTGGAAAGAAAGACAAAGACAGTTAGATGAGTTTTACTCGCAAGGAGAGTGCCCCAGAGACGTATTTCAGTTACAATCTCCAACACACTCTGAAAAACGCTCTGGTTCTCCTCGCATTTTTATTGAAGGGATTTTCCCTAAGATTACAAATGGGCACTATCAGCTTTGTAAGGGAGGGGAACACACGGCTGAAGCGCCTAGATACAATTTTCACAACATAACGGTGAGATAGGAACATTCCATTCCTATCTTCATGTGCATGTAGCCTTTGCATGCACACAGGCTGCAGCCGGGCTGGTTTTTTTACTATGGGAACCAGCAGTGTATGAAAAACATCAGGTTATAAGGTTTTAAGTAGAAACGCAGTTAAATGTGATAAAATATATACATGATTTTCCCAACATTTCCCTCCTGTTTATCATATGGAACTGCAAAAAGGAATCACTGAACAGCTTCTTCTTAAAGATTTTCAGCTGAAAGATCATAATATGCAAAACACATGTTTACACCTAGGGGAAAAGGGGTTAATTGTCAAAACCATCAGGGTCAGGATACAGATCTGTAAAGTCAAGGGAAGGTTCTTCTTCTTGTTCTTTTTCTTCCTCTGAATCAGTGTCGGTGTCCAATAAGGGATCTTCTACACGATCCAAGTCATTTAATGGGATCAAAGTATATAGTTGTTTTTCCATAGGGGCAATGGCGGTGGTTATAAGTCTGTTAAGCAGAGCTCGAAAAAAAGGAATGCAACAACATCCACACAATGTTAAGACAGCTGTAAAGACAGCTATCGAAATGAGAACAGAGGATATTAGAGTCTTATATTTACCAAACACATTCATCCATGAGTCCCACATCTCTGTGTCAACACCAGAGTGTTCTTTCATCTTGTTGTTCAGTGTACGCAGGCCTTCAAGGGCCCTCGTAAGGCTTCCATCCGCAGCTGTGTTGTTAGGAATGAAAGTACAACACTGCTCACCAAAAATGGCGCAGACACCTCCTTTTTCAGCCGGGAGCATGTCCAGGGCAATGCGGTTTTGGAAGGCCATCAGGGATGTTGCAGCAAGTTGCTCATGGACTGCCCTCAGAGCGTTTTCAGTGGAATTGCCTATCCACTGGAATTGTTAACTCCAAATTGAGGATGTATTAGCGCCCCCACGTCAGCGCATGTCACTGCATGAACTGCAGGTAAACTAACACGCTGCTCTCAACTGAGTTGGATGGGACAGTGTGTGGCCGCGACGCATTTTTAGTTCTGGTAACGTTTCTTACCTGTCAATTTTATTATTTTCCCAGTGAAACCACATGATTTATTGGCTACTAACTGAAAATTACTGCAGTGGTTTGTAGATGGATATCAGGAAATTCCTCACACGAAGCAGAGACAGGGAAGCAGTAAAACAAGATGAGAGAGAGGGAGGTAAGGTCCCGTGATGAATTAGAGATTTAAGCTAACTAGTTACATTAGGAACGTTATAAGCAATATGATTGATATTTACATAATTATACATTTACGTTTTTTAATGTTTGCTGTAGAGAATGAGAATGAAGGTGCTGAAGTAGGAAAGGGAGGAGGAGGCGAGACTGACAGGCAAGAGACAGGTGAAAGACAGGAGAGAGACAGGACCATGAAGGTGATGAGGATGCAACAACCAGCGTCCACAAACAAGAAGGGGACATTAGTGACTTAGGGGGAAAGCATGATGGACCTAAACAAGTGAAGTTGTCCCACTATCCCCAGCACAATTTTGGAGTAAAAAAAACAACTTTCATTTAATTCAAAATGGTTTGAAAGCTTTTCCTGGTTGAAAAAGAAATCCTTGTCATCAAGGATATGCAGTGTGTTTTCAACTTGCTTGATAACACCATGTTCCCCACACTAACGCAGGTCATCCAGCTCTCTCTCACAATCATAATCAACAACTGGAGTTGTGAAACGTCATTCAGTGTGTTGAGAAGGATCCACACTTGGCTGAGGTGCACAATGGGACAAGACAGGCACCATCATCCGGCTATTTTATCAGTTGAAAAGGAAGAACTTTCTAAGCTGAGTCACAGTCAAGTGATTGACCGTTTTGCAAAAATGAAAAATAGGAGGTACACTTTAATGCTCAAAATATAAAAGAAAAACTTAGTTCAGTTAAACTTTCCCCTGAACTAAAACTCTGAAACCTAGGAATTAATGTTTACTTCAGAATGTGTATAAGGAAACTTTTTATTTTTAAGGTTGGTAATGTCTTATTTTTTATAGCTGCAATGTTGAAAATGTTCATGTTTGTTAAAACAAATATGCTCTTACACTCATTAATATCTCAACTGGTAATTTTGGTAGGAATTTATCAGGGTGCGGCAGTGTGCTTGTCTGTATTTGTGTATGGCAGGAGGGGCATATGCGGTAGGGGGCCAGTGCCCCAGTAAAGCTTTGTGCCTAGCAACGCCCCTGATCTGGAGCAAGAGATGAAGTTGGAATAGAGCGCTTACTTCTAGACCAATGTCCAGGTATGACATTGTCTGTGAGGGACAGGAGCTGTTCAACTGACATGGGATAGATTGAAACAGGTAACAATAAGGTAATAAGTGCACAATAACCAGTGGTATTAAATGGTAATCCGTCATAAATTTCGTTTCCTCCACACCACCACCAGATGTCACTACGAGAAAGGGGTCTAAATCGTATATATCAACTGGGAAGCTTACTTTACACTGAGAAGCATTCAGAAATCCAGTAGAAGCTGGGCTAATGGGTTCACAGACTGATTCAGGAGTCGAACTATCTGGTGTGCAAGTGGGTTCAGGTGCTGGTTTAGCTGGATTGCTAACAGGTTTAAGAGTTGGATTAACTGGTTCGTGGACTGGTTCAGACAAAAGGCTAACTGGTGTGCTAATGGATTCAGAGGCTAAACTAACTGGTTGGTAGGGAGATGTATGAGGTGGCATAAAGGGGAAGAGATCCTCTCTACCCCAATAGAAAAAGTTCCAGAGGTCCGACTCTTGGATCTGGGGAGCTCTGACTGTAGAAGGTGAGTATACTGGACTTATTCTAAGCTTCTTGGTGGATGGTGCTAACTGACGATCATGTAAGTGGTGGCAGAAACTGACCTGACGAAGAGACGGACTGAACAAGGCTGTACAGAGCTGTACTGGGCAGGACTGCGCTGAACCGCACTGGGCTGGACTGGACTGGGCTGGGCTGGGTTGAACTGGTTTCCTAGAACTGGGCTTGGCTCTGGCTCGTAGTCTGTGATCTTGATATATGGCTATACAAATGAGCTCTTCCAGGGTTGCAGGTTCATCTATAGTTGCAAGTTTGATTCTGATTTCTTTATTTCATGTGTTTTTGTAGATGTTCTTTAGCATGGCATCACTCCAGCCAGAAGCTGCGGCTCTGACCTGGAAGTCAATCGAAAATTCCTCTACGGTTCTATTTCCTTGTGTGAATTTGGACAGACCATGAGACTCAGCTGATTTAACGGAGAATTTTAAAGTGAATTCATTTAGAAATTGATCTAAGGTGCAGGTTATACAAGATTCAGGAGAAAAATGAGTCTCTTTCCACTCATGGGCTTTACCGGATAACTGTGAGAGGATAAACACAATCTTACTCTCGTCGTCAGGGAAACAGGACGGATTGAGTTCAAAGAACAATTTACATTGCCACAGAAAACCTTTATATTCACTAGATTCACCAGAAAATAGTGAGGGACGGAAAACAGGAAGTAACGGAGCTGGTTCTGACCTTGGAACTGAAACCGGAAGTGACGGGCGGAATTCCGGACGTGACAAGACTGGCCCCGCCCCTTGAGGCGGAGTTGACTCCGGAACCGGAAGTTGAGCTGGCGCCATGTTGTGATTCCTCACGTTGCCTGCTAATTCCTGAAAAGTTTGTTCCTTTAACACAAAACTGGGATTTAACTCAGGGAAGGTTGAGTCGTGTTTATGGATCTGAGTAGCTTGTTCCTCAAGCCTCCTCCGGAGGGTGTCTGCTGGGTTTTGTTTGTGGCCGCAGTGTTCTGTCATGATTGGTTCTAGGTTAAACCCTCATGCAGAACACAAAAGGAGGCTGAGTAAAAGTTTAACAGAGTTTATTGAATATGTTAGACACAAAGACAAGAACTGGATCAGGCACTGGTCCGGGTTGGGTTCACTGATGTCTGCAGAGATGGACAGTTTGATTAGCCAGGCAGTCTGATGATTGATTGAGTCTTTAAGATATTTCAGAGTCTACCTTGAAGAAGTCCAGGCTTTACTTGTGAGAGAGGGAACCGTTGGTTCCAGAGACTGTGGGTTCAGCAGAGTGCACAAGCAGCAGCAGCGTCTAGCTTCTGACTTTGAAAGGCAGACCTTGATCAGAGTTTCCAGCTCTTCTCTGAGAGCAGCAGGAGGAATCCAGACTGGAATCTTCAGGTTTGTCTCACCAGGGCTGGAAGGCAGGTTAAGCTAATCCAGAGCTTCAGACTTGAGACAGGTTTCCTGTGAGCAAAGACAGAGGTGGATTAGAATCAGTTTCTCACTTGAGATGACTAAGATTCTTTCTGGTAACAGAGGCTCAGGTTGCTAACCAAACTAAGGTCAACACTGCGGCGTTGAAGGAAGGTCTGGCAGCTGCTTATGTAGGGAGGGTTCTTGATGAGCAGACGAGCTCCAGGTGTGCTGGAGGGCTCCAGCCCAGGAGACCCACGGCGCACTCTGCTGGAGAAAGGTGGTACATCCCCAGATCCCAACAGTAACCCCAGTCCCTAACAGAAAACAAAAAACAGAAGAGGATCCTCGGCGCCCTCTGGTGGGCAAGCCTCAGGATCCCAACAGAACTTAATACTGGTCCAGTTAAACATATGTTTAACTATGTCTATTTTTACAAATTTTCTGGGATTTTATACACGTTTTCTTTTAGAGGTTTGATCTGTTTTGAAAGTACACTGAAAAAAACAACTCATAAAATTTACCTAAAAAATATAATATATAAGTATTTGCAGACAAATGATTTAAGTAAAATGTAATGCTGCAATATAAACTAACACAGGCTTGCCATTATCAAGTAAATTTTACTTTCCATTAGACACAACAATTAAGAAGATGTTAAGTGACATTTATTTCATTACATCCAAGTTGTAAGTTAGGTTTATGTAAACGAATTAAGTAAAGTGTACTTGTTTTTAGACACAAACAGGATTTTACTGAAAATTTTAAGGCAACACAGAGACAAACAACTATTCAGGCACACAATCACACTTAAGGAGAATTTAGAGAAGTCAGTTAAACTAACAGTCATGTTTTTGGACTGTGGGAGGAAGCCAGAGTACCCAAAGAGAATCCATGCATGCACAGGGAGAAAATGCAAACTCAATGCAGAAATACCACACTCCGTGAATCAAACCCGGAACCTTCTTGCTACAAGACGGCAGTGCTACCCACTGTGTGAAATATGGAATCAGGAATTGACAACCCTCTGAAACTGAGAGTTTCAACATTCGTTTCAACATATACTCATATGTAAGGTCAAAAATATTTAACTTACATGCTCAAAACAAGTTCTGGGCGAGGGTCAGTACAGAAACAGCCACTTAAACTTTAAGCACTGGTGTAAATGTTATGCATGCCTCTATTTAAATGAAAAAAAAAAGCATGAACAAATATGACATTAGTAGTAAAAGTGCATTATGTTGTACTGCATTAGAATTTGTACCGAACAAAAGATACCAGGGCTGGGTATATATATATATATATATATATATATATCACAATTTATATATCCCAATAGACAACCTGTCACTATCAGTATATAATCATTTCCAATATTTCTTTTTATAATTCCACTGAATTATATATTCTGGGATATATAGGCAGATATAACGATCTAGCCTCTCAACCTCACAGCTAATGAGGAAGCTTGGTAATAGAGCTGACCTACTTTCAAAGGTAAAAGGTTAAGTTTAAGTAGGGCTAGGGTTACAATAAAAAAATCTTTTTTTTTCACTTGTCATTTATCAAGTAGGTACAAATAATTCTTATGACTACTTGTTGATAGCTGACATGATAGGGTAAAATAGAGCTCCTGTCATGATAAGGTAATATAGTGATAAATTTTGCAACTTAATTACACAGCCTTGCTGCCTACTAATCCATGGCTCTTAAAAATCTGAATCTGCTGGACTCTGGCAGGATATCTACACTATGATGACTATCCTGTGCTATTTTTCTGCATTCTTGTGACTCCTTTTGTTATTGCTTCCAAAATCTTCTTTTATCGCCTCTTATATCTTTCTCTGAGATAACATATTATTTTCCTCCCTCTGCCCTCTTTCTTTGTGTTCTCTTCTCCATAAAAGTCCTTTCTTAAATTCTGTATCTTTTTCTCTCCTTCTCTGGTACTCCCTGCTCCTTGTCTATTCCACTTAAAACTATTTTCTGATTGTTTGTCATGATCTTGTTTTTTTCCTTTGCTCCTTGCTCCCCTGTCTAATTGGTTTTATGGCTGATTATCGCCGATCATTTCCACCTGGTTCCTCTACTATTTATGTTGTGTGTTTGCCTCCCATCAGTTCCAGGTTATTCGTGTGTTTTGGTGAGACGTTTCCTAGTGTTCTTTAGTCTGTCTGTTTTCCTGTTTTTGACCAGTTTCTGCCCTGAGGATCTCAAGCTTTGCCTTGACCCTTTCTGCTCTGTTTGTCATATCTGTTCTTGGATTCTACCGGCTTCTGAACCTGGAACTGTCTTCTGACTTCGGCCTTGGATTTCCCTTCTGGACTCTGTTGCTGCTCGGCGTCGGCTGGCGCCCGCTCCGCTCATTCTCTAGGAACTCTGGGGGCGTCGCCCGCCGCAACTGCGGTCAAACCTCCCTCCTGGATTCTGCTGTGTTCTCCACGAACGGACTGAACTTTGAATCAGGTCAGTGACTAGCTCCAAGTCGTATTCAGCTCCACATCCAGTCACTGACCTGTATTCTCCTATCCCTGCAGAGTTCCGCCCCGCAGCAGACGAGCAGCCCCGCACTCCTGTTTGTTTAATAAACTCTTTGAACTTTCCCACTGCCTGTCTCACCTTGAATTCTGGGTCCAACTTTTTGAGATCATGACATTGTTCTAGCCTGAAATGCATACCAATCTGTAATGAGTACACTGGATAAGCATACACTACTCTCAAGAAGCAAACTGCCTACTGAAGGCCTAAAAAACTCTACAATTTAATCATAAAGCTATAAATCAAGTTGCTGAAAATAAAGAGAAAAATATTAAAATAAAATAACAGCAATTATGTTAAATACATTAAAAGATGTAAATGGCAAACCTAAATGAGCAACGTCAGTGCCATAATAATGATAATAATAATAATGGTGACATCTCAAGTTTACAAAATGCCATATTACCTAATTTTATTCAAAAGTTGGTTTGTTTGGTTCTGTTCAGTCTGACTTGAAAAGGAAGGGATAACATCTGGCTTGATTTGACTCAACAGTCAACAGAAAACAGTCTGTTTATGCATCAGGCAGCTCTTGGAGAGACTTAGGCTGTGTCCATATGTCTGTCCTAACCCCTAAATCTCTCAATCACTATATAGAGCAGGAACCATATAATGTAAAGAAAAGTGTAAAAAAGTGTAAAGAAAACTTAACAGACCCAAGACCATGACACACTGTGCTCTCTGTTTTGAAGGCATTAACTTTTGAAGACTGTGTATCATGTAATGGTTTAAGGTACACTTTCAAATCCTTCAAACTGGAAACTCCTCTAAGACTGTTCCCAGGCAATCTTCAGTATCTAGGAACTAAGCACAGCCCTCTGCACCCTAGATGCTTCCCTGCAAAATGCCGAAACCTCCTCCGCCGGCTCCTCCCCGCCCCCTCCGGCTTCCGCACATTCTCCAGTATCATCTGTCGTTGCTAAACCTGCCGATGGCACAACTGCGAGTTAGCTCTGTGCCGTCCAGAGACCCCTGAGCAGAAGTTTAAAGAGATGTCAGAATTTGAAGGATGTGGTTTTACCCCTCCTAGGACCTCTCTACAGGCGCCACTGACCGCAAGGAGCCCTCTGCGAGCATCACCAGCCTCTTCAGAGACTGAACCTTTGCTGCCATGGGCGGTTTCCCCCATGCTGGATTGGGAGCCACAGTCGGTGGTCTACCTTGTTCCTGAGGTAGAGCCGCAATCAGCGGGCTCCCCTGTTCCTAAGGTGGAGCCGCAATTGGCAGGCTCCCCTGTTCCTGAGGTGGAGCCGCAATCGGCGGGCTCCCCTGTTCCTGAGGTGGAGCCGCAATCGGCGGGCTCCCCTGTTCCTGAGGTGGAGCCGCAATCGGCGGGCTCCCCTGTTCCTGATCCGGAGCCGCAATCGGCGGGCTCCCCTGTTCCTGATCTGGAGCCGCAATCGGCGGACTCCCCTGTTCCAGTCCAGGAGCCGCAGTCGGCGGTCTCCTCTGTTCCAGTCCAGGAGCCGCAGTCGGCGGTCACCTCTGAGCCTGTTCCAGAGCCGCAGTCGGCGATCACCTCAGAGTCTGTTCCAGAGCCGCTGATGAGAGGACAGGGTACCCCATGGGGCTACCTACTGAAAGTGGGGCATCATCCTCCTAAGAAGCTGCTTCGCCTCCGACCCCACGGTCGACCTCCAGAGCGTCTGCTTCGCCTCCGACCCCGCGGTCGACCTCCAGAGCGTCAGCTTCGCCTCCGACCCCGCGGTCAACCTCCACAGCGTCAGCTTCGCTGCCGGCCACCTAAGACTCTGCCTTGCTGCCAGCCCCACGGCCGGCCACCAGAGACTCTGCCCCGCTGCCGGTCTCACGGCCGGCCACCTGAGACTCTGCTTCAGAAATCGTCTGGGATTTTTGTTGCTTTCATCCACCGTAAGTGGATCGTTTTTTGTTCTGGATTCAGTTTTTGTTTTTTGCCCTCCTTGCCTGGTTCCCCCTCCGCCCACCCTGGGTGGGTTGTTTTTGGTTTTGGACTCTGTTTTTTTCGTTTCTTGCCCTCCTTGCCTGGTGCCCCCTCCACCCGCCCTGGGTGGGTTGTTTTTTGTTTGCTTTTTTTTTCATGGACTGTTCTGGGGGCGTCTGGAATCCGCCCTTGGCATGTTGGGATCCTGAGGCTTGCCCACCAGAGGGCGCCGAGGATCCTCTTCTGTTTTTTGTTTTCTGTTAGGGACTGGGGTTACTGTTGGGATCTGGGGATGTACCACCTTTCTCCAGCAGAGTGCGCCGTGGGTCTCCTGGGCTGGAGCCCTCCAGCACACCTGGAGCTCGTCTGCTCATCAGGAACCCTCCCTACATAAGCAGCTGCCAGACCTTCCTTCAACGCCGCAGTGTTGACCTTAGTTTGGTCAGCAACCTGAGCCTCTGTTACCAGAAAGAATCTTAGTCATCTCAAGTGAGAAACTGATTCTAATCCACCTCTGTCTTTGCTCACAGGAAACCTGTCTCAAGTCTGAAGCTCTGGATGAGCTTAACCTGCCTTCCAGCCCTGGTGAGCCAAACCTGAAGATTCCAGTCTGGATTCCTCCTGCTGTTCTCAGAGAAGAGCTGGAAACTCTGATCAAGGTCTGCCTTTCAAAGTCAGAAGCTAGACGCTGCTGCTGCTTGTGCACTCTGCTGAACCCACAGTCTCTGGAACCAACGGTTCCCTCTCTCACAAGTAAAGCCTGGACTTCTTCAAGGTAGACTCTGAAATATCTTAAAGACTCAACCATCAGACTGCCTGGCTAATCAAACTGTCCATCTCTGCAGACATCAGTGAACCCAACCCGGACCAGTACCTGATCCAGTTCTTGTCTTTGTGTCTAACATATTCAATAAACTCTGTTAAACTTTTACTCAGCCTCTGTTTGTGTTCTGCATGAGGGTTTAACCTAGAACCAATCATGACAAGTTCAGTATTTCCAATACATAAATTAACATTAAGTATAGGTATTATGTGTTTTCAATTTGTCAAATAAGGTCCACAATGTCAGCGTCTTTATGTTGAAGTCTTTTACCCACCAATGAAAGACAGTAACGTAACCTGAGAGGACTACCTGATGATAGGGGAGGGATGTGTCCCGATTACAGAACTATGATCTTGCAATCTTCTACAGCTAGATTGCTACCTCACACCAACAGAAGGGCTTTCACTATTAATTACAAAATCATGGGTAAAACTTTCAGAATTAAATCTTATTCAGACCTGATAGGTGGCACAGGTACAACAGCAGCACTTACCATCAAGCTTTTTTCATCAGGAAGTCGGCCCAGAATAACGGCTAAATAAGCATTTTATACATCTGAGAAGTCACACCCTGCAACTTCATCACATTAAACATTATTACACCATGCACATAATGTTTGTAAATAAGGAAACATCACTGACTCCAGTAATCCCAGTGATAATTGTTTACTGACAGACCGGTCGTGTGAGGTGGGGGATTTCTCCAACATCTTCACCAGAGACAGGAAATGATGGAAAGAGAAGGTTCTGTGGAGGAGGCCATCATCTAAAAGCAGCACCTGATTGAGCAGCTGGCTCAAAATGTCAAAATGTTTGTGTTTAGCTTCTCCTTCATTTGGTGGTTCTCATGGGGACAGTGGATAAATGTCCCAACCAAACACTCTTCATAAAGTGGAATTAAGAACTTTCATGTCTTGTGACCTAGTGACACAAAATAAATGGCAAATATTTTTTCAACAGTCAAACACCCAGTGGCAGTTCCAGTAACTTTTCATGAGGGTGGCCAGGCAGGAGCAAATGTAAGTGAAAGGTGGCTGAAAACTGATACATAAAAATGCCTAAATGAAAGTGCATTCATCATAAACCGAAAATGCATTACTGTGCTGCTCTATGATCCAACCGATCACTGCATTCAGAAAACAGGGGAATATGTGATGTGTTTTTCTTTTCTTTTATTTTTTGCTGTGCTTTGCATGTTTGGATTGTTTGGGTTTTTGATTTTTCCCCTTTAACAATCCAAGCTCACGGAAGCCAGTTGTCTAAGGAGGCGGAGCACAGTAACTCCCCTGCGCAAATGCTGCGCACAGTTGTCAGCAGAGTCTGATTGAAGCCAAAATCAAAGGAGCCTGGATGGAAGGAGAAGGGAGCTGATCGTTGGAACGCAGCTAGGCGGACGGATCGACAGAGAATTCTATCTGAAGGAAGAAGGAAAGTTGGTATAAGCCAGTTTTTGACTGGATTAGGATGGCGGCTCGGGTTGTAGAGGATGGGGAAGATCTAGATAGTGATATGGATAGTTGGACGCCAGTTGCTAGTTACCGTGGAAGTGGAAAACTCAAAAGTAGTGAAGAGAGCTGAGTTTCTGGGAATTCAGGAAACAAAAGAAACCTTGAAGATGACAGTACAGATGATGGAAGCAAGGGAGTGCATGAAAAGATCATGAAAGTGTCATGATTTTGTCAAGAGCTCTGACCCACATGCAAATAAATGAATCCAGAGAGACAAGGGGAAAAGTTTAACAGGTTTATTGAGAAGTTTTGTTGAGATTCCAGTGCTGCTCTGAACACTGCTCAACCGAAACTGAAAGGTGAGGGGAAGACACTGCGGTTAGTTCAGGTTCAAAAATTGATTTTCGAACTCGAAGAGGAGGAAAGGTAGGCAGACTCACGTTTCCAGAGAATTGGTAGACTCTTAGACTCCAGTTGGTGAGGAATGTGTTCTGTTGTTTGTCTCATATGGTGGAGGGCGGACAGGGTTACCCAGAATGCGATTGCTTGTAGATGAACGGAGAAGACTGACTGCCACTCAGTTTTCCTGCGGTACTTGAATGAACTGTGGTGCAGATGAATGCCTTGCTCAGTGTGAAGCTCAAACGACTCCTCGGGTGGATCCAAACCTCCGGTTTGTATACCCAGCTCAGTTTGAAGCTCAGTTTGTCATGATTTTTATCCTGCCCTATTTGTGTTCACTCTACCTCTCCTGATCAGCCCTGATTGTTCCCACCTGGACAGCTCTCTACTTAAGCTCCTGCTCTTCCCCTGCACTGTGCGAGATCGTCTGCCTTTCACAGCTTTCAAGCCCTGCTTCATGAGCCAAGTATTTCCCTACCTGTCTCTGACCATGCCAAAGTCCTGACCATACCATTAACTGAGTTCTAACCTTTCTGATTTATGCTGAACCCTGCAAAACTCTGACTCTGATTAAGCCCCCTGGATTTTTGAAAACCCTCTGCCTGAGTGATCTTTTGTGCATGACCCTGGACTGAAAAGGATTTCAAGCTGGATTGTGGATGTCTTTACCTCAGCTCTCTTTAACCTCCACTCCCCAAGCCCTCAAGGCTCCCTTCCACTAATTGGACCATGCCCTGCTGGAGCTGAACCTGGTAATTCTTGTTTGTTTTTCTATATTTTTTGCAACTTCCCCAACAGTCTCTCATCTCCTTTTTGTGTTCCAGGACCACCAGAGACTCCCTCAACTTACAGAACCATAGCGGTATTCACAGGAAGCAGTACGCCGTCTTCACAACTCGGAGACTAATTGCAGGAGCAAGGGTAAGATTTAAAGAATATGCTTTCATTCTGCGGTAAATGGAAATGGATACGGATGGATACCGATCATAGCTGTGCATTTTGTTTTCACAGACCTCCTATTTGCTCGGAGCCATATCAGCAAGTCCAGATTTGCACGATGTTGATAAAGACAACATTGTGTGTAAGTGACTTGTTTTAATGTTTTCTCCTTCCTTGTTACTGTGACTTGCGTTTGATTTTTTTATTCATACCACTCTCATTTAATTGTTTTCCAGCTGCCTGTAAGACGTATTTTGAGACGGTACGCAGGAGCTTCAGATATACGCAGCCAGCCAACACGTTGCGTGCGGAGGCTGCCAAGCAATCTGCTCGGAGTCGGGCTAGAAGAAAGAGGGTAAGACTTTATTTGGTGACTATTTTTCAGGTGCATTGATAGATGTGTTGTGTCCATACGCAGTGCGCTGATTCATTGTTTTTTTTTTTCAGCTGCTGAAAGCGAGGCAGAGTGTGCTAGCAGATGAGGAAGTGGAACTCTGGAAGTCCGCCACCGTCGGCCTCATGTCCGACGAAGAAGATGGCGTCGTTGGCGGTGTCTCTGGATGGATTGTACAGTCGCCGCCATTTCGTAGGCCGGATCTCACTGAACTCTGTGTTAAGCTGCAGTCCCGGTTAGAAGCGATGCCGAAGTACAGGGCCACGCGCAGTAGGCGTCTGCACATCGGATCTGCCTCGGAGGGAATGCTGCCAGTTACCTCCAACCCCGAGGAAGCAAACGGACCGTTCACAGAGTTTTAATTTTTAGATACGCATGTGTTTGGATACGCGTTGTATATAGTTGTGTGTGTTTTAATAAAGCTCTTTCTTTGCATAACTAGCTTCCTGGCAAATGTTCATTTCCTGTATAAATTCATTAATGTCCTTGATGGTAGCCTAATAATTGTGTAGTAGTGTAGGATAACATAAATACACACCATATGAATGAATAAATATATGAATGAATAAATATATGAATGAATAAATATATATTTATATGTAAATATATATATGCCAACCAATCACGAGCGACTTTACTTGTTTAAAAAGAAGTGGTTCCGTCCAATACTCAGTAAGAAAATTAAAGCCTGGCGTGGCCACGTGTGGTTTTGCTGCCAATCACGAGCGATTTCACTTGTTTGAGAATAGTGGTTTCAGCCAATACTGAGTAGGTTATTCAAGCCAGACCTGGCCAGCCGCGCGGGTTTGCTGCATTCATATGCTAATTAGGGCCATTAGTACAGCTGATCACTCTCCATATACGTCAGAGTCCGTTTCCGACAATTTGTGGCACGACAAACACGGACAAGCGCGGGTTGCAAATTGTCGGAAACTGACGAAAATCAGGGAGATCTGCGGGAGTTTACGGGGACGAAAATCTCACTTTTCATGCAGTGTTTTTGTCGGAGGTTGTGGAGGAGTCTCCTCCATCATACATTTTTTATTTAGAGGAGGAAAGTGGGGACAAAGTTGTTGTGGAGAGGACTCCAGGGGTGCCGAAGCTTTGTTTGGTGTAGAAGGCTTACAGCCGTACATGTTTGAGCCCTTACCTCACAACGCTGCCTCTACTGTTAGTGTTCACGTCCATCCCCGTGAACACTGGAACCTAACTCAATGGTAAAGTAAATTATTCTTATTTCTTATTTCAGCCATTGTGTATATTAGCTGCAACATATGAATCAAGATGCTATGACTGAAAAAATTTGATTGACAGATTACCTTTGATGTATGATTGGCCGAATATAGGTATAAAAGCTGACGTATAACTAACTGGCCTGCATCGGTCTCCATCAGTCACGTGACATTTGTTGCTAAGACGCCATTTTTGGTGGAAAAGGCGTAGTGTAAACAACCGCAGCATAGCTAAACGAAGGACTAAAGGATTGAGTTTGTTTCTCTGACTATATGGAAAAAAGTAAGCAGAATGCGAAATTACCGTACCGATGTCGTGCCAAGGTAGTTATCCCTGCGAAAATTTGTATCCCCTCGTCGGGAGCGCGCACGGAGTAGGAAGAACAGCCCGAGTTAAGTCCGCTTCAATTCCAACGTGCAGAACTTGAAATTTGAAAGGTTGTACGTGTATGAAAGTTGAGCTTTACTGTTTTATTCTTTTACTTCACATGTTTTAGCAGAATATCACCAGTGATATTGATCTAAAACTAATAATAAAACACAAATGTTTGCTTGAAAGCTGGTCGCTGACAGCAGTGTCTACTCCTCCCTCTGAAAGCAAACAGATCCTTGTTCTTTTTCACACGTTCCTTGAAAAAATCTCTCATTGTTTCACAGTGTCCAAATGTTCTCATCCCATTGAAAACTGTTGTAAACCGTATACTTGTAATAAAAATGAAATAGAAAATGGAGTGTACGTGTAATCATTAAAGACTATATGCAGAAGGAAAATATTTTTTTCCTGGTTGAAATTTAGTACTTAAATCTATATTTGTGTTTATAGTAACGTACAATTTATCTATGTTGTACTATCCTTAATAAACAGTTTGTCTTCTAACATCAGCCGTTTTATTTCATCCCATTTTGACACAATTGGCAATATGGGATGAAATAAAACCTGCTGTAATCTGTTCCCCCTGTCTAAATCAGGCAAAAAAGGTCCCAGCTTTTTCATTTTTGGCATCATAAAAGACGCTTATAAGCCAAAAATGAAAAAGCTGGGACCTTTTTTGCCTGATTTAGACAGGGGGAACAGATTATAGCAGGTGGCCTGCTATAATTTGTTCCCCCCTTGTAACTTTAAGAAATAAAGGTCCATCACATCCAAAGTTTCAGGGGTTAGTTGTCATCATAACAGATGTTTATAAGCCAAAAATGAAAAAGCTTTGGCCTTTTTTGCCTGATTTAGACAGGCGGAACAGATTATAGCAGGTGGCCTGCTATAATTTGTTTCCCCCTTATAACTTTTAGAAATAAAGGTCAATCACATCCAAGGTTTCAGGGGTTAGTTGTCATCATAAAAGATGTTTATAAGCCAAAAATGGAAAAGCTGGGGCCTTTTTTGCCTGATTTAGACAGGGAGAACAGATTATAGCAGGTGGCCTGCTATAATTTGTTCCCCCTTTGTAACTTTAAGAAATAAAGGTCCATCACATCCAAAGTTTCAGGAGTTAGTTGTCATCATAAAAGATGTTTATAAGCCAAAAATGAAAAAGCTGGGGCATTTTTTGTCTGATTTAGACAGGGGTAACAGATTACAGCAGGTTTTATTTCATCCCATCCTGCCAATTCTGGCAATATGGGATGAAATAAAACGGCTGATGTTAGAAGACAAACTGTTTATAAAGGATAGTACAACATAGATAAATTGTACGTTACTATAAACACAGATATAGATTTAAGTACTTAATTTCAACCAGGAAAAAATTATTTTCCTTCTGCATATAGTCTTTAATGATTACACGTGCAGTCCATTTTCTATTTCATTTTTATTACAAGTATATGGTTTACAACAGTTTTCAATGAGATGAGAACATTTGAACACTGTGAAACAATGAGAGATTTTTTTAATGAACGTGTGGAAAAGAACAAGGATCAGTTTGCTTTCAGAGGGAGGAGTAGACACTGCTGTCAGCGACCAGCTTTCAAGCAAACGTTTGTGTTTTATTATTAGTTTTAGATCAATATCACTGGATATTCTGCTATAACACGTGAAGTAAAAAATAAAACAGTAAAGCTCAACTTTCATACACGTAAAACCTTTCACATTTCAAGTTCTGCACGTTGGAATTGAAGCGGAGTTAAGTCGGGCTGTTCTTCCTACTCCATGCGCGCTCCCGACGAGGGGATACAAATTTTCGCAGGGATAACTACCTTGGCACGACACCGGGACTGGCAGCCTCTCACACAACACAATCGTGTCATTTCTGGTAAATAATTGTGCCGAAAGAACAGCCGCGTGTGGCTTATCTCGACTTTCCACCTAATATGGTGGTTTTCCCACGATGCACCGCGCCCGAGGTAAACAATTGACGTCACTTGGCGGAGACCGATAGAATAACAAAAAAAAAAAAAACACACACAGATTTTAAGACAGATTTTTTTCTAACTTTAGGGACAATATGGTCGGATAAAGAGTACATTTATAAACATGTTTAAGCCAGAATGATTTGAAATTTAAATATGACTTCCCTAAGACTTTAAAACATCCGTACATTTGGAATAGATCCATCACTGCTGGATCAGATGTGTTATGTTTTTTTACTGACCATGGAGCGAACATCGTTGTAAGCTTACATGGATGCACAAGGCTGAACTGCAATGCTCACATCCTTAACATTGTGTTATCTAGTGACTTACTCCCACTGTGTTGGTAAAGACCCAGAGCTGTCTGAACTATTGATTAACACATAAAAATTGGTCATATGTTTCAAATATTCAAGATTGTAAAACAGCTTAAAAACATGTGCTTAGCTTAAGAAAAAAAGTTGGTTAGGATCCATCTTAGGACTCAAATCCTAACTATTTCATTAACAAATCTGGGCTCAAACATCTACAGAACATAAGACTTATGATAACTCTTGAGCTCTGAAGATTAAAATCAAAATCAAAGTTGTCAAAATGTGCTGCTAAAAGGCTGCTAAAAGAAAATTAGAGGCATAACTGTTTTTGATTTTATTTGTATGACTTAAGAGAGGAAAATTACAGTGGCTGAGAAATTAAGCAAATGGGGTCAGCTTCTGACAATAAAAACAGTGATGCAGAGTGATTAAACCTAGTTTAGGCGTAGCTTTTGTCCCAGTTTGGCTTTATAGGTCAAGCAATGTTCACTATCATAACAAATACATGGAAAACTATCTAGGTTTTAATACAGGATATGATCTTTGTCCTCACATTTTGTTATAATCTTATCAGTAAATCTGGAAAGAAGTACCAAAGTTCAAAGCCATTTCAAACAAAGCATCTTAAAGAGTAGTCAAGGCTATGTACTGACTGTAATGCTTTTATTACTGTTCATAACTTAACTGTTTTGTGCAGGTTTTTATGGCCCTCTTCAGAAAGAAGGGAGGTTATAGATTGTGGACAAGGAAGTAAACTGTCTGATTTAATCATTAACGTGGAATTTAAAAATATGATTTTAAACAATAAAAGTAAGACTATCAGACACGAAGATTAGTTCAGGAGGGCAAAGTTGACAACAATTTTTGTTTAACCAGAACCAGGGATGTTCAAGTGACCCACTTCTTTGGACCCAGTTTAATAATAATAAATCAGCTCTGAAAAGACTTCAAGTGTTTAAAAATATGTTTTTCTTTTTCTTTTCAGTGCTGCATATGACATAGATGATCATAATATTCTTTTTGAAAGACTTGAATATTTTGTAAGAATTAAAGGAACAGCGCTAAACTGGCTGAAATCGTATCTAGCTGATGATAAGTCTTCCTCATGCTCCAGTGTTACCTGTGCAGGTGATCTTAATCTGCAGGTTTACTAGTGGTTCCTAGAATTTCTAAAAGTAGAATCGGAGAATCAGATCTTTTAGCTATCAAGCTTCTCTCCTGTGGAACCAACAACCAGTTTTAGTAATTGACACAGATACCCTGTCTACTTTAAAGGGTAGGCTTAAAACGTTCCTTTTTGATAAAGCTTATAGTTAGAGTGGCTCAGGGTATCCAGCGCTATTTCTATAGTTATACTGCTATAGGCTTAGACTGCTGGAGGACATAGGGACCCCTTTTTCATCATTCTGCATCATTCTATCTCTATTCTCCCACTCTGCACAATCTGTTAGTTCAATCTCTTATGTTATGCTCTCTTTGCTTTTTCTCATAGTAGCTTTGCCTTGTCTTTTCCTGTTTGGCTGTGACATCATCCTGGAGAGTAATGTTAGCTATGCTGCTGCCCTCAATACCTTTGTTAAAGATTTCATGCTCAGCCTGTTTTTCAGTGTAGACCTGTTTCTCTTACTGTGACTGGCTGGATGTGCTCGCTTCATCCTCAGATGTGCGGGCTGCCTCGAGGCTTGTCAGCCTGGCTGTGTGTTTCCTGGAGGGGGCCGCCTCTGGAGCTGGTTTACAGTTGCCTTTTGCATCTCTGCTTTTTTCTGTATGTCTGATTCTCTCTCCTTGAACTCCAGTCAGCCTCGGCAGATGCATGTTCACACTAATGCTATGTTCACACCTAAAGCAGCAAAGGCAGCAGGAGCAGCTAGTTTATATGCAAAGTCAATGGATGAAGCGCATTAAGACACAGCAAAACGTTCCGGAGCACGCTTTGAGCTGCAGGACCAGCGCATCATGAGTCTCTGAGCATCTGACGTGCTGAACATGCTGCAAACGCTGCAGCTGCTGGAGTTGGAAAAATTCAACTTTTGCTGCTCGATGCGCCACATCAGAGAAGCTGATCTGGAAGCTGGCAGGATACATCGCTGATGATACAGATGATCTGAAACAGTTTATTAAGGCCTAAATTTATGTTGTTCTGTTGTTTTGTATGCTCGTTCCATGGGTGTACTGAGAATGATTTTGCTATTTCTATATCTTGAAAGTTACTGTATAAAAAAAATACTTTTTACATCTTGAACAACAATTTAATAGCATTTTACATTTTGGAAGGAAGCAAAAGCTACCTAAGGAAGCAAAAAGTACTCTGTAAATAATTTTATTTCCTCATCAGCTCTTGTTTAATTATTGAGCAGGCTAACAAAGCAATGTAGCTTATTTTCCAAGGCCATTATACTGATATGAAAAAAAAATCCCTCTGTTAATTTTATGCATTATGATGCACGTGAGTTTGCCATTCCCCTTTATGCTGGTCTCCTTTTAAACTGCAGTGCTCAGATCATCTCTCTCAGGTGTTGTTTGATGTTGGATGCTATTAGATATACTTTTCATAGAAAGAAGTAGATCATCAACGGTAAGTGTTTCAGCATTTAGAAAAGGTACAAGTTAATTTTAAGTAATCAAAAAAAATTTATAAATAAAACTGATAGAAATTTTTAAGATTTTTTTTTTCCTACTGACTAATCTTGGTGTTATCTTACTGTATTTAATCTGATTACACCATACATAACTAGTTATCATTTCATCAATGATGAAACATGCTTTAATGATCTTTAGACACCAAGACAGTAATTTATGCTGTCTAGGAAAAGGAAGTGTCAATGTTAATGATTGTATTTTTCATGTTTTTAGTAAGCTGTGTGACCCACATTCATCAACCATTCTCAGGAAAGGTTTAAGAATTTTATGACAACTGCAAGATCTGACAGAAAGTGTTTCAGGAACTGGACGATCACAGAAGACTTAGACTTGACTTAGACAAACTTTATTGTCATTTTGTATACACAAAGTGTATACAAAACGTAATTTCGATATATAAAGCTTTTCGACAGTGAATGAGCAGGTTAGCAGTGAGATGAAAATGTCTATTTATAAAGTGCAGCAGTGATCAAAATGTAAACAGAGTATGAAAGACATGGAATTGATGTGGAAGGTTCTGAGCATTGCAAAAATCGAGTTGAATTCGATTAAAAGGGATATGAAGATAGGGAAGATAGTGCATCTTTGATGTTTAAAGTGTGATGCAGAGTCTTGATTTGTGACTTGATTACAGTTTTTTCACAGTTCAACAGTCATGGGAGCGGGGAAAATGCTGTTACAGAAGCTTCTGGTCCTGCATGCTGCGAAGCCTCTTCCCAGAGGGCAGCAGGGAGAACAGTCCATAGTGCTCGGGACACAAAATGCTGGGATGAAATGTCTTTTACGGAGGGGAGTGGAGCCCCGATGATCCTCTCTGATATTCTCACCACTCTTCTCATGTTCTTCCAGTCTGAGGCGCTCCAGCCTCCACACCACGCAGTGAGAAAGCTGGTTAGAATGCTCTCTATGTAGAAGGTTAGGTGGGAGAAGGAGGATGGGTAGGAGCAGGCGACCATTGAGGAGGTGTTCATAGTCCAGGTGAGGTTGTCTCTGATGTGTGGTTAGGCCCATTCTTCGTCAAGTCCACGATGATCCCCTTTGTCTTCTCCACATTCAGGATCAGGCTGTGATCTCTGCACCAGCCCACCAGCTGCTCCACTTCCTCTCTGTAGTCCTGGTCGTTGTTGTATCCGATGAGGTCCACCACCATGGTGTTGTCTGCAAGGGCGTAGGAATATGTTTACTATTGGGGGGGACACATGTCGGAAATCTGAGATTCGTATTCAACAGAAACATGTCTTAAGTACGCTACTTAAAAAAAGGCTATTTAATCTTTTACTTTATTCCTTTATAAATGTGTCTTGCAAAAATAATGCATTTAAAATTTACATAATGCATTTGTTCATAAGATGTGAGCATATCACCAAACAAAATGACTGGAGTCTTTTATTAAGCAAAGGGAGATGTCTTTCAAGGGCTTCAGCCCTTGGCATATTTAGTGTCCGCATACGCACTAGAAAATCAAATATTTCAGTTTGATTAAAAACAATTCAGTAGGCCACACAAGTGCAAAGTTTGATATGTTTTATTTTGTCAAACTTGCAATAACGGTCAAAAATGAATTTATATAGGTTGACTGACAGAGGGAGCTGACAGTGTGTTGAAGAATTATGGACAGAGCGCTTTGAAGCATCTGGTTCAAAAACGTATTCTAAACCTTTGGTAGAAATCCATCCATCCTTCCATTTTCTGTACACCCTGTCCCTTAGTGGGGTCGGGAGGTGCTGGTGCGGGATACACCCTAGACAGGTCGCCAGTCTGTCAAGACCTTTGGTAGAAATGGCGCCTTTAATTGAAGTTTGCAGTACAGAACAGAGAAAACTACAGAGTTGTCAATGTTGTGTTAATCTGTTTATCATCTAAAAAGAGAAGCCAGCAGTTTATTTGAGGAAATAAAGGTGCAGAAGTTAATTAGTTGGTTAATTAGTGGTTGTGCAGTGGACTGCTGCACAACCAATGCGACCGCCGCTGCTAAGAATTAAAATTAATTCTCCCTGTGGTTTTAACTAACGATCAGGAGCGCGGCGGGTATAACATCTGTCAATTTCGGCGAATCAAAACCACGCAAAAAATAAAAAAATCCTCGTTAAACGCACGCCCAGATCGGGCTAATTTCAACACAAGTTGTCTTAGGTGACTGTAACTCACACTGACGTTTCTCTTTTTAAAAAAATCTGAGTCAGTCCTACTGCTGTTTCAGCCTTTTAGTTGGTGGTGGCATTGTACTGAAATGAGATATATAAAAAAAAAAAACATTTTGGCTAGCGTAGCAAACGTCTAGAGAAAGTTAGCAGTTAAATATTGGATGAGTGATCATCCCAAGACTACGGAAGAGGATTAGGGCCACTGAAAAAAAAAAAAAGTTAAGTGATTTTTAAATTTCATTTCAGTTTAATACGGGAAAAAGGTCAGAATTATGACTTTTTTTTCTCAGAATTCTGACTTTAATCTCAGAATTTTGGATCTTAATGTAGATGGTCACCATGAAGGAAGAGATGTGGAGCACTCAGCTTCACTGACAAAGATGTGAGTTGTTTGAGATGGCCAGTAACACATTGGTGGAAAATGACGGAATTAGGCAACTTTTTACGTGCCCGTGGGGTCCCCTCATTAATGGAGGAGCAGAAGAGAGCTAGTCTCTAAAACAGACATGGCTATGGCTTGATGCTAACATGTTTGTTTTTAAACATACTTATGTTATATTACATTTGTGTTGTGTTTTCCAAATAGTGTAGAAAATGAATGGTGGGTTTATAATGTTTACCTTTTATGAGCAGGACAGGAAGCAGAGAAGTGTAGCATTACCTCCAACTAGTTAAACTCATAATTATGAAGTTATTCAACAAATTCCTCAAGTAAAAAAGTGCAACTTTTATTTTTTATTTCTTTTTGTTGTTTTTTTTTACCAGATTTGTTGATTAATTTCAAAATTATGTATTCCTTCCAAATTTCCAAATCTGAAGAATTTTTTAAACCAATATCTACATTATTTAACATTTAGTTTATGTTTTAGCAGTACTTCCTGTTATATTTCTTTATACGTATATTATACATTTTCTTGCACAGCAAGCTCAGCAGATTTGAAATTGTGTGCTTGTGTAAACACAAGTAGTCAATCTTTACTCTAAACATATATTCTGGTTATTTTTAGTTAGACCTACTTGTTTTTATGTATCTGTATAAGTACCCCCCGAAAAAAAATAAAAACACTGTAAATTGATTAGAAATATTCAGATTTCTGAGAAAAAAGTCAGAATTCTGAGATTAAAGTCAGAATTCTGAGAAAAAAGTCAGAATTCTGAGATTAAAGTCAGAATTCTGAGAAAAAAAGTCAGAAGAAAAAAGTCAGAATTCTGAGAAAAGTCAGAATTCTGACTTTTTTCCCCATGTTAAACTAAAAAAAAAATGTAAAAATCAGTTAACTTTTTTTTCCCAGTGGCCCTAATCCTCTTCCGTACAAGACTAAGATGACTAAACCAAAAAGATTCAGTTTCTATATATGAAAGTGAACTAAAAACAAAACGTTATAAATGGGCAATATTCATAGCAGCATCCCGACAGACTATTTTACCTCTTTCACAAGTTTCTGATTTCTGTGTCGCCGTTTCCCTCCCTGCTGACTGAGTGCTCAAACACTCAGCAGTTCAGAGAGGGGAGGGGGAGTACAGTGACGTAACGCTATGCTGCGCCTTCAAAATAAAAGCACGCTAGTTAAAAAAATGTCAAAATCTAATATTTTGCGGTACAATTTTTGGGGGAGACATATCCACCTGGCTTTTATATTCGGGGGGACATGTCCCCCCCGTCCCCCCCGCTTCCTACGCCGCTGGTTGTCTGCAAACTTTACGATGTGATTGGTGGTCAACCTGGGGCCGCAATCATGTGTCATCAAAGTGAACAGTAGGGGGCTCAGGACGCAGCCTTGAGGCAAACCTGTGCTTTGGATGATGAATTCAGAGTTGTTCTGTCCGACCTGGACTGACTGAGGACTGTTTTGAGGAAGTTTAGCAGCCAATTGCAGAGGGGTGTATTGAAGCCCAGCTGTTCCAGGTTTTCCTATCAGATGCTTTGGGATGATGATGTTGAAAGCTGAACTGAAGTCCAGGAACAGCATCTGCACGTGGTATCACTCATGGGCGTAGGTTTGCATAGGGACCATAGGGACATGTCCCTACCAAAGTTTTGAACCGACCTAATTGTCCCTACCAATAATTGGATGTGAGCAACATGTTTATAATTTACAGCAGTAGTTGTTGCAGCAGTGGCTTCTTTTCCTCTCGCAGCTCCTCTGCCTGCTCTCTCCTGTCCCTTTCATGTAGCAGCGCATGCAACTGTGCTGCGCTGTTTAACTCCACTCTCATTGGTTGTTCTGCCTTAGGTTCCGCCTTCCCTCTCTCTGATTGGCTGTTTTCTAGTCCTGGCGTGCTTGGAGCACAACATTGAAAATTTATTCACACTAGAATGCTGCGGTTACTACAATAAATATTAGGCTACAAAACTAGTCCCAATAAAAAAAAAAATGAATATCATGTACACTAAAAAACAAAAACCTTTTTTTTTATTTTATAAAGCGAAATATTCTGAGTCAGCCAGGAGTTCTGAAGACACAAAATGGGCAAATAAAGGCTGTAAGCCATCAACATTTCTGATTCTTATCCACAGCCAACTAAAAAAGAAAATGTGAGGGTTTCCTTTTTCCCAATATTTAGTTGCTATTACTGTTTTCATTTTTTATGACTCTTTGAGAAAGTTCAGGTATAATTATTAGCAGGTGTTATTTCTCTTATAGAGTACAACAACAAGAAATGGGGCCTAAACATCTGCTGTTTTTCATTTAAAAAGCATAATTAGGGTTCCACATAATAATAGTTCTATTTTATTGACTATTTATACTTCTAGAAATAGCATAAAGACAATAACAAACAAAGGAAGAATATAAACATTGATTTTATCTTACATAGATTTCCACACAGTCTATAAGTAAATTAGTACAAACATTAATGTCTGGTAAAAATGCTTGAATCTGGGTGTTTATTTTGGATAATGTTAAATTACAGATAAGATAGTGTTATATTGTCTTTTATAATTGTTAAAAATTATTTTATATTTGAACACGGTACAATTAGGCTCATTCTTAGTGTTGTGTTTGTAGATGATTCCACTAAAAAAGAAAATAGACATACAGTAAGGAGCTATTTAAACATTCAGACAGTAAGCAATATAGGACAATGATAAAAGGTTGTGTTACATTTAATCCTTTACTATTAAAATTGCACTTATACATTATATGATTATAGGAAACACAGATATCCAGTAATAATGATGCAGGGCAGCTTGTAGGTGAAGCAGCTGCCCTTCAGTGCTTCAGGTGATGTCTAAATAAACCAGGTGAAACTAAAATATTTCCACATGAGGAGTTCTGGATGGAGAATATTGACAGACAAAATTTTTTTTTTAATCTTATATATTATATATTATATATATATATATATATATATATATATATATATATATATATATATATATATATATATATATATATATATATATATATATATATATATATATATATATTGTATTTTTACAATTTTGGTATAATTACTGATCTAAGTTGATTGCTCTATAGGGGAAAGGGACATTTATTTTACATTTATATTATGTTTTATAGTCTCCATTCACCAGTTAATGATTAATTACATACTAAATTAGTTGACGATTATTGAAATAATCAATTAATACGATTCATTTTTTCAGCCCTAGATAAAATACATGAAATGGGCTATATAGAGTAACTACAGCCCAGATGTTCAACTTTTATAGTGAAGTTAATATTTTAATGAATGTATTATTTTGCTGGATACAGAGAGAGAATAGTAGGTAAAATATAAGAGTGGGTTTTAACTCTGCACAATTGTATATCTTCAAAAGAAAATACTGTATTTACCTTCTCTATTAGTCATGCAAATGAAACCATTTACAAAGTGGAAAACAGTCCTAATTCCACATTCATCAGAGCCAGTGATACTTCAAACATTGATAAACAGCATCTAATGAGTGTAGTGCTTATAACATTTTTATTAATGTAGCAAAATGATGCTTTTCTCTTTTAACAATGAATTCGTCTTATCAGTACGGATGCTCACATCGAGCATAAAAAAGGGCATGCATATTGCAGAGCACCAATGACACCCGACCAATAGTGTCCCTACCAAAGTTCAAATCAAACCTACGCCCTTGGTATCACGTAAGTGTGATAGGCTCAGGTGAAGAGAGGAGGAGATGGCTTCCTCGGTGGAGATGTTTCTTTGGTAGGCAAACTGAAACAGGTCCAATGTTGGGAGGAGACTGGAGACAATGTGTTTTTTTACCAGCCTTCCGAATCATTTTATCATGATGAGAGTTAGTGCGACAGGTAGGTCATTAAATGAGGTGACTTGAGACATCTTCTCTCTAAAAGAGTGACAAAGGATGAGTATATTGTTATGAGGTAATGAGGTAACAGGCTTGCCAATAGGCTTTCTTGATTGGTCAAGGTTTTCTGCCTGAAGGTCAGGGGAGGAACAAGGAGTGGAGCTGCCAGCTAGAATCTTGATACCACAGTTTCTTTTGTGGATCTGGATAGGATTTCCTGGAGCTGTCGAGTTTTGAGCTAAGGCGGAGTCTTAGAGCTCATCCGTTTTCTGGGCAAAAACGCAGAAGCGAGTTTCTTCACTCTGTGAAATACAAGAAGCAGGTCAAAGCTTAGAGGGCTTGGCATTATCCCTAAGGTCAACACTCAGCCATCTGAGTGCTGGCAGCAGTTTCCTCTTATGCCCCTCAGCTCTAGCCTGACGTAGTCCGACTCAATTCTAGTCAGAATATGAGTCTGATACTGCTCCATAGAGCTGTGATTATGGGGCGTGTTTCGAACGAACCAGGGAAAAAAATGCCTCTGCACTCAATTGGATAGATCTACAACCAATAAGAGCAACGGAGTGCGTGACGTATGTTAAGCGAGGCATAGTTGTTGTCCACAAAAATCAAAGCGTGCAGTTTCACGCCTAGAATAATAAAATGAGACTTGATCGCATTTCTCTGTTCCTCTTTTAAAATTAATTTGCTGTCGATATCTTCTAGAACAGACCTAATAGCAGAATCTACTCACCTAAACTCTCCGGCGGCAGCCATTATTGTTGTCACCCAAGCGCGTTTTGGTGACGTGGTTGATTACGTTACTCTTGATCATCTGTCCATCATCGTATAAAGCCCGCCCTGACAATTTGATTGGATCGCCTGACAGTGGGCGATAATACTCGCGCTACTATGGAGCAGAGCCAGACCGAACCTCCCCGAACTCAAACCTTGTGGGCGGGACTAAGATCGGACTGGCACCCAGGCTACCTCAGCTCATAAGACTAATTGCCTGCAGCTGAAAACATTTAGCTGCAGGTCGACCCATCCAACAATCTCACCAAGGCCATGTGTTAGAAGATTGAAAAGAATAAATCTGTTCCAAAACAACAATATTCTTTTAGCACATGAATAAAACTGTATTTCTTTAAATACATACTAAATCAATTGAAATATCAATAAAACATTTAAACAACGAGGTATTTGTTTTTAATATAATCTAGAAATGTAAAATATTTTCATTAAACAGATTATTCAACTATTTTTACCTCCCAATTTTAAAAGAAATTACAGATGCATTTTGTCTGAGCCACAGCTGCTTTGCTTTCAGTAAACCTGCATGTGTTGGTATATATTTTTTAAGTATTACAAATAACATAATTTTATTATTATTATTATTTTTTATCCTATAGGTTTCAGTATGCGTACTACACTCTCCTGTTTGAATTTGGCTCCTCTGGTCTTAAGCCTCTTCTTTATGCACTACTCTGTTCTGTGCTGTCGGATTGGGAACCACAGCGAGTGTGATGCTGCTCCATTTGTACCAGGACACAACCTGGTGGGGGAAGGCTTTGATGTGGTCACACTGCAAAGAAAAGGTGCTTATGTGATTGATGTGAAGACTTACCTGAGCCCGAGTGGTACCTGTACTCTTTGCTCCAACCCTCTTCAAGGCCATAACTTCCAAAAAGTAATGTAAAATTCACTATAAAAAGCTCCACATAACTTGCAGAAATAATATCTCTGCTGCTTTTTTTATTTTAAGCTACCATCGTCTGTTGTGGACTGGCGTGCATTCAGTCAATGCAGTGCGGACATCTAGAGTAGTTTTTACACCTCTACAAGGTAAAGTATTTAAAAAGCATTATGAACAGTGTAAGAGATCACAAAGCTGTTTAAGTAGTAAATTATTATTTAAAAAAATCATATAGTTACGTTTTGTTAAAATTTAGTCTGTAATGACATGGTACAAACTGCTGTGTATTTCAGAATCAGAATCAAGATTATTGCCAAGTAGGCTTGAACTTCCATGGAGTTTGGTATTGATGGTACAGACAAATTAGATAAATACAGAATACAGAATCTATAGTATACAATATAAAGCATACAATATGGAGTACACAATATATAGTATATAGCTATTTACTATATACACAGTAGACTGCGTTAATGTTACGCAGGAGGTCTAGAGAGGCTACATTGGTGTAGCCTTTAGATCATGAACAGAGGAGGGAGAGAGGCAGTGTTAGTCAAGTGGGTCTCCGGGCCTTGTTGATAAGGCTGTTAGCGGATAGGAAGAAACTGTTCTTGTGCCGTGAGATTTTGGTCCTGATTTATTTAATTGATTTATTTAATTATTTCATTGTAATTCTATGTAATAGATCAATCAACTGTGTAGGAATCTCAAAAGTATGTAGTGTGTAACTATACTAATACTCTAATACCCCTAAATATTATGTGAAACTGTTCTTTGTGAAGATTATGGGGTTAAAAGAGAAAATTAATGTACATCATAAGACCAAGACATAGAATAATTCTGTATCTGCTTTGGATGAAGTTCTCTTGTATGCTGGATCCATGATTGTACTGAGAAGGATTTTTCTATTTCTATGTCTTGAAATACTATATATATATATATATATAAAAAAATATATCTTTTACTCCTTGAACAACAATTTCATACTCAACTCAACTTTATTTATAAAGCTCTTTACAAAAAAAAACACAAAGTGCTGCACATACCAAGTACAGTTAAAACCACATAGATGTTTAAAGGAACACTGCATGAAAAGTGAGATTTTCGTCCCCGTAAACCCCCGTAAACTCCCGCAGATCTGCCTGATTTTCGTCAGTTTCCGACAATTTGCAACCCGTGCTTGTCCGCGTTTGTCGTGCCACAATTTGTCGGAAACGTACCATGACGTATGTGGAGAGCGATCAGCTGTACTAATGGCCCTAATTAGCATATGAATGCAGCAAACCCGCGCGGCTGGCCAGGTCTGGCTTGAATAACCTACTCAGTATTGGCTGAAACCACTATTCTCAAACAAGTGAAATCGCTCGTGATTGGCAGCAAAACCACACGTGGCCACGCCAGGCTTTAATTTTCTTACTGAGTATTGGACGGAACCACTTCTTTTTAAACAAGTAAAGTCGCTCGTAATTGGTTGGCATATATATATATTTACATATATATATTTATTCATATATATATATATATATTTATTTATTCATTCATATATTTATTCATTCATATATTTATTCATTCATATGGTGTGTATTTATGTTATCCTACACTACTACACAATTATTAGGCTACCATCAAGGACATGAATGAATTTATACAGGAAATGAACATTTGCAGGAAGCTGTTTATGCAAAGAAAGAGCTTTATTAAAACACACACAACTATATACAACGCGTATCCAAACACATGCGTTTCTAAAAATTAAAAGTCCGTGAACGGTCCGTTTGCTTCCTCGGGGTTGGAGGTAACTGGCAGCATTCCCTCCGAGGCAGGTCCGATGTGCAGACGCCTACTGTGCGTGGCCCTGTACTAAGGCATCGCTTCTAACCGGGACTGCAGCTTAACACAGAGTTCAGTGAGATCCGGCCTACGAAATGGCGGCGACCGTACAATCCATCCAGAGACACCGCCGAGGAAGGCGGACTTCCAGAGATCCACTTCCTCATCTGCTAGCACACTCTGCCTCGCTTTCAGCAGCTGAAAAAAAAAAAAAACAATGAATCAGCGCACTGCGTATGGACACAACACATCTATCAATGCACCTGAAAAATAGTCACCAAATAAAGTCTTACCCTCTTTCTTCTGGCCCGACTCCGAGCAGATAGCCTCCGCACACAGCGTGTTGGCTGGCAGCGTATATCTGAAGCTCCTGCGTACCGTCTCAAAATACGTCTTACAGGCAGCTGGAAAACAATTAAATGAGAGTGGTATAAATAAAAAATCAAACGCAAGTCACAGTAACAAGGAAGGAGAAAACATTAAAACAAGTCACTTACACACAATGTCGTCTTTATCAACATCGTGCAAATCTGGACTTGCTGATTATGGCTCCAAGCAAATAGGAGGTCACCGCCTCATTGTGAGGCGACAGTAGTCTGTGAAAACAAAATGTAAAAGCTATGATCGGTATCTATCCGTATCCATTGCCTTTTACTGCAGAATGAAAGCATATTCTTTAAATCTTACCCTTGCTCCGGTTTATAGCGCCTGCAATTAGTCTCCGAGTTGTTAAGACGGCGTACTGCTTCCTGTAATCACAAAAAATACACTTTAATAAAGCTTGTTCTTGCAAGGCTAGGCTAGATAGGCTAACAGCTAGGCTGCTATTAGCCGGTAGCTTAGGCTAGGCTGCTTTTAGCTTAGCAGGCAGTAATCGAACATATATTTACCGCTAGCATCTCTTCTTTGAGTTCGTCTTGTTCGATGCAGAGTCGCCATCGCGTCCAAGAGGAGTTTTACCCCGAAATCCCCCATTATCCGCTCCTGACCGCCTGCACAAAGCAAAGCATCCATCCTCCACTGTGGCTGCACACCGCGCGCCGCTCTGAGTTTCTTGGAGATCGTACAGAGCATGCGCGAGATGAACCAGGGTGTCCGCGGATCAATAAAAATAATTAAAAAATCATTCTTTTTTTTTTTTTTTTAAATCAAGGCCTTAATTGGCACTAAAATTATTTAAATATGTTTATCGAAGTATTTATAATTCTTTAATAAAAAATGCTTATAAAAACAATTTCGTCAGATATATTATATCGCTCCAGGCGGAGAAAAAGCTAGAGGATATATATATACGTATATATGTGTGTGTGTGTGTTTACATACATACAGGAGTCATGGAACTCTGCTTACAGCTCCTTCATATTTCATGTACACTAATAACTTGTGTACATGGTTCTTGTTGATGGCATTAAAATCATTCCTAATAGCATTTAAATAGCATTAAATTAGAGTCACTCATTCCTGTATGAACCCTGTGAGCGCTTAATTTAATATGACATATTAAAAAAATCCCACCATCATCCAGCACATGTTCAGTTTCTGCCCAAATATATATTTATAGTTTTGTAGATTTTTGTAACGGGGATAAGGATAATTCAAAACTGCTTTTTTTTTAATGAACTTGTTCACTACTTCCAAACTCAGCATCTCTTTTCATTCCTGTAATAAGAAGTTTCTTTTGAATGGATTTGATTAAAGCTTAAGTCCCTCGGTATAAAATAAATATTTTGATGGAGATGAGAAATCTGCTTCCTCGTTTGTGAATAACCAATAGTTTGGATCCAATCATTTAAATAAACGGTGTTAGTTTTTTTTTATATATATATATATAAGAATTGTGCTATAATTTCTAGTCACCGATCTGTTGCTGCTATATTTTAATTTGACGAATCGGAATTTGTAGATGTTCTTTTTCCTGTTTGGTGCGATTGCAATTGCGGATCTTGACCTGGCCGGACCTTATGACCACAGTGTACCAATCTTCTGATGGCTACTTCCAACAGGATAATGCGCCATGTTATAAAGTGAATCATCTCAGACTCATTTCTTGAAACTTTTCCACTTAAGTAATTGTGAATTGAGCATATTGACAGACAACATTTGATTTTTTATCTTAAATGCAATTTGTTTTTTTATAATTACTGCTCTAAATGTATTGCTCTGTCAGCTAAAGATCTGTTTTGGTCTCTATACTTTAATTAAATAAATCAATTCAAGCTAAAATGTAAGAGGCTACAGTATACTGAGCCTGATCTCTTTGTATTCTTACCTAGTAAAACCCCCCCTGCAACCCTGATTTGCATTTGTATAGCTCACAGCATGTTCATTTACATGTTAAAGCCTCCCCTAGAATTCCATGGGGGAGAGGAATGGGGGGAACACTGCCTAAGAGAGTCCACGTCAATTTCTGACAATTTACGGGAGTTTTCGGCGAAGCCTGCAAATTGTCGTAAACTGCCGCTAACCTGAAGTTCCACGACAATCTACAGTGCCGCATATTGACGAAAATCCCACTTTTCATGCAGTGGAACAAAACCATCCATCCATACATCCATACATTTTCTGACACGCTTCATCCCAATTGGGGTCACGAGGGTTCTGGCACCTAGCTCTAGCTGTCAATGGGCAGGAGATGGGGAAAATCCTGGACAGGTCTCCAGTCTAACTCAGGGCAACACAGAGACAAAAGGGACAAACAACCATTCACACACACACTCACACCAAAGGAGAATTTTGAGAAGCAGCTTACCTAACAGTCATGTTTTTGGACTGTGGGAGGAAGTTGGTGTACCCGGAGAGAATGCACGAATGCACAGGGAGAACATGGAATCTCTATCCAGAAAGACACCGAGCCAGGAATCGAGCCCCGGAACCTTCTTGTTGCAAGGCAGCAGTGCAGCCTCTAAAATAAATTAATTAAAACAAATAAAACCATATAAAAAATGACACAAACCCACAAACAAAGAGAGTCTCATGCTGTGTTAAAAGTCAAAGAATAAAAATATGTTTTAAGTTTTAAAAATAGACAGTGAAGAGGATTTTCTAATGAGGAGGAGGAGCTCATTCCACATTTTTGGAGCAGCTACTGAAAAAGCTCTGTCTCTTAGCTTCTGTTCAGACCTTGGTACCACCAGGAGCAGAGGGTCAGCTGACCTGAGGCACCGAGTGGGAGTATAGGGGTAGAAGCTCAGAGAGTAAAATGGGGCAAACCATTTAATGACTTAAAACTGTTGTTTATGATAAAATCTTGACTTTACTACAGTGCTTATTTGTCGATCCAATTTAAAATTACTGTCCATCTTAAAACCCAAGTTTATATTGACAGTCTTTAAAAACACAGTAAAAAAAACTCAAGTGAATAGGGGGGATTCACAAAAATTACTGGACCAAACACCATCACTTCAATTTTTTCCTCATTAAGATATAAAAAGTACAGAGCCAACCATGCTTTAATGTCCTTAAAACATACCGGTAGTGGTGCAAGGGAGAAGGAATTTTTCCTTTTATTAGGAACATACACTATATTGCCAAAAGTATTTGCTCACCTGCCTTGACTCACATATGAGCTTAAGTGACATCCCGTTCCTAATCCATAGGGTTCAATATGACGTCGGTCCACCCTTTGCAGCTAGAACAGCTTCAACTCTTCTGGGAAGGCTGTCCACAAGGTTTAGGAGTGTGTTTATGGGAATTTTTGACCATTCTTCCAGAAGCGCATTTGTGAGGTCGCACACTGATGTTGGACGAGAAGGCCTGGCTCTCAGTCTCCGCTCTAATTCATCCCAAAGGTGTTCTATCGGGTTGAGGTCAGGACTCTGTGCAGGCCAGTCAAGTTCATCCACACCAGACTCTGTCATCCATGTCTTTATGGACCTTGCTTTGTGCACTGGTGCACAGTCATGTTGGAAGAGGAAGGGGCCAGCTCCAAACTGTTCCCACAAAGTTGGGAGCATGGAATTGTCCAAAATGTCTTGGTATGCTGAAGCATTCAGAGTTCCTTTCACTGGAACTAAGGGGCCAAGCCCAGCTCCTGAAAAACAACCTCACACCATAATCCCCCCTCCACCAAACTTTACACTTGGCACAATGCAGTCAGACAAGTACCGTTCTCCTGGCAACCGCCAAACCCAGACCCGTCCATCAGATTGCCAGATGGAGAAGCGCGATTCGTCACTCCAGAGAACGCGTCTCCACTGCTCTAGAGTCCAGTGGCGGCGTGCTTTACACCACCGCATCCGACGCTTTGCATTGCACTTGGTGATGTATGGCTTGGATGCAGCTGCTCGACCATGGAAACCCATTCCATGAAGCTCTCTGCGCACTGTTCTTGAGCTAATCTGAAGGCCACATGAAGTTTGGAGGTCTGTAGTGATTGACTCTGCAGAAAGTTGGCGACCTCTTCGCACTATGCGCGTCAGCATCCGCTGACCCCGCTCCGTCAGTTTACGTGGCCTACCACTTCGTGGCTGAGTTGCTGTCGTTCCCAAACACTTCCATTTTCTTATAATACAGCTGACAGTTGACTGTGGAATATTTAGGAGCGAGGAAATTTCACGACTGGATTTGTTGCACAGGTGGCATCCTATCACAGTTCCACGCTGGAATTCACTGAGCTCCTGAGAGCGACCCATTCTTTCACAAATGTTTGTAAAAACAGTCTGCATGCCTAGGTGCTTGAATTTATACACCTGTGGCCATGGAAGTGATTGGAACACCTGATTCCAATAATTTGGATGGGTGAGCAAATACTTTTGGCAATATAGTGTATATCTGACTGTCCAGCATAAAAATAATAAGAGATGCTGTGCCTTCTTAGGATGGACACAAGGGGCAGTAAGTACAGCGCGAAGAGAAGTCCTAACACTGAACCCTGTGGAACCCCATAAGCTAGAGGAGCAGAGCTAGATTTGTAGTTCCCAAGGCTTACACTTCTATTGGAAAGATAAGACTTTAACCAGTCCCGTACAGTACCACGAATACCAAAGATTAGATTTGAAGGAGACATTAGTGTTGTGGTCCACTGTATGAAAGGCTGCTGCCAAATCTAACAAAAAAAGAATGACATGGTCACCAGAGTTATTTGCAAAGAGGATGTTGTTAAAAACTCTTAACAGAGCTGTCTCAGTGGTATGCAGATTCAAAAGCGGACTGAAACAACTTTAGGACACTATGTTAATTTAAAAACGACTTGAGTTGAGTTGAACTTTTTCTAAGATTTTACAAATAATAGCATTTTGGTCACATTTAATGTAGTACCGTATTTTCACGACTATAAGGCGCACATAAACGTCTTTTTTTCCCCTCAAAATGTGCGGTGCGCCCTATGGTGCGGTGCGCCCTATGTGTGTTGCAACTGCGACTTTTGAGACCACCTCATTGAGGAGATGATAAAAGAGTGGCTGAATGTAAGGAGACCAGCTGTTTTTTTTTTCCACTCATCACCACACCATCGCTGTTAATCTGACTCCATGCGTGCCCATCTCACAGCTGATGTGAAAAACATGGTGAAACAAATTAATGCTGTGCTCGCTGTGAACCGGACGCAGCAGGTGCAGCAGAAGCAGCGAGTTTACATGCAAAGTCAACGGTTGACGAGCGTATAGACGCAGCAAAAGGTCCCGCAGCGCGTTTTGAGCGAGTCGGGAGCGCACCGCCAACGCGCTGCTGCTGCTTGAGATGGAAAAAAATTAAGTTTTGCTGCTGGACGCGCCGCATCAACGAATCAGAGAAGCTGATCTGGGAGCTGACAGCAAGACAGACACAGCGCTCTGATGACATATGATTTTAAAGCAAATGAAAGGGATGGATGGATGAGGAGATGATGAAAGCGTGGCTGAGGGAGGTGTAGGCTATGTGAGGAGACCAGGTGGTTTTTTTCCACGCATCACCATCGCTTTTAATATGTGACTCCATGCTTGCCCATCTCACAGCTGATGTGAAAAACATGGTGAAAAAAAAAAACGCTGTGCTCGCTGTTATCCCGGGGGTCTGACAAAGGAACTTCAACCGCTCGACATCGGTGTAAACCGTTCAAAGTAAGGCTGCGAGCGGCGTGGGAGCGATGGATGACAGACGGAGACCACAGTTTCAGGATAAGTGGAAGGCAGCGCCGGGCAAGTTACGCCACCGTTTGTGGATGGATTGTAGATGCTTGGACTAACGTGTCTGCTGGCTCTGTTGTTCAAGCTTTCGCAAAAGCCGGCATTATTTCTGAGGAGCCGCGCTGCATGGAAAGTGACTCTGACAGCGCAGAAGGGGAAACTGGCATGTCTGATTTAGCGCAGCTGTTTAATTCAGAAACAGAGGATGATGACTTTGATGGGTTTGATTAATACTTTGTAATAAATACATTAATAAAGCACAAACATACTCAGTTTTGCTCCCGCTCTATTTTTCTACCTGAAAACTTAATTCAACAGCAGCATCTGGGCGCGTCTCCTCCTCTTCAGCGCGGCGGCTGGCAGGTGTTTTTTCATCTAAATAATCTAAATCTTGCAGCTATATTTGCTGTGATCAGTGGGAATAAAGTAGTTTTAATGTGTTTTTAAGTGAGAAAATACACCTGAAAACTTCATAATTGCAGTCAGTTCATCCAGATTATCTATTTCTGTCGAAGGCGCTCAGACCCCCACATACCAGCGATGCACCGACAGCAGAAATCCATTCATCAGCAGCCTCGCTGGGCAGCCTCCAGGTTCACCGGCGGCTGCTGGCAGGTGTTTTTCATCTAAATAATTTTAGCTGCAGGCACCAGGATACCGGTAATAAAAGCGAACAAATTCCGTCAGCAGGTTTCAGGATTTTAAGTTAATTTAGGAGTGATCACAGCGCACTGTCCTCTGCGATGTGTCTGTCTCACGGCCAGCACCCAGGTTTGATTAATACTCTGTAATAAATACATGAATAAAGCACAGTCATACTCAGTTTTGCCCCCGCTGTATTTTTAAATACGCAGTAGAGGTATTTAAAGGTAGTAGAGGACATGTACCTGTATATAAAAAACGCGCCCTATAGTCCGGTGCGCCTTATGTGTGTGTTAAATACAGAAATGGGACACATAACTGAGAGTGCGCCTTTTAGTACGGTGCGCCTTATGGTCGTGAAAATACGGTATCTTATATATTAAAATTAAACGAACATACAGAAGCAGCTGTACATCATGAAACCAAGACAAAAGCCAGACAGGTCAGGGATTAAAGCATGGTAAAGCTTAAAGCCAGGTTGGTTCATAACACAAATTAAAAGTTATTTTCATGATAGTTGGGTTATTTTTATGGGACTTGGGTTATTTTTTGTGCAACCCAAGCACTTGGTAATTCCATAGCCTTTCACAGATGCAGAACAATATTTCTGTGTCTGGTGAATAGGACAACTGTTAGTTGTGAAATTTACAAGATTTGCTTTTTGTAAAGTGAAATTAAAATTTTTTACAAGAAGGCCAAAATAAATCAAACTTAGATTTGTCATGGTCTTGGTTCTGTTGTACTTTACTTTGCTCCTTGTTTTCTAGTTTTATTGGTTTAATTCCTATTTTGTTGTAGTTTCTAGATTTATGTTAGTTCTCAGGTTTTTCTGTTGTTGTCCTCTGTTGCCCTCTTGTGTGTGTTCCTTTCCCCTTGGCTTCCTCGTTGTCTCCTCTCACACCTGCTCCTTAGCCCTGCCTTTGTCTCAGTCAGCTACATATACTCTCCCTCTGCTGTCACTCTTTGTTGGTTCCTTGTCTTTGCTGTCTTCTCATGCTGTTGTCTACCTACCTCGTCTCTCCCTGGCTCCTCGTGTTTGGTTTCCCCAGATGTGTCCATAGTTCTGGTTTGCTTTACATTGTTAGTTGGATTTTTGGATTCCTGCCTTTGTTTACTGTTTCTCACCATTAAACTATTCCTCAGCCTCTCTCCCTCTGCATTTGGGTCCTCAAACCTCAACCAAACCCTGACAAGATTAACCTTAATCTATTAAAGGAACACAGCTCATAGAGGAGCAAGTGACCTGGGCAGAGGAGACAAAAAAAAAACAAAAAAAAAAACGATAGCTTGATCTAGTAAATCATTTTTAGAATATCACTTTATTGTGGCCAGTACAGCTGTGCCATACTTATACTGTCTGACAACCCTCTTGATGTGCTATACCTATGGATAAAAACACAAGAAAAGAGAACTAAGATTTGGACAGAACTATATTTTCTTTGTGTGCAAAGAAAATATCTTAGATCTTAAATTTCAGCTCATTAACAAAACTGTTGTATTTATATTTTGTTCAGTGTGTTATATTCTCTTTTGACAAACCAATCATTTTGTTTATATATGGGTTAACACAATAAAATACTAATTTAATTCATTCTCTTTACTGTATTGTCAAACCTATTCTTTACTATTTTGCTAAGATGTTAAGTGATAATTAATTGTTTTTAATCTTGCCAACAGCTCACTGATTAATGCCTACACATCCCAGGACAGCAAAGACTGGAAGGTAGGACAAACCTTTCACAATACTTTAGGGCTTTATCTTCTAAAGCTCTGTTTGTATTAAAACATGTGCAAATCTGTTTGAAAGTCAGGGGCAAACTTAAAATTCTTGAGTTCATTGTGACCACAAAGGAGAAACTCACTAAATGTAGACTTAATGTGTTTGGACTTGGGGGAAAAAAAACAAAAGTCCACATCCTAAGGCTTGCTTATGCAAATTTTATTGATCAGAACATGACCACTTATTCTGTACCTATTTTTTTTTTTCCTAAGCAATTTGGTGCTCCTGATATTGGTCATTTGAAGATCAAGTCCGTAGTGCAGTCCTGTTTTAATAATGCAACCTAAGTTGAAACCTTTGCTGATTAATTTTATTCCTTTTATCCATAGAATTACGTTGATATATTGCCCTTTGTAAAAGCAGCTTAATAGTCTATATTAAGTTAGAACTGAAGTAGGTAATCAGAAGGATAACAATAAAAGTATGGCTCATAATTTAATGGCTTAAAAACTTGTACTTTGGATTTTCATCAGGTTGGTCTGGATGTAGAAAAGTATGCATCTGCCAACCTTGAGGTAGGAGGAACCCAGTCCTCTGCCTACACCTTTGCCTCAGAGAGGACCAGAGAGGATCGCTACACTTTCAGTATGCACAGAGTCACTTGTAGCCATTATGGGTAGGATACAGTAGAAGTCAGATTTCTTTCTCTAGTTAGTCATGTCCATTGAAATAATATTCTATTTTTTGTCTTGGTGTCCAGGTATCGTTTACGAACCACGCCTCCCCTCAGCTTAGAATTCAAAAACCATCTAGCAATCCTGCCGAGTCACTACAACTCCTCCACCATTACTCAATACAGAGAGCTGATACAAACCTATGGCACACACTACATCCGGCAGGTGACAGCCTTCACATGCACACACCCACCTTGTAAAATGATTTGTCATTACTTAAACAGGAAAGCATTTTTTCATCTTTTTTTAGGTTTACCTTGGAGGGCGACTGAGGAGAGTGACATCTTCACGAAGCTGTTTATCCTCTCTGAATGGTCTAACCTCAAATGAGGTAAAAAAAATGCATTTAGAAAAAGGACATTGATCTAATTATGATGATGCTGAGTCTTAAGTCCTGAATGGTCCTCCATATTCACTCTAAAATAATTTCTGAACCAAAACATAACAAATGTACCTAATCTAATTTATCTAAACAAATTATGCTATTTTGTTAGGTTAATTAACTTTATTTGAACAGCAGAAGTAGCCAGTTTTACATGCAAATCTATGGTTGACGTGCATCAAGGCATATCAAAAGGTTCTGCAACACATCTTGAGCAGCAGAAGCAGCACATCTTAAAGCTTCTGGGCAGCTGAAGCAGCACATCATGAGTATCTAGACTAGTATATTAGACTTAGACAGACTGAGAACAACTTTTATTGTCATTTTGTATACAGATTGTATACAAAACAGAGTGTATACAAAAGCGTGTGACGCGCTTCACAAGCAGCAGATGCTAGACTTTAAAAATGTGAACTTTTGTTGCTTGATGTGCCACATCAACCAATCAGAGAAGCTGAGCTGTGAGTTCGTAAGAAGATGGAAACAGCTCTGCTCATGCAAAGCTGTCAGCATCAAGTGAGCAAAAATTAACAAGAATATGTAAATATATATAAACATGGTAAAACTACTAGGTTTACATAAAAGGAAAGGAGAATGTTTTTGCTTCATGTAGGAAGAAAAGTGAGCGTTATGATCACTCCACTAAAACAGTTTATTAATGCATAAATTAACTTGAAAGAAGGAAACCTGTAAGTGAAAATGGGGACGAGCATGTAGCCTTACGTAAACATATCACCAGAATGATTGACAATTAGGAGGACCATTTATTTTGATGATCCACCCAGAAAAAGAACATCCTCCACTATACCTTTAACTAACAGGTCTAAATTGCAAACAACAGTACACATATTGTTTTTATTTTGAAAAAAAAACGTGCAAAGTTTTATTGCTTCTTTCTGCTGGTTTACTAAACATTTTGATGCTCACATTAAGCTCGGATCGCATCACATCTCATGTCACACTTCTGCGTTAGCTCAAGGGGTTTTAAAGACAGCTTGGAAAAGATGTAGCTACACACTAATAACGGGTTTAACTGTTGTAACTGTTAAACTCCTGACATATTTTGAAACATTTTGTTTAAAAAAAATCCAAAAAGGAAGAGGGCTTGTCGGAAAAAACAATAGGCTATGTGATCGAACAATAACATAAAACCTTTTTTATTGTTGTGTGTTGACTTTGGCTACCCACCTACATGGCAGGTAGATTGACAGTTTAAAATCACAAAAGTTACCTGTATTTGGTGGGTGGCAATGTCATTCCCTGCCTTACAGAAGTTGCACTGAAGAAAAGTAGTTGGCATGTTGAGCTCTGGCCTTAGAGATATGCATTTTAATGTATTCTTTTTTTGTAATAATCTAAACCTGTCTTGTTTAGAATGTAACCCTTTTTTTCTATATGTTTCATAATTTATATTTAAACTCGTGATTTTACTTACATTTCTTTATCTGATAAATAGAGGTTACATATAATCTAAATTTACATTTAAAAAGATTACCCTTTGATTTTGATACTCAAACAGGCCAGCCAAAGGTTTAAGTACACATTATGGTTGTTTTGAGTCCCCCTGTAGGTTTAGTGCCATGCAAAGAATTATATTAAACAGAACAAAACCACATTTATCAGTGTCTTCTTAGGGATACTTTATATGCAAATGTTTGCTACAACATAGTAATTTTACGAAATCTCATTCCTGTCTTGTCACCAGGTTCACTCATGTTTATCAATGGGTATTGCTGTTGGCCTGGGGAAGCTGAAATTATCTAGTGTCCAGAAATCTTGCAGTAAAGTCCTACAAAACCAGGACTCTTCTACTCACTACGGATCCGGCCTCCACCAACACTACACAGAAGTATCAGGAGGAAATGGTTGGTTGGGGGAGTTTTCAATTTCTCAAAATGATTCCACGGGCTACATGGGCTGGCTGAGCAGCCTGAAAGACTATCCAGATATTGTTTCATACTCTCTCCTACCACTCTATAAGCTAATACCAAGTGAGTCTCAAAAGTCAGGAATGAAGGTGGCAATTGAGCAGTACTTGGAGGACAACGCCGTGAAGACATCACCCAAAGAACCTGTCTGTAATGGCAACATTCCTAACCTGGCCTCCAATTGCTGCCCTCTGAAAGCTTCAAGAGGAACACTCTCAGTTACCATTGTCAGAGCCTGGAATCTGAAAGGAGATCCAGTTGGAAAAACTGAAAGGTGGGTTGACTCAAAGGTCAGAAACTAGACCTTAATGTAGCAGGTGAATAGTACTGTTGATATATTGCTCACCTTTTGTTCTCTCCTGTATATAGCTATGCTAAGCTGTGGTATGGCCACATATATCACAGGACCCGTATGATACGATCAAACTATCCTTGGTGGAATGCACAGTATAATATGGGCAAGGTCAGTAAACTTTCTCATCACAGATTAATTTAAAAATGTATCTGTCTGTACCATACATTTCATTCTATTGACTATTAACTGGCTGATATTGTAGAATTCAATCTGTGAAGTAGTACCAGCATGTGTATGTTAAAAAGAAGTGAGGAGACAATCATGTGACACCAAAAAAGGTACCTTTGCAAGCATTAGTTGTCAAAGGAAGTATCAATAAATAGGATATATAATCTGTATTTAAAGATGGAACTGCATTAACTAATGTTCATAATTAATGAGTCTCACATCTTCCTGAGTAGGACAACATCCACTGTAGAAATAATGACCTCACCCTTTACATAAGTTCAACTCTTTAGTTAGCTCTCCTTAAACCGAGATGTCGGTGGACCTGTTGTTTGCACACCCACTTCTTGGATTGTTCTATTTTTCATACACATACGGCAAACCAGTTAATTAAGGGGATGCTCTACGCATGAAAATAACATTGGATATGTGTATGGTTCAATCTTTTGATCAAGATGAAAGATGATATCTAGAAAAAAAGAGAAGATAATTTAATTTAAAATTGCCTTCTTTGTTAAGCTGAGCAAGTCTCAACAAGTCTGTGGAAAAATTATAATAATATAAAATAACATTATATAAACTTGACTCAAAAAAAATAAATAAATAAACAAAAGTTACAAAGCAGACCTCTATGGCTAACATTTACATCCAGTGATTTTACCCAGCCTCCCAGTCTGCTGTCTGTCTTTCCTTCTCTCTGTCTTTGGGTATCATATAGTCGATTTTAAAGGTATAGTGGAGGATTTTCAATCATTTTTAAAAAAGACCTGCCCTCTCCACTTAAAAAAATACACATGCGCAACCCTGTACCAGCTCCCAAGAGGGAACGCCTATTAAACACGTGTAAGAGCACCCACGAGCCCATTTCTCCTCGTGCACACTCTAATTAAAAGTTGCTGTTTGCATCTCTCACACAAGCTTACTTTCCAAAAGCAGATTACCATTTTTTCCAATATGTCAGACTCACAACCATTAAGTGAAATTGGGGGCGAGCACATAGGACTGTCTGACTGTACATGAACATACCACCAGAATGATTGACAATTAGGAGGACCACTTAGTTTGATGATCCATCCGGGAAAAAAACATATTATTTTAATCAAAATTAAAATTAAAATACTGACACTATTTTCAAATTCATGTATTCCTCTATTTTCTTGCATGTAACACTTCAGTGAATAAAAGGCACTTTTTATAGACACATTTTTTTACACCCCAAAATCATTGTGAAAATGTGTTACTAACTTGGATAATTTTTTGGTGTTCCTAATAAATAAAATTAAGATTTTAAACCCTTATAAGTGTTAATTTTGTTTAAGTGAAAACCATACATTTTCATGCTATCAATTTCAATAAGCGGCCCGTATAATTAATTTAGAGCCAGCTAGCAACTCTTCATTTTTGTGATAAAGATTCACCACCTGTATGGAGAAGAGTAAAGTTTTATAATAGCTATGGTCTGTGAAGCAGCTTTGAACATGACAGTTCACATTTAATATATTTACAGTGCAATGCTTCAGTACAAATAAATGTAAATAAAATATTACATTTGAACACAATTGGCTTTCCACTTAAAACATCTAAATAGACAGTCTACATGCATATATTCTGACTAATATGTGTGCTGCTTAGATAGGATTGCAGATCATTTATCAAATTGGATATCTTGTAGTGCAGTTTTCTTCATAAGATCTTGTGTCAATATATTTAGACTAGAAACATAAAAACAGTCCATGTGAACGATCATCCATGTACATTTTTTCATGCAGGTGGACACACACCTGGGACTGAAGGTTGAGGTTTGGGACCAGGACTTAAGATATCACGACCGACTCGGAAGTTGTACGAGGAACCTGAACAGGGGTACCCACAGTTTTACCTGTCCCGCAAAGAGAGGAGGCTTTGAGGTCAGATACACGCTGACCTGTGACTCGTATCTGACTGGAGACAGTTGCAACACTTATAAACCATCTCCTTAGTGACAGGAGCTCAATGATGTATGGTAATAGAAATCTTTCACTTTAATAGTGTGTGAACTTAGCTCGCTGGATATGGTTAAAATTAACTATTAATTCCTGTTTTTTCTTAAATATTTGGTTGGATCTTTTAATTATACAGTATAGTTCAGCCGGCTTGGTGATAAATCATTTCAACAAATAAATGTCTGTCAATCTCAGAAAAGATTGAACTGCTGTTTACTCACAAGAAATATTACTATTCTTCCAGGTGTGTGAGCAATCAATTTTTTTGTTGTTATATTATCAACTGTGTACCATAAAATAAAATAAATGTTGTAAATTTACTGCAGATTGTCAACTTGATTTCCTTTTATTAATCTTCTATTATCAGTGATCAGGAAAACGTCAAAATCTTATGCTAAGAATCCTGACATAATTATCTGACTGTATCTGACATCTACTAATATTGAATAGTGAATTAGATGACCGTAGACACAGTATTACTTAAAACGACACACATAATTTGAGTCTTAGTTTTTCAAATGTTTTTTTTTTAACCAAATGTAATGACTGAGAATTTGCTCTGACACAGCCAATTAATATGATGTTTTCAGAAAGTTATATATTTTAAAAAGCAAATTATCCAAAAGAAAGAGCCATATACTGTATTGTTTTGGGAAAGGCCTGAAAATACTACTGTTTTCCTGGTTTTATATTTTAATCTTTAGCTTTTTATTATTGTCATCTTTGCTAATGTATGACTATTCTTTTAGTATATGAGATATTTATATGTAAAGTGCATAATAAACTAAATTTATTTTCATTATTATTTAGGACAAATGTCTATTTTATTACTGAATTAAATTCAGTTTATTTGTATAGCGCCAATCCACAACTCATTCTCTGAAGGCACATTACAGAGACAATTCAACCATATCATATATTTAGATTATTTCAAGGCAATCGTCCGAGGCCGACTGGGGTTCAAGGAGAAGCAGACATGAAAAAAGAAACATTGATACAAAAGGTGGCTTTCAACCAGCTCGACAGGTACAGTGGGTACTGGTTGGAAATGGACGGTTTCCTGCATTGTTCCTATGTGATTCCACGTGAATCACGATGTATTTCCTGAGGCCAGTTTTTTTATTTCAAAAAGAACTGCAATGTACCCGTACAACCACCAGGTGGCGCTTGGGACCTCTGCCGTGCTGAGGGTGACGTTTGTGGGCCTGCGGTCAACTGAAAAGCAGGTTTATTGGGGATCTTGGTGTGATACTATGTTATTTTATTTTGTTTTTGATTAAAATAAAGTTACTGAATTAATTTAACATAGTGACTGCATAATCTTATTTTATGAAAATGGTTGCGTAGTTATAGATACACCTCCGATCTTATCTGAGATCTGTTTATTTCTATTTATTTGCATCTCTATTTTTTAATGAAAAATAAAATTAATTAAGTTGGAACCGGGGATACGGACTGAGGCGCAACCAGAGAAAGGCGACAGAGACAGTGCTGCGACTGGTGATTTTGAAATTAAAATCATATCCAAAGTTGATTCCTCATTAAGATAAGCCAAAGTTATTCAACAGGGTATGTAGGAAAATATATTTTCTTTAGTTTTGTAAAATATAAGTGCCGTAGCGTCACTGCATTTTTTATCAAGTAACTTTCCAGTAGTGACGTTATTTTTTTTATCAAGTAGCAACGTAGCGTCCACAAACGCTACAACATCCAGGGCAAAACTAAGTAATGAAACCAGGTTTTCTATTTTTGAAACAACAATTGGAGTTATTCGTTGGACATTCACGCATGAGCCTCCCATGTATAAAAAGAGGAGCTGAGCAGCTCCTTTAGTCAGAGACTTACAGTAGACACCCTGTCTGTAAGAAGGAGCGCTACCGCAGGTTATTCGTTCCTGCTGCCACCAGACTCTATAATAATGCACTATATCAACAATAACTCCTGTAAAAACCACTGTACAGCTACATTATAGTTTTGTATTTATTGACTGTGAACAATATGCTGTGCAATATGTTGAATGTGCAATATTTCTCCTCCTGTATATAAGCCATCCGGATTGCACATATCTTTATTTCTTATTTTTTTTATTTCCTATTTTTGTTTTGTTTTTCATTGTGTGCGATACATGTACACATGCACCTTAATCCTATTTATCTTGATATACTGTATATACCTGGATATACGGTATATATATTGCTTATTCTTAATGCAACTTTTTCCTCCATGTTTGCACCTTCAGTAACTTCTATGCCAATATGTGACGAGTGAATTTCTCCGCTGTGAGATCAATAAAGCTCATCTAATCACATCTAATCCAATCTAAATAAATACATAAATATATACATGTTCAATAAATAAATAAGCATTCAACTAATTACCCCCAATAAATGGTGAAATGATATGTTCTTATAATAAATCATTTATTTAAAAAATGCTGTTATGTTCCTTTTTTGTAAAATTGCTTTTAAAATGCTTAACTATTTTTATTCTTTTATTTTCTTTCAAAAAAATCACTAGATTTTAAAAACACTCATAGGTTTTGAAAGGTATTATATATATATATATATATATATATATATATATATATATATATATATATATATATATATATATATATATATATATATATATAGAAACTAAAACGCTCGGATCTTTCTGTCATTTTGTGTGCGTGTGTGGCATCTGCAATGTTTTCGTTAAATATTCAAATAAATAAGATGGACTTTAAACTAGCAGACACGTTTGGATTTTTGCCATTTAATTTTTTTATTTAATTTTAAAAACGAAAGAAATGGAAATGGGGTTTTTATGTCATGATCTTGGCGCTGATGGTTTGGTTTTTTCCTTTGCTCCTTGGTTCTGCGGTTCTAAGCTGTGTGTTTGCCTCCCATCAGCGCCAGGTTATTTGTGTGTTTTGGTGAGACGTTTCCTAGCTTTCTTTAGTCTGTCTGCTTCCCTGATTATGACCAGTTTTCTGTCCTGTGGATCAGCGGCGTCTGCTGCTCGCTCTCTTGGAACTCTGGGGGCGTGGCCGCCGCAACTGCTGGTCAAATCTCCCTTCTGGATTCTGCTCAGTTTCTCCGCGAATGAAATGAACTTTGAATCAAGTCAGTGACTTTGCTCCAAGTCGCATTCAGCTCCACATCCAGTCTCTGGCCTGTATTCTCCTATCCATGCAGAGATCAGCCCCGCAGCAGACGAGCAGCCCCGCGCACCTGTTTTGATTAATAAACGCTTTGAACTTTCCCACTGCCTGTCTCGCCTTGGATTCTGGGTCCAATATTCTGAGATCATTACAGAATAATAATAATAATACAGAATGAAGGGCAGTGGCGAAATTATGTGGATCAAAGTATTTCCCGGCTAGAATCAGGCATGCAGGAGATCCTTGATTATTAATCAGGCTGCTCCAGCTGCCCCGCCCATGACAGCTGCCGCGCCGTCGTCTGCTAGGCTACTGATAGTCCAGCTTCTCTTGAACCGCGTCTGTCCCCTCCTGAAGCGTTTAAAGGGGATCCAGATCAATGCAGAGCCTTCCTGACTCAGTGCGAAATTCATTTTGAATTACAGCCCTCTGCGTTTCCTTCTGATCGAGCCAAGGTGGCCTATGTAATCTCTCTGTTAGCGGGAAAGGCCAAATTATGGGGAACGGAGTGGTTGAATAATCCTGAACTCTGCAGCTCTTATAATAATTTTTCTTTGGAAGTAATCAGAGTTTTTTGCCCAGTATTCTCCTATCCCTGCAGAGATCTGCCCCGCAGCAGACGAGCAGCCCCGCGCACCTGTTGGTGTTTAATAAACGTTTTGAACTTTCCCACTGCCTGTCTCGCCTCGAATTCTGGGTCCAATATTCTGACATCATTACATTTTTACAGGTTTGCTTAAAAAGATTTATATAGTAGCCCATAATATAATAGTGAAACATAAAGTCAGGAAAATGTCTCTAGAAAATGTTTTTTATTTGCATTTCAAATCAATATATTACTGATAGCAAATGACATGTATCTCTTGGCCCTGGGAATATTACATGCCAGTCGCTGCTCCATTCAAGGCTACGACCTCATCGTTGTCTTGGAAAAACCGATGTGTAGACATTTACCCTCTTGTTCTCTGACAATAGAGTTCAAGCACCGCTATAGTAGTAGCGGCATTCCTGCATTAAGTGGTTTGCTGAATTATTTGGTGATGTTTAGAACAGGATGACATACAAAAGAGGAACCAATTATATCCAGATTACGTTCTGGTCATACGTGGTTAAATAGTACATGATTTAAAATGGGAATAAACCGGATTAGCTCACTGACTTGCGCGTTGATCACATAACTATGTTCTTCTCTCCAAAACACACAGCTGCACCGCAGGCTTTGGAAGAAAAATCCAATCCATCACGGCGGGGCGGTGCTGATCCCCGCAATATTAACCCTTTATTTCGTATTGATGATTAAAAGTATTTATAACTATATTATTTTACAGTACAGTACAGTAGTTAACATTTATACCGTACTTTTATTTGTTAAACAAATGCTTGAGCCTGTATAAAGTTTTTATTCCCTGATTTCAATGTTGTATGGACTATTTCATTGTATGATAACTCAAAAAAAAAAAAAAAGGTTTCTACTTCACGTATTTCACCTATCGCGGGTTCTTTTTGGAACGTAACCCCCGCGATAAATGAGGGTTCACTGTATTTAAAATGGAAATACTCCGGATTAGCTCACTGACTTTTGGGTGGGTCACAACCATCCCTGACAACAGTTTAGAAACGCTGCTATTCATCGCGGCAGCAAGCAGCATTCTTGCATAATGTGCCCAAAAAGCCTGGGGGGTTGGGCCTTTCATGCTTGTTGTAAGGCATCATAGCGTCCTTTTCCAGATCAAACTGAAAATTTTACCAGCTAGATGATAATAAAAATAACAAAAATAGTATAACAATACGCCTATTATTATCAGAGTAAGATATTGAGGCTGTAGAATGATAATCCCTATGGTCTAATGTAATTCCTTGGAAAGGTGGAGCGCACATCAGCTGATCTAAATAAAAGAAAGATGCCATAAAGTCAAACAGCATAATAGGCTACTATCCGTAATATATATAAATAAGTTAAATAAGTTATTGTACAATTTCTGATATCATAGGCCATCAAGTGATAAAAAAAAAAGAAAAACATTTAAGGCAACATTAATAACTTGACCACAGCTGGGACCGAACCCTTAACCTTTTGAATTGCAGACCATTCACCCTACCCTTACGCTAAACCTGGGGAACAATGATCTGCTCAGCTCGCAACAGCTCATACCCCTCCCAGTCTGCTCATTCACCTATCTAATCCTGGCTCATGGGACGCCGAAATGGACTCAGACTGCCACCTAGTGGCTATAGTAGTCACATGTTTTTCACACAATATGTGAAACACGCGGAGCGTGAGTGAAGTGTCCGTTTCCAACCAGCGCCCACTGTAACGTTCAGCAAACACACAACCAGACAGATTAGCGCTGAGCCAATTACCATGTCAGAGGATGAAAGACAGCACATAAAGTTAGTCACAGTCAGAAAAACAGGCCAAGCTCCAGCCTCTATAAACAAAGGCGTTGATGGCAGCAGCTGAGCCGACACTCCTCCCCAGGATGGTGCCACAGCAGAAAAGAAAAATACCATATGAAGCTGCTATAAGAAAAAGCAGAGAGAGCATAGCCTTAGAGATTGAACAAACAAATTCTGCAGAGTGGGAGTAGAGACAGAATGAAGCAAAATGATGAAAAATTGGTCCCTATGTCCTCCAGCAGTCTCAGTCTATAGCAGCATAATTGAAGACATAGCTCTGGATAACCTCGTCCACTCTATCTACAAGCTTTATCTGCTGAGGCACACAGCCAGGCAGATGAGCTCCAAGCCAGCTCCCTTGTCAGAGGATGAAGAGAGCACATCCAGCCAGTCACGATCAGAGAAACAGGACTACACCGGAAAAACAGGCTGATCTCCAACATCTATAAACAAAGGTGTTGATGGCAGCAGCACAGCTGATATTTCTCTCCAGGATGGTATCACAGCCAAACAGGAACAGACGAGGCGAAGCTACAATGGGAAAAAGCAGAGAGAGCATAACGTCAGAGACGTTAGAGCTCTACTGTAGGTTCCAAATAAGGCTAATTCACTGACATCCACATAAAAGGAAAGCTTGGCTTTCTAAGTAGAAGAGTCAGAAAAGGGGTCCACAGATCTGTCATAGACAGCCATAGACAGTTATAGACTAAACCTCATCAAGGATGATGAGGTTTAGTCCCCCCCCCCTGTCCAATGGCATGACAACACAACAATAGGCCCAAATGCAACATTATCTGGGTGGCCCCATATGAAGTACAACACCCCATTAAAGTTGGGAAGTTTTTTCGTTCTTCCAGCAGCTCTTCTTTCCTTTTCTGGAATCCGGTTAAGTACCTCTTTTTGCCATCCATCGTCGCTAACACATTGTATGTAACGGTTATGGTCTTCATCTACACTCTGGATTACCCATAATTCAAAGTCATATTGTAAAAAATAAAATTCTCAAATTCATCGTTCTTTTAAGATCTTTACAGCCGTTTGAAACATATTATATGAGTGTATTTTTTTACCAACCGTCTAATGAACTATAGTTAGTTATTAATATAGTAATTAGAAGTACCACTTTCTGCTTTGCTATTGGTGTCGTGTTTAAATGGCTCACCATCATGTTGAAATCTGCCATGTGTTGGGGTATAAATAAGGTCCAGTCAGCTAATCAACTATCAGGTGGATTTAGGAGGAATTTTTTGCACCATTACATCTGCAAAGAGACATTTTAGTCCATAATTTGTTAGGGGACCCACCAGGTGTCAGCGAATGGGCCCCTAAGCAACTGCAGTCTCTGCTTACCGACAGTTACGCCATTGCTCCAGTCTGCTGTCTCTCTGCCCATATGTAACTCCCTCCAAGTTGAATAACGGACACAAGGCGTTCCTTAATTTTACTGGCATTTAATTGGACACAGGTGTCATCAATGATGCCGCAAGAACTGTACGAACGACATAAACACTTTAAATACAATAAGGTATTCTCATGGAGAATAAAAAATAAAACGGATTGTAACAACATAAGCCTTTCCTAAATCAGTAGTTTGACCTCTTAACATAACATTTAAGAACACGTGACTAATAAACTTCACAGACATTTCAAGCATAATCATCGTCCTTTATTAAAACACAAACTAAAAACTGTTTACATCATTGGCCGCATCAAATTGAAGGGGTTTATAGAAATATCTTTTGCAGCACCATCCTCTTCACTGAAGTGCAGGAAAAGTCTTTATTGCAAGAATGGCGTCAGCTAAAAATACAGCATGCTGCCACCTATCGTATAAAGTGTATAACTAAAATATTGATCTGACCTAAACAACAAAATGAACATTGGTTCCACCCTAAAACATTTACAGAGGCTTCTAAATTTGCATTTTAACATCAGTTGTCTGATTTTCTTAATTCAATATTATTTTTACAAATTAATTGCAAACTAAATCTATGAAATTAACTTAACAGCATAACTGCTCTTGATGGCAGTAACACCATCTGTCTCTCTTCGGGTGTCCCATAGACTCTTCTAATCAGTGAAAAGTAATTTGGACAAAACAGTTTTATGACTGACAGTGTTTTAAAATTCATTCAATAACTTTTTTTCTGAAGCGTATAACACTGTACAGGCGGCACCATTTACAATCAAAGTGTTAAATACGTTCAAATAATTTTTAAGATATATGTATAACTTTGGATTGTTTTTTGGGTTTGTTTAAAACCAAAATAGGATTATAAACCCTTCTAAGTGAAAACCTTGTAAAGTGCATTACAAATAGTAACAATAAAAAAAGCAATCAACCCTTTGTGATATACACAGATGGATTATTTTAATCATCATCCCTCATTTAGGTCAACATTGGATCATTCAGTGATACTCACTGAACTTTTGCAGAGAGTTTGCTGCACTGAAAGTAGAGTAACCGATTAATTTTGAACACCCGCTCTTCAGTTTTTGATTCATTATAAAAGTTTAAAGTATCCAATGAATGTCCACTTCGTGATTGTGTCCCACTTGATGATTCTTTATGATATATGTATATATAGCCCTAAGGCTAAACCTGCTTCAATCTACAGCCCACCTCTTCATGCTTGCCTCCACATTTTCACAGCCTTTGGACCCGGTCCAGGTAGGCTGGGTCCTTCAGGGCCAGGGGGTCTGTGGAGCAGGGACGGGTCGTGAAACTGGCTGCTAAATGCTGATTGGCCAATATATTTAAAGATTTCTGACTGACAGTGGCCAGACAGGAGGTTTTCTGATGGGTCGAGAGGAGAAGGGAAATAACTCAGTCAAGCGACTATGCATTTTTGTGCAAATTGGATCTTTTCATCGGAAGAAAAATGTTGTTTTGTTTTCTTTCAAATTCAAACTGTTCATTTTAGATACAAATTATTTTTCTGGAGGAGCACAAATTTTATTTGGTTTGAGAAAATTCATCTACATAGAGAATCTTGAAATTCTGTGATCATAGTACATTGACAGTAGGGGGAACTATCTGTTCTTTAGTATTGTCCTTTGTTCTTTAGTATTGCTACAAATAATTAGAAAATAAATACATTTCTAAAATGTTTGTAAGTTGTGATAGAAGTCAGCATCCCTTAGTTTATTTTAAGCCCAGCATAGATAAAACCCATACAATATGAGTATACAGTGACATCATGTGGTTAAATGTATTTTCTTTTGCTAACCTAAATTGAGATGTACAGGGTGTAGGCTATGAAAAAGAGGGGTAGGGTTTATCTGTATATTTGAGGTTTTATGGTAAGAAAAAAATAATAATTGTATTTTATCTATTTTTATTTATTTGTATTTTAGATACAAAATGCAATACTTATCTCTTTCTGACCATTAAAAACAGACTTGTTTTTCTTTCTTATGAAAATCCAATTATCAAAAAATAAATAAACTTTTAAGCCCTTGCAAAGTTTACACCCAGGATTGTCTATAAAACACAGCGATGAGGCATTTGGTTGGTCGTGATGGTCTGTCTCCATGGTTATTATAACAATGAAAGAATTTTCTTCACTAGCCGGAATATTAATATATAATGTAAAATTTAATTCTTTTTTTTTTAAATACAGTAGTTTTAGGGCTGTTGCATGCTGTACAGTCGATTTTTAACCTTTTAGTTTTTCTTTTTGTATCTTATAATTTTGTGTGTCCCCTTATGCTTTCATTTTCTCTTCCCTTTCCCCCGACAAACCTGACATTTTCCAAAAATGGAGCAATAAACGCTATTTCTTTCATGTTATACATTTCAGGAACAGGATAACAAATAAATACTATTAAAATGCAAGGGTTAGGTCCTCGGGTTTTAGAAGGCCCTTGTTACAAACAGGTGCGGAGCTAGATGGGGGGCCAGGGGTGGCTATTGCCACCTTAGCCAATCATTGGCCACCCCTATTGCCACCCCTACCATTTTTTTCACCCTCTTATACAGACAGTTGCAGCAGTAATAATATCAAGACAAATGTTTAAACCTATTAATGTTAGGATCCTCAGGCTTGCCCTCCAGAGGGCGCCGAGGATCCTCTTCTGCTCTGTGTTTTTCCCTTAGGGTTGAGTTACTGTGGGGATCTGGAGACTACCCTCTGTCTCCAGCAGAGTGCGCCGTGGGTCTTCTGGAGCTGGAACCTTCCTGCACACCTGTTGTTAATCCTCTCATCAGAAGACCTCTCCTATATAAGCTGACTTCAGACCTTGATTCCACGCCGCAGTGTTGATCTTAGTTGGTTAGCTTCCTGAGCCTTCTGTTATTGATTGAGTCTTGGTTGTCTCAAGTGTCAGACCAGATTCTAATCTCTCCTTTATCTGTGCATCACAGGAATCCTGTCTCTTCGTGAAGCTCTGGATGAGCTTAACCTCCTGTCTCCTCGTGAAGCTCTGGATGAGCTTAACCTCCTGTCTCCTCGTGAAGCTCTGGATGAGCTTAACCTCCTGTCTCCTCGTGAAGCTCTGGATGAGTTTAACCTCCTGTCTCCTCGTGAAGCTCTGGATGAGTTTAACCTCCTGTCTCCTCGTGAAGCTCTGGATGAGTTTAACCTCCTGTCTCCTCGTGAAGCTCTGGATGAGCTTAACCTCCAGTCTCCTCGTGAAGCTCTGGATGAGCTTAACCTCCTGTCTCCTCATGAAGCTCTGGATGAGTTTAACCTCCTGTCTCCTCGTGAAGCTCTGGATGAGTTTAACCTCCTGTCTCCTCGTGAAGCTCTGGATGAGTTTAACCTCCTGTCTCCTCGTGAAGCTCTGGATGAGTTTAACCTCCTGTCTCCTCGTGAAGCTCTGGATGAGTTTAACCTCCTGTCTCCTCGTGAAGCTCTGGGAGAGCTGCCTCACATGAAAACAGTCTCAAGCCTGAAGCTCTAGGAAAGTCTAACCTGCTATCTGCCCTGGTGAGCCAATCCGACGATTTCTACGTGGATGAAACCTGATGACTTCTGTGTGGAGTTTTCCCTAGAGGTTCCCATGTGGATTTTCCCCTGTTGTTCCCTGCTGTGAGCTGGAAGCCCAATCTGAAAAATCCTTCGTGTTTTCCCCTGTTGTTCTCTGCAGTGAGCTGGAAGCTCAAACCCAGGACTGCCAGGCTAAGCCTGAAGCTAGATGCTTAGCCTCTCATGAACTCTGTTTACCAACCGTCTCCCATTTCAGTACAGTCTCCAGTGAACCTGCTCGCCTGCTCGAACCAGTTCCCGTTTCATTATTCATGTTTGTGTTTTAATAAACTCTTTGGACTTTTTACCCAGTTTCCCTGTGTGTGTTCTGCATCTTGGGCTTAACTATTTCACCCATCATGATAATTAAACATTTACATTTTTCATATATTAATGACAATGGAAAAGATGTTTACTCCAGATATTTTGTCTACTATACCTTTTATTTAGAAATCTCAGATGTTTAAATATATGCATCTATTCATAATCAAAAGGCTGTAGGAAAGTATATTTGTCTTTATTTAGAAAATATGGATGTTGTGCTCATTGCTGCTGGCAATGGCGGTTCTAGACCAAATGTACCAGGTGGGCCAGAAGGGGGCCAGCGTGTTTTCATGAGGGAACAGAAAAGCATGAAATAACAAACAGGGCAAGGGATTCAAATAAATAAAGATAGCTGCATGAAGTGAAATTTCTATTCAATTAGGTTTCAATAAAATTCTAAATGTCTTATTAGGTCAATATACATTCAGGAATTTAGGAATTTTACATATTTTTGACTTAATTTAAGTTGAAATTACAGTTTTCTATAAAATGTGAATTAAAATTTAAGAAAAACTAATAAATTCAGCTGTAAAAATTTTAGTATTTTTTAAATTTGTTTTGAAAAAAAAGCATTTAGCAGATGAAAACTGGGATCCTATCTCAATACCACTGAAGCTATCACATTATTGTTTTTAAATAGTTAATAAAACTGAATTTTTAAAGAAAAAAAAGGAAATAGATCCAAAGGATCTATCAGTAACCATGCCTGTTCCAGCGCTTATCATCATTAACTCGGGCGTACTCTGTGCGATTTTCCAGTCCTGAAAGAATCTTTCGATCGGGCCGACTTTCAGCCTCATCCTGACTAGTATAGTGTACCGGGGGTTACGAGGGGCGATCAGCCTCTCACGACCGCCTCGCGATCAGGAATCTTGAGGTCGGGAGAAAATCAAACATGTTTGTCGTGGGCAAATTGCTCAGGGTGCATGCGCAAACAAGGATATTTCTTTTTATTCCCTTCGGATGTAAATCCAGCAGCATGGTAGGGATGGAATGAGTGAAATGGAGCGCTTTCTTTAAAATTGACAGACCGTAATAGCCACGTTAGCTCAGCCATGTCTTTTTTCCAAATACTTCGTCGCCTTTTCTTTTTAGGGCTTTCAGTACAAAATTGCAAAAAATGCCAAGGCAGCCTGTTCTACGATAGAGAGCTTCATATTCCCCCTCTACTGGTTTGGCTTCCGGATAGACGAGTCAGAGCAGCTCCATCTCACTGCTGAGCTGAGTCCAACTTGGTTTTTTAGTCGCACAGTGTGAGCAGATAGATCGCATGAGCTCGTACAGTGTGAGCGGTAGCTGCGTGCAAAGACTGAAAAAAATCGCACAGTGTACGCCCGGCTTTAGAATTTCTTTGAGTATTATGTTTTCAGTACATGGGGCCATAACAGGGGCCAGGACGTTTACTGGTGCCCTGGCCCCCGTTGGGCACTGTCTAGAACCGCCCATTGGAACAGTGTAGATGGACCCTGAGGTTCTGGTAGCTACTGATCAGCTTTCAGGCCACCCCTCACTTTGAATTGGTTTTTGACTGGCCACCCCTATTCACATTTTCTGGCTACGCCTCTGGTCAGAAATGCCTCAAAGCCAAGACGTTAATGAACTGCTTGTTTTTGAGCTTCATCTTAATACTTCCTGTGGTAAAGTGAAGCTTTCTGCAAGAAGTTAACTGTTGTGTAAAACAGCTGCCCCCCCGCAGCGACTAGAGGATCCCTTCCCCTCATTTCTGGAATTCTCCTTCACCTTAACGATGCAGACGGTGCCTGGGGGATCTGGGAACCTCTAATTAAGGCACAAGTCCCTGATCATGAGACTCAGCGTTTGACAGACACACGTGTATGTCATTTAGACGACAGGGGGCTGCGTTCCTGCACGGAAATGATGATGATGATGGTGATGATGAAGATGATGAAGGAGGGACGTTTGTGACGCCCCTCTGTCCGCTAGAAGATTGGATGGACATGACTGAGGCTTTACGCAGTCTGTTTGTCCTCATCTGAAGGTTGAAGTCAAACGGTCTGGCTCTGTCACAATCTGCATGGACCAGATATTAAACGCTCGTCCGACTGAAATGTCTCACCGTTGGAAATGCAGCTGCACGTCTATCTGTTGCTTTTTCTCTTCACAACAGGTAAGGAAAACATCTACAGCCTCCTTTAATGACATATAGTGTGATATATATATAGCGCTATTCTCTTTTCTGTCTAAAAATCTCCAAGAGTATCCATAGCAGTTTGTAGAAATTATTGTGTTTTTTTGCGGGTGGCCTAACATTATGTATGTATATATATATATATATATATATATATATATATATATATATATATATATATATATATATATATATATATATATATATATATATATATATATATATATATATATTTATATTAAGTCTATGGGTTGGAAATAAAAACAATTTAATGGAAAATTAGAGATCTTTTCTCTATTAAACATTTTTTGAATTTTCAGCCAGAGGCTTTAATACAAACTGAAAGGATGGGTTGGCTCAGCCCTGCAGGGCTAAGTTGGCTTTTATAATATAATTATTAACTGTAGATACTATATGGGGAGATGCTATCTAAGTGTTTTAAATCTGAAAAGGTTAAACTTGTTAGTTTTCCTTATCCTATTCCTAAGTAAGTATAATGAGTGTTCATGAAATACAATGAAAATGGTTTAAAAATACTCTAATACCAAAAAATGTTAATATTACAATTAAAGGTATTTACACAAGGTCAGACTGACGTATAAGTAAATTTTATATAAATATTTATATATGTATATGTAAATGTAAATTTTATATAGGTATATAGAAGTTCCACAGGACACGTTGGTGAATGTGTTTACTGTAAATGTATCATAACAAGCTTTCAGAGCTTGAAAGTAAATTATTCAATGCTAATCAAAATGAATCTCCTAGGGTCTGAGTGGAGAAAGAACTTCATCAGCACTTGCACTGTATGCAAATAAGTCAGGCACTAACATCCTTTTTCTGTGGTTGTTAAATCTTCGATCTTTGTACTTATCAACCAAAGCACATCTTGGATGTTATGTTTGAATGTGATCTAAAAATCAGCTTTCTGCTACAATAAACCTTGTGCCATATATATATATATATATATATATATATATATATATATATATATATATATATATATATATATATATATATATATATATCAATCTTTATCTCTATCTGCTTTTCTGGTTTACAATGTAGCCACACAGGCAATAAAAGTAGCTGAATGACAATCAGCCTCATAAACCTTATGGGGTATTTATTCATTATTGTAAAGTCTAATTAGTTGGGGCTGCAGAGCATCTTAGGTAACCTCAACTTCCCTTTATAGTAGATCTATAAAGTCAAAACAATGCACAATTAATCAATGCATCAACAACCAAAGTTATGAAAAAAAGTTTCATACATTTTAAAGTTTTATTTATTTATTTATTTATTTATTTTTTATTTCTAAACAGATAAAACCCTGGCCTCGTTGAACCAGCATTGTGGTGGAAATGTCACCTTGGACCATGAACCTGTTGGCCACATCAACCTCTCTTTACCTGACTTCTTTAATAACACAAATGGGCTCAGCTCCATTAACAAGCAGCCTGGGGAAAATTTACCTCTCTCAAATTGCACTTTGATGCTAGTTATTCCTCTGGGTAGGAAGGTACTCTTAAAGTTAGAGTGGATGGATAGGCATTCAAGTATCTCTGTAAGATGTGGTGGGCAAGATCAGATCTTTCAGATCCATCAAGAAACTATGCTGCTCTCTGACTGTGACAAAAACAAAGCCTTCCTCAGTTGGACAGGACCAGGAATTTTCTCAAATTCAATTCAGCTGGTTTATTATGGTGAGTAAACACATTCCTGAGTTACAGTTGAAATGCACCCACTTGCCTTTACTTATTTAAATCCCAATGGGTTTGTCTGGTACTAATGAGGGTTGAGGTGTGCTTACTTGCTGGCTTTGCTTCCATGAAATGTGTTTCTTGTTTGCTGTAAAGAGACAGGGCAGGTTTTATTCACGCTTAATCTGGGTGTGTAGCAAAACATGCAGCTAAAATGTTTTCAGTAATGTGTTCGTTGGAAACTTCTTATCAGCCTCACTATGTTTTGTTGGAGCAATGATGTGATTTCAACTCTCTCTCCTCACCCCCTGTACCCCTCGCTGTTTTTTGGTTTTCTTCCTGGTGGTCTAGTTCAGGAAAATGAGAAAAATTCCACGGCGGGTGGGTCGGCCTACAAACAAGATGGGAACCCTACTGGTTGGAACGAGAAAGGGGCTACCTTTGCTCAAGAGATGGTCAGGGGTACGGAGGAGGGCAGAATCCGTGTCTCGCAGAGTTTTGGCCCTCATTCTGAGTCAACATCCCCTCAGGACGAGAAGTTGGTGCAGCCCACCTCATCCCAGTGGGGACACCCAGTCAGTGGGAGAACTGATAGGGAAACTCTCCCTCTTCCTGAGGAAGAACAGAACAATGGAGCGGATACATCTGGAGCTGCTCACCTCACTGATGATCCCATGACTGCCATAACACGCCCATATTTTCAGCCCACAGTCAGTGCAGACACCAAATCCCAAACAGAAAATCGCACTGGCGTAACCCAAGGGCAAACTGAGACATCCTGGACGGCTGAAAAAGTCAGTCTTTCCATTACCACAGATTTACAAAGTTCTACATCTACAAAGACAGAGGGACCAATAACAGAGAGGGATGAATCTACAGCTCAGACAAACCAAAGTGTGTCCATTTTTAGCATGTCTAACTCTTCTTTTTCTGGGGTATTGACATGGAGCAATACTTCGGTAGATCCACATGGTGGTGCTGTTGATCAAAGTTTTGAAGATAAACAAGCTCGCTCACACAGATTTTACTCAACTCCAACCATCCCCATCTCTGAACATTTAAAACCCTCCCTCAAACCTCCAAATAGCACACACCCCACACTGCCATCACACTCTTCCCCACCAGACTCAGGCAGTGCTCCTTCACCCACCACCTACGTTGCAGAGATCTCCACTTCTTTGGGTACTGCGGAGAATGCTTCACCTCAGCAACACACAGCTCAGAGGGATTCCTCTTTGCCTGAGGTTTACACTAAGAGACCAGCTCTGAAGCCTTCTAATAGACTTAAAAATACAGATGCTTTTTACACAGCAGCCCCTTCCACACAGAGTCAAAAAAACTCTACCCAAAACACAGAGGCCAGCTTACATTCCCTGCATTCCTCCTCTACTCTGACACAAACAAGTGGAATAGAGACACAAACAGCAACAGAGGGCATGCGAAGAAGTGGGACCGCTTTTTACCTGACCACCAACATAATCCAACGTTTGTTTAGCAAGGAGGGGTCTCTTTCTACAGTCAGACCAGATGCAATCAAAGCCCAGACCTCAACGTCTCCATCAGCCAACAGGGAGATGCCATTTATTCCAGTGACAGAATCTCCCAATGATTCACCAAGTGTCTCATCAACTCCACCATATGTACTCCCCACACAAACCAGACTTCCTGATGATACCCATATAACCTTAACGTCTTCTATAAATGAATCCTTTACAGATATGAGCAGTATGGACCCTAAAACTACACCAAAATCCTCACAAAACTCTCTACTGCTCCTAAAGTCCTCTCCCACAGTCTCTCCAAATAAACATTTAATCACCACTCCAAAAATACCTCTGTTTCCGGTGAAATCAGAGAGTGGGGATGTTAAAGGGACCACATTCTGGCAGTGGTCTCAAAGTAGCACAATAAGTCATAGTCCTCCAGATGGACAAGCTCCAGCTTTTCATCCCAGCCAGCATAACAACTTTAGTGGAACATCATCAGCTTTGAACCCTACGGCCAGCGGCAGTTCAACACAGAGTCCTGTTTACTACATTGTGCCAAACCAGCCTGCTACCATCAGAGGTGGGTGCGGGTCAGTCCACCTCTTTGCCATTCAAAAATGTTTAAAGGAAAAGTCTGGTTATATTCAGAATTCAAACTTCTGAAAGTACGTTAAATATGAAATTATTACATACTGTTCAATAAATGATAAGTGTTTTAATTAAGAGTCATTTTCTCCACTGTGAGATCAATAAAGTCAATCAATCAATGCAGCCCCAATGAAGAGCCAGAGCCCTGCAGATCTAATCCTATTCTAGGCTTCACTTAAAAAACATATTTAAATCAAATAGCTTAACCTTTAATCAAATAGTTGAATAAAATAACAATAACAATTTAGTTAAAGGAAAAGTTCAGTCATAATCAGAATTCATACTTCTGAAAGTACTTCAAATATAAAATTATTACATACCGTTCAATAAATGATAAGTGTTTTTAATTAAGAGTGATTTAAATTTAGATATGTTTCTCAAAGAACACTACTGCCACCTACCTGTTTGTGATGTCAGCTGTTGAGCAAGTCCCCATGCTTTATCTGGTGTTTGTCACAATGTGCTATTCTCCATGTCATCTTGAAAACATTCGTGTTCGACATATTACATTCCAGAAACATTAAAAACGATCCACTGGATTTTACTTCCAAGTTTGAAGACCTTTAGCTTCCCATCCAGGAAGCTTTTTCCAATTCAAAATGTCAGAAATAGCATTCCGTTAAAAGCTATTTTGATTCAATCATGAATCTAAATTTTAAGTAAATTGGTACAATCTGGATATGACTAATATCATCATAATAAGAAGAGTAGGCCTACATTTCTAAGTACTGCTGATTATACCAGAGATTTTTATATATTTATTTCTACAACACATTAAATCAAATGCTAATCAACCAAAACTGATTGCGGGTCATTCCAGTGGTTAAGTATGAGAGACTGTATAACTGTTCCTAGATCCATAATAGAGGTATGAACTGGCAAAGAGGTACTCACAACACATTCTACTGCATGTCCCGGTTGTGGTGCTGTTGTTTATCCTTTTGCTTCTTCTGTAGTTGAGTCAGTTGAGCTGCTACTGCAGATAGTTCTAGAAGATATTCATCCTGCTTCAGCTGCTGGTCTGAAGGAAGATGTCATGGCATGGGTGAGGAAATGTACACGTACAATGTTGTAAATGGCACAATTATACATATCCATAAGAAAAATATCTATTGTTTTACTTTTTTCTTTCTTCTACCCACCCCCTGCTTTTTTTTTCTTTAGTTAGAGATCCACATGCATAGAGCACCTGGCTTCAGTAAGCTGCTGGGCGTCTGGAGCAGGTGAGTTTTTAATTTTACCATGCTATTGCTTTCCTATATCTTTTTTTGCTTAGTTTTCCTGATTAAGCTTAGTAGTAATTACTGGACCAAAGTTAATACAGTTAGAAACCCCAAATCAGACTCGAAATATGGGGATAGTGATGGACTGAGACCTGAACCATTAGAGGCACATAAAGGCAGTGACAAAGTTGCCCTTCTAACACATAAAGAACATCTCCAGGATTAAAAAAAAAAAAGTGTCTCAACAGGACTTGACATTGAACATTAGTAGACGATGACCGGAAAAGGTAACTTGTCGTCTTCAGGTTAGAGGAGAGTTCCTGCCTCAAGTGGAAGACGTCAAGTGAGGGAAGGACGGAACGGTGCGACTGCTGCTGTAATTATGGAAGCTGCACCTGTCCGTCGCGTTGAACAGAAAGCTAAGCTAAAAGGCAAAGCTCTCAATGTAAAGATTTCGGTCTACGTTTCTACCCTCACTCTTGATCATGACTGAAAGAGCGAGATCCCGGATACAAGCAGCTGAAATTAGCTTTCTCTGCAGAGTAGCAGGGCAGAGATGGGGTAGGGAGATCGGTCATTCGGGAGAAACTCAGAGTAGAGCCGCTTCTCCTCCACATTGAGAGGAGCCAGTTGAGGGGGCTTGGACATCTTATTCAAATGCTGGCTGGATGCCTCCCTCACCAGGTGTTCTAGGCACCTCCCACCGGAAAGAGGCACTGGAATGACCCAGGACTCTCTGGAGGGACTATGTCTCTCAGTTGGCCTGGGAGCACCTCAGGCTGCTGGAGGAGGTGTCTGCAGAGAGGGAAGTCTGTATCTGCTGAGACTGCTGCTTCTGCAACATGGTCCTGGATGAAGCAGAACTCTGACTATTATCAATAGAACTGATTAATGAAACAGCGTCTTCACACGTCAGCCAAAAGCTGATCAAATGGCTGTAGTTGATCTAAACTGTTGCTTCCTGCTTCCTTACTAAAAATAAGAAAGCATATAGCATATCCCTGCGATTCTAAAATTGTTACACTGCCTCCCCGTTTCTCAGATAATAGATTATTTTGTTAGTCTATAAATCACTGAGTGGCTTAGCTACAAAATAGGGTCACAGACTTGCTGTCAGTGTATCCCCTCCCCAGACCTCTCAGGTCTTCTGACTCTTATCTGCGTACCTAACCCAGAACCAAACAAGGAGACACGGTGTTGAGTTCACATGCTCGTCAAATCAGGAATAAACCCTCAGCTGCTTTAAACTCTAGATTAAAGTTTCATTTTTTTTAGAATGGCCTCTACTGTGCTATCTAAACATTATTAGTTACATTCCAAGTCTAACTGTAGTTCAATTTCCTTAATAATTTTATCTTCTTTTAATATATAATCAACTTATTTTAATGCCACTTTTAATCTCTTTAACTTTAAGTGCTGCCTCTATGAATTTCTTTTCCTCATTTACAGCAGTTTGAATTTTCTTGCCACTAAAATATACTGTAAAATGGCCATGGAAGTAAAGAGAAATAAAAAATGTTTTCATAGTTGCATTTTTTATTTTAAAGGAAATCTACGAGGTAATGCTACTGTTATTACAGTCAGAAAATGTTGTACAGCAATGGAATAGAGTGTCTGTATTTAAATGCGGGTGAAAGTTGAAAAGTCTTGTTTTTTGTTTTTCCCAGCGGCCTTGCAGTGCAGAGCCTTGTTGTTTTTAAAACTAGTGAGGCTCTGCAGTGGCTCAGTATCAGTGAACCCAATTCACTGCTGGAACAAACAGGACTGGCTCAAGCTCTTCACCATGGGAAGATGTTCAGATCATCTAGGATCACCAACATCACTGTTGGAGGTGAGCCCAGGCTTGAACACAGACCACAGATTGAAGCTCTGTGAGTTTTGTCCTCCACATGTGAGTCAAAAATAGCTTGGATAATGTCCTACTGTAGCCTCCTGAATTTGTGATTACTTTATTATTGAAGTTGTTACCCTCCAAATGTGTCATTTCATTTTATAATTTCCTGCCACTCCTGCTTAATTAGCTCTACTGTACTGTTTTCCTCTATTGAAACGTTCCTGCTAACATGCCGTCAGACATTTTTATAAGATGACCAAACTATCATGGGCTACATTTCTTTTTCATTGTGTCACAATGATGAATAGCACAAGTATGTCTGTAATTTCTGATCACCACACCCAGCTGAGCCTCCTTTACACTTTCTGTTTGATATCTCATTGAGAAAACTCTCATCTAAATAATGTTATGATTTCTGGTTTGAAAACAAAGACTTTAGATATTTAGATTTGAATAGTAAAAAGGCCTTTATCACAATATATATATATATATATATATATATATATATATATATATATATATATATATATATATATATATATATATATATATATATATATATATATATATATTATTTTATATTTTATGTAAAAAAATATATATATTTATCTTTTTGAGTTGTAAAAGGTATGTCCAAACACCCACAGATCCAACTTAAAAACTCCCTAACCTTATGGAGAAAGATGTGTTCTGGTCTATATGGTTTAAATACCTTAAACGTTTCAGATAAAATATATTACTCACCAGTAAAATATCACTTGTGAGCTACTGTTGCAATAGATCATACTGTTTTTTTATCAGTAAAAATAAATTGCACCATTGAGAGCATCCTCACCAACTGCATCACAGTTTGGTGTGGTAATACAGGTGATATTTGTAATATTTATATCCTGTATAGCACTTCTGATAGATGCAAACTACATTTCGTTTCCTTATACTTGTGACAGTGTGATAACAATAAAGTTGAATTTTATTCTATTCTATAAGTTGAGAGCAACAAAAACTTAAATTTCTAATTTATATAAGCTTTTAAGTATGAACTGGATTGGCTGAGAGGGGACTTTAGATGAATCACAGCAATGGTTTTGTTTCCTGTCTTTAATGAAGAATACAGATGTGGACATTTATCAATCCCCAGCATTTTTTTTGTTATCTTACATATTTATTTCAGGGCTGCAGGGGGATGTTTGTGACTGGTTGCTCCAGTGCCCCTCCGGGTACAAATGTGTCACCCAAACCAGCACTACTAACTACAGCTGCTCCTCAGCCTGTCACTTTGACTACTGCCACCACCATGGCATCTGCACACACCATCCAGGCCAACTTCCAGTATGCCGGTACCAATATCCACACAAAAACTGTCTTCTTCCAGTTAAAGAAAATATCCAGGTTGCTTAAAAGAGGTTATTTTCTTTAGTTGTCTTGTAGGTGAGGACTTCTGGTACATGGGTAAGAGGTGTGACATTAGGATGACTCGAGCTCGGCTTATAGGTGTATGCCTTGCCATCTTACTCATCATAGTGATGGCTATTGGCCTTTTGGCCTGCCTGGCTGTGCGACACTATCGAACCATTCTGATCCAGGCCAAAGTGGACCAAACTCGCAGCAGGTACTCTGACACATCTAAACTACCTTAATACTCACCTTATACACTAACCTAACATGTTGGTGTTTTAATAAGGCACTTTGATGCTGAATTATGTCATAAATAATTTAAAAAGAGTTTTTAAGTTAGTGGCGTTGGTGGAAGTGGCGTCAAATGGACAAGACACTTCACCCATATTGTCCACTGATGCTTTTCAGAGGTCTGGTGCCACCAGTGTACAGCAGCCCTGCTTCTGTCAGTGACAATGTAGCTTCCCACATCAGTATATGTGTGAATGGGTAAACGACTGAATGCAGTGTAAACTGCTTTTGTCAAGTCTCCCAACTTGAAAAATATTTATATATTTTAACTATTTAAGTAAAGTAGCATTTATTTGCCATTTGCATGTTGAGAGTTCTAAAAGACCCTCATGTTTGGAAAGCAAATAATATTCACACTGCAGTCCTTAATGCTCAATTCAGATTTTTTTGCATTGCTGTTCACATTTCCAAATATATGCGACTTGTATGTGATCTCCTGTGTGAGCTGCAGTCATACAACGCAAGTGTCCCACATGCGCAGTAGAGGACGGAATGACATCACAGGCCAGCGTGCTCTGTGTTTACGGAAGTAAACATGGATGGTAGTGCCGGAGCGTATCTAGCGATCTTTCGCAACCATAAAAACACAATCTTTTCAGGATGGTTAAACATAAATACTGCTCTCCGCATCATTGTCCGACATGGTTGTTGTTTTTCTTGCAGCTTCTTTATAGCAAGACCCAGAATAGTGACCTTTGTTGGGTATTAGTGCAGTTGAGGTCGGATGAATCCAACCTGGCCATTCAGACACAGAAACGGGGTCAGGACCACATAACCAAGTGGCCTGGGTCGCATTGGAAAAAATCGGATCTGTGTTGTTCAGACTGCCATGAAAAGATCAGTTTTTACAGAAAAGATCAGATCCAGGTTGCATATGGGCCAAAAAAATCGGATTTGGATCACTTTAGGTGATCCAGTGTAAACGTAACCAATATTGCATATTGTGGTACATCACAACCACATGATTTGTATTGCGGGGATTTATGTGGTAGACCAACACAGTCACTTACAATACTTTATTAATCCAAAAAGGAAATTAAATGTTGTAGTAAGCCATAGTTTGTTTTTGTTTTTTTCAAATTAGATGTGTTAGGTGTTGATAGCTGTAGGCAGAAAGGTTCTCCTGTAGTGGTCTGTCTTGGATCAGATGTGGAGAAGCCTCTGACTGAAGACACTTTGTTGTTGTTTAACAATCTCACAAAGAAGATGCTCACTGTTGTCCATAATGTTCTTCATCAAATTCTTCTTTGTGAAATAATCTCCAAAGGTTCTAGAGGAGCTCCTAAAACAGAGAGTCTTATTCATCAGCTTGTTGAGCTTTAAGACATTTGCTCTGTGGCTGTTATCCCAGCACATGATGGAGGAAGAGATCACTCTACTCTACAGACTTATGGAGGATATGTAGCATCTTGCTTCAGTCTGTTCTGTCCCTTCTTGTTGATGGCTTCACGGTATTTCACAAAGCAGATCACCAGGTCCTAGTCCTCATCTTCTAGTCCATCTTTGATGCATCCAGTGACTTCTTATTCATCGGAATATTTCTGGAGATGACAAGACTCAGTCTTGTATTAGAAGTCAGAGGTGTAGAAGGAGCTAAGCTTCAGTCTGTTCTGTCCCTTCTTATAGATGGCTTCATGGTTTTGTCTAGGTAAACACTGAGGCATTTATAACCATTCACTTGCTCCTTTATGATAGTAATAGCATATGACATGTTCTTTTTTTCTTCTTTTTTTTTTTTTTGTCTGCTTAAATCTACAATCATCCAACTTGTTTTCATATTTGGGATCAGATGATTGTTTACTCCATTTCACAAAGTAGATCACCAGATCCTAGTCCTCATCTTCTAGTCCACCTCCGATGCATCCAGGGACTTCACATTCATTGGAGTATTTCTGCAGATGACAAGTAACAGTCTTCTAATGGAAGTCAGTGATGTGTAGAGAGTAAAAAGACATGGTGATAATACCATCCCATGTGCCTCTGTGACGCTGACAGCTGACACTTCAGTCTAAAAAACTCTGCTCTGCTTCTCAGGTAGTCTTTAATCCAGGAGATTATTGATGCCTCCACCTGAGTCATCTGGAGTTTCTCACAAAGTTGAAACTGAATTGTGGTAAATGCACTGGAGAGATTAACAAACATGATACTCACAGAGCTGCCTGCCTTGTCAAAATGACAGTGAAGCAGATGTATGATGGAATCATCAACTCCAACTCACTGGTGATAAGCAAACTCCAGGGGGGGTCTTGATAGCTGCTTCTTTGCTTGCTGAAGTGAAGAAACAGAAGTATCTCTAAGACCTTCATGATGTGGGACGTCAGGGCAGCAGGTCTGTAGTCACTGAGAACTATTGCCTGAGTTTTCTTTGGTATGGGAACAACGCAGGAGATCTTCCACATCAATAGAACTTTCTCCAGGGTCAGACTAAGGGTGAAGCGGTCCTGTAGAATCCCAAAGGCTGCTCTGCATAGGCCTTCAGGACTCTGAGGCTGACACCATCAGGACCTAGTGACTCATTTTGATCAGATCTCTCCAGCTGCCTCTTCGCTTGACTCCTAGAGAATGACAGGATGAAGGTGTTGGGAGCAGGACCATCTTAATGAAGATGGTCATGAAGACCAACATTGCAGACAGATCAGCGATAACATTTTAGATAGATTTAAATCAGTGTTTGGTTAAAAGCAATATCTTAAATCTTAAAATATCTTGCATAACATTTATCAATACATTACATCAACATTAAAGAGTATGATCAATCTGCAAACCTCTTAGGGCTATTATTTTACAGTATGGGGGACATTAATCAGAAGCGCCAATGAAGGCCCATTGGTTGCTCTGCAGAAGCTGCAGAGAACCGTAGATCTAGCTTGACGACAATCATTTGTGCACATGAATCATCTGGATTTGAAGGATATGACACGGAAACCGATTTCGAAAACACTAATACAATTTTTACACAATCCAAGTGAGGACACATAAACCAGTGGAAGACAGGTGAAAACAGTGCTGCGGTCAGTTGAGGACAGGATTGAACCTTTTTGACTACATGGAAAAAAGCTACTGTGAGCAGCAGTAATCTGACACTTCTCATTGCCCTGAAACAAACATCATCCTGGCATTTAAGTATGGTGTTCTGAACATTGTGTTGTAACCAGATGGACAAAGAGTGTAAAAATACAGCAAGACTTACAACTGCACTGCAAAAACCATCTAGAATTAAGTAAAAAAATGTTTAAATTGAGTGTACTTGCACTTAATTTGAGTAGATAAATAAGATGATTTGCCAATGGAATTAGTATTTTTACTCCTAAAACAAGATAATTAGATAATATGCACTTGAAATAAGAAAAAGCAATTTTTTTTTTCTTATTTTAAATGAAAATTGTCTTGTTCCATTGGCAAAGTGTCTCAATTACCTCCTCAATTAAAGAAAAAATGCACTTAATTTAAGCAAAAATGACTCATTTAGATTTCCATTTTTTGCAGTGTGAATGGTTTATTTAAAAGTATAGGCATATGTCTGAATTACCCAGCCAAAGTTTAGACCTAAAACTAATAATCTGTGGCATAATCTAGAAGTCTGATTTCCATCCATTCTGAGCTCAAGCCATTTTACGTATTTTTTCTTATAATTTTTGAAGGATTTCTGTTTATTGGTGACAGAAAGCTGCATATGTCCAAAGACCTCCAGCTGTAAGTTTATTTTTTAAAGTGTAAGGTTAGGGACTAAAAACAAATGCACACCACTGCAGTTGTTTTAAAGACACTTTATGTGAAGAAGCTAAGTCTAAACAAATGAGAGCTTTTGCATCAAAAGGCTTGAAGAGCAGTTTTTGCAGTAGTTATGAACTTTTATGTCCAGTAGGTGTCACACTCAAGCTTTCAACTTTGTACAAAGGAAGAAATCGAACAGACTTGTTTTACTGTCAAACTTTTTTAGTAAATCTTAATTTCTTTCCCTTAGTGTTGCATGAAGCCCTCACTCATCCACACTGACATGTCCTGTAATCTATTAAGAAGTCAAGAAAAATGTGATGTATTTTATTATTAGCTCCTTAAATATGTGGAGTATAATTAGTGTCATCTTTAGTTCAGTTTGTACACCTATGTATGAAATAAATTAACTTCTAGATTATAGAATAGGTTTTAAAGGTTCATCAAGTTAGGATAATTGCTCATTTCTGGCATATCTGCATGTTTTTATATGATATTTCTTTTTTTTATTTGTTTATTTTCTTTTTTTCTTAAGCAAAACTGAACATTTACACCTGTTGGCTTCGTAAGCCAACAGTGTAATCAGCAGTGTAAACTTACTTAGAATTAGTCTCCAGATATAATTTAAGGAAAAGCTTAAGGCTGCTCCCAGCATGCTAAGATTAGACCAACCGCTTAGAAAAAAGGTGGGGGTAGCAAATTTCTACTATTGAGATTTGCTAGATTTCATCTTGGAACTTAATTCTCAAAGCTCTAAAGTCGGAGTCAATCCAGATTACTCCTCTCCAAATCTGATAAAGTAGTTTGCCTGTTCATGCTGATTATAAAGGAACAAAACCAACTTTTAAAAAAATATTTTATAACTGCAGACCAGTGGTTTGGAACTAGAGTCCTTGAATAACTGAAAACCACAAGTAATGTCTCTAAATAGTTGTTTAAACCATCAATTTCAACTGATGGATAATAAAAAAATGTATTTGTTGGAGCAGAATATCTTTTTTATTATTTTAATTGTGTCAATCCTAGTCTGGGTCAGTAAGAGGAGAGGTTGAAATGTTTGGAAACCACTGAGATACATAGTTTAAAAACCCTTGATATCACTCGGATGCATTGATCTTATTAGTTTAAGTATTTCATCACACCAAAGATCTATCATTGATAATTATAATAATGCAGATAGGTACTTTCCAAAATCAAAATTCTGTTTTAGTGAAATCAACAGTCCTTATCAGGTGAATAGAGACAGTATCATGGATATTCTTAGTCTTTACGCACAGAACAAAATGGTAAAGTAGGAAAATCTTTATTTTATTCAATTTCCAGAAATTTAGGACGAAATTTAAATGCTATTATTTTTCTCAATTTAATAGTACAAATGTTAAAATTAACCCTTTCACACTATAAACACTAAAAGTTTATATAGAATACAACCGGAAAAAAATGGAAATGCTCATACAGCCATTGTTGTAACATTTCCACTGTATCTTGTACAGTCTATGACCTATGATGGTTTGTTTTGGCAGCTATCGTAAGTTCAACCATTTTGATGAGCTGTCGGGTCGCTTCTGGCTACGTTCTTGGGCAGGATCTGCAGACTCTCTGGACAATCCTGCCTTTATGCGCTCTGATGAGCTCCTGCATCTGCGGGCGCTTGACCGGCCTTGCTGTTACCATGACGACACGCTGTCCCTGCCTTCCACCTGCCCCAGTCATGGAACGCGTATCAACACAATTTATCCCCACAGGTAAATGCACAAAACATCCAGTATAGACATGACCTGTTCACACCTAATGAAAAATATCAAGTTTTTTTAAGTTAGAAAAAAAATTAATACAATAAATTCCTCAATGTGTTCCTAATTTGATGTGATATAATTTGTAAATTCCACTGTGAAAAACAAACATGTTAAGCATGATAAATAAAAAAAACAACACCCTTGCTGCATACATGTGTATACTTGTGGCTTTGGGAGCAGGTAGCTTTTTTCTGTCCGTTATAAGGGAGTGAATGAGGGAACACAGCTCTATCTGGATTATTACTCTGCACTGATGTGTATACATTTACTATAGATTGATACACGATGAGTCGTCAAAAAGTGGAAATAATGTGGAATGATAATGACATTAATACGAACTGAGTGGTCCTCTCCAACGGATAAGGCGGACAGAAATTGATCAGGAAGGCTGTAAAGAGCCTGACAGAAAAACTGAATTAGTTGTAGGGATTCACATCAATTCAATTAATTTTATTTATATGGCATCGATTCACAGCACATCATCTCAAGGCACTTAAGAGAGACGATAGGCTGATTGGTTCAAAATTTCAGTTACGGAAAACCAGTTGATTGCATCCAGTCATTGACTTGCAAGACTTGCTCCTCGACTTTCGCTTGCATTTTGTCATTGACTCTTTAGCAATCCCTCACACACCAATGACTGGCTCTGTTCCACATGTGATAAAAATGTCCTCTACTCTCTGTATCTTTACCAAAAGATGAAATCTGAAACTGTTCCTAATACCGGTTTGTTCACCCAAAACCAAGAGATATCCTGAAAGAATAAAATGAAGAGAGGTTTATGTTTTCAGCATCAGATCAAATAGAAACAGTGGGTACACACAGATTAAGAGAAAGAAAGACTAAATGTGGCAAAAGAAATCTGTCAAGTGACATAAAGAGGGCTGCTGACAATGAAGACTATACAAATGTTGCAAAAGGGCTAAATGCTAACAAGCATGTACCTAATGGATCTAAATACTGTAACTTTTTTGTTTTGGGCTCCTCTAACTTTTGCAAAACAGACTTTACACCTCTTGTAATATTTCTAATGTTAAATGTGCGATTATTATAAAAAACTTTGTTTCAACAGGCTAACATGCAATGTATATAACAACATTTAAAAAAAAAGGATGCTGTGGTTACTATGCAATTTTAAAATTGCTTCATAGTCTATGGCAATAGTTAACTGAATAGTTAAATCAACCAAACAAGCAAGTGTATATGATGGAGTAACATAGTTTATTTAAACAAATTTTAATGTTTCTTTTAAGTTATGTGGTAGTTTTAAAGTCTAGTTGCACACATCTAGTTGCAAGTTTTATTGCCGCACAAACATGTTATGAAGTTCACAACAAGTTTGATGTTCTTAGGGTCAGTGCTCTGTGAAAAACGCTGACCTGTGCATAGGTTGACCGCATGGCTAATGGTTGGATTTTGGAGAATGAACAGGTCTGCGTTTACAAACCAGAGCAAGCAGCATGGTTCAAACTTCATAGAGAAAACTACATTTTAACCATGCCGGAGCATTTACATTTACTTTTGACTTGTACGACAACAAGAAAATGAAATCCTCTATAGTGTGGACTCGTGTTGCTCTTTGTTAAGCTTTTATTTGCAGTATCTAAACAATTCAGCTCGCTCTCATAAGACGTGAAAGAATCGATGGCTTATCAAGGTCTTTGTCGCTAGGTGACAATGAGTTTGCAGCTATTATTTTTGCATGTGTTTATTCTAAATTAGCGGTATCATTAAATGTGATGGAAATATTGTTTAGACAGTTTTGACAAATGAATACCTAACTATCATCAGAGCAAAAAGAACAGCCACTGAGCACAGAGGTTGTTGAACAAATAATCTGTTCAATCTGTCAACATGCCTTAGACCCACTTATTAAACTGCAATTGTGATCTTTCCACTCTCTTGTACTTTGACCTCAGATTACACTGCTCAGTTCTCCATCATTTGGTCTTTGTAAATAATCCATTGACTCTGTATCTGCAGCTCCCAGTATGGCTGGAGGGGCAGTGGGATGAGTATGGGGGATGGTGTTTTGGACTCGGGGAAGGCCAGTGACCTCTCTGTGTGTAGCTGGCCTGTGGAACCCATTCACTGGACGCCGTTCCCACTTCTTCAGCAGCTGGCATCCCACAGGACCCCTACAGTGAGTGTTTGACTGTGGATGACAACTTCTAGACAGTTTGGTAGATCTGATTTTATGATATGTTTTGTTCTCTATTTACAGGTCAGGGTGACACGACCCAGGTCCTACTGCGAAGGCATGGAGCTGGTAGACATGGGAAAGAGCTGGACTGCTTGATGACGATAAAGAACAAGAAAAAATGTTACATCATTTTTATATTAAAATGAAATGTTTTACACATAAATGTTGAAAGAACTAATGTATTAATGTTTTTTTTCAGTTTTTCTTAGGACAAAATAAAAACTTCAACAACCTAATAGCAAATCTGTTAAAGGTTCACCTCAGTATGCAAATGGGGAAAAAACTACAATTAGAGAATAAGGGCCGGATTTATCAAGATCCAATTTTGCGTGCAGTAATTTGCGCTCGCAAACTGGAATTTTGCGCGAGGGGCTGAACCATGGTTTGCGGGTGATTTAACAAGAGTGATGAGTAACTGGTGGCAGGTGCAAAACTGTTGGAGACGCCCTATTTAAATGATGGTTTTGCGCGTTTTGTGGTTTGCGGCAAAGTAGTTTGTACAAACTAGTGCATTAAGAAATTTAAATCTTACAGTGACACCCCCTCCAAAAAAAATTAATAAATTTATATATATATAAACTTTGGCAACCTTTATTCCCTAAGGTGGTATGTGGCTGAATTTCTACTTCACTGCAGTAAAAAAAAAAAAACAGGTGTTTTGTATTGGCCTGTAGAAAAATGCACATACGAAATGGCTCACAAGAAGTGACTGTGGATGAGATTACTGCGCATACGCATCCCCGCAGCATTGGCATGTTGCTCCACAGGCGCAGGGTGTCGGGGTTCTCCAGTAGGGCGTCAGGGCGACATGGCATTTAGAACGTCGGACAGCACTTCTGAAAAATGAGATTGGGAGATCCCAGCTCGCGCTGCAACCGTACGCTGGAATGACCCAGATGCAAAAAACTGCAATATAGCAAGGAGTTTTGTGATATCTGGTATTGCGTGGGTCCTCCTTGTGGCTGGCTCCAAATCCATTCGGAGTTCCCCCAACAGCTCCAAAATGGCAATGCTGGATAAACTATGTTTTGATGATCGTTTCCTCCTTCATTCCAAAAATATTCACACAGAGTGAAAAAATGCGTTCTCTGTGTCTCCTTGCTTCATTTCAATGTCTCCTTCTTGCGACAGTAACCGCTGCCATGTGTGCGCAATTACGCATACAGACCATTTGAACTTCTTTTAAAACGTGTTAAATATAGTCAGATACCGTTAGCAAAATTGCTTTCAGGTTTAATAAATCACTTTGCGAGTGCTAAATTAATATATTTACATGTTCTCCTCCCACAAGACGCACTTTTGCGTGTAAACGCCCCATATTGCATATTCATTGCAGAAAAAGTACTAAATGTATAAGAGGCGCTATTTAGCACGTTTTAAAGACCAAACCTTTTTAGCACGCTGTTGATAGATCAGTTTGTACATTTTTTAGCGTGCGCAGTGAAATAGCTCACGTTTTTATACACGCAAACCTTTGATAGATCCGGCCCTAAGAAGGAAGCACAAGCTAATATGAAGCTTTAAAAAGTATAAGATAAAAGAGTCATCTGTTGGAAATTATTTGTATTCTTGGACATTTCTGATTGATTATACCGTAGGTGATAATAGTTATAGTTGATTTGAAAACACTTTCAGTGAAGCAAAACAACTGTTAACCTCTAACATCTATAATTACTGAAACATAAATGTTTTTAAGACTGACTAGATAGGACATTAATGTCAAAACCTGGTGGGATGTGCAGCTGTCTCCAGTCTGGGACATTATATTGCTTCCTTACTGGGTTCTTTTCCCTCTCTTTCCATTGATTAAAGATGCTGATTTGACCTCTGTCTAATTTAAGACTCGGTCACATTGTAAAATGTTCAATTCAGTTTATTTCTATAGGGCCAATTCACAACACATGTCATCTCAAGGCACTTTACAGTTCACCAGATCATACAGTCAATTGATTCAAAGAGTTCTATCTAAGGAAAACCAGATGATTGCATCGACTCATTGATTCAAATGCAATCTCTCACACTAAGTATGCTTGTAGTGAAAGTGGAGAGGAAAAACTCCCTTTTAACAGGAAGAAACCTCCAGCAGAACCAGGCTCAGTGTGAGCGGCCATCTGCCGAGGCAGACTGTGGCCCAAGGAGACAGAAGCACAGATCATATATAAAACTTGAGGGAATACAAGGTTTATATTTTACTTAAGGTTTTGTTTATTATGAAAAGAACGTTGGAGAACTAGTTTTAAAAGCATTTGTAAAATTGGAAAGTCCTACACATTTCTATAGGTGAATTTTACCCATTCTGCTTTGCAGAATTGGTTTACTTCAGTTAAATTGCAGGAGTATTGAATCAGAATGTGCTTTGTGATTATTGTGCTAATCCAAGGAATTTGACATTGGTTAACAAGGCTGCAAAGTGTTAACAGAATAATTTCCTCATGATTTTCTGCTAGAAAACAGTTTTTGTTTCTATCAATTACTGCAAGTGATTGCCCAACCACAATATTTAAATTATGTTCTTTTTCAAAAAGCCTTAGGTTTATGTCTAAGGTGACAGGATCAACACCTTCCAAAAGTAATCATTTGGTCTCGTTTTTTGGAATCATCAAGATGTTTGATATGTTAGTAGTGGTGTTAACTTTGACCTCTCAAGGATACCATTTTTGCCAAGTCTGTTAACGTTAGGTTTACATAGCTTTTTACATTGATCTATTTACCTTTTGGATTATTTTGATTGACATCTGTTGCTGGATCCTGCAGTGGTGTAGGATACATGTTTTTTTTCCTGAACAAAGAGGGGTGTTAGTCCAAACTCTTCGTTATGTCCTTTACACTTAACCTTTAATGTGTGAAAGCCTTTCTTCTGCAAGTGGGTAGCTCTTTACCGTAAAAAGTAAAAGTAAAGCTCTTTGGGGTCACCGGAATTAAAAATGTACTATCTATACTAAGTATAAGCCATTTACCATAGCTAATATAATAAAGGGCTTTGAATAGCTACTTTCCTTAATAAATACATCTTCAGAAAACAAAGCAAGCATCTCAGTATTTCAAGAACATCTGGATGTAAACTTTTCTTTCCACTTACTGCATAAATAATGACAAGGACAATGGCTTTGAAAGTGCCTGTAATGCATCTTAACACATTTTGCTATCTTGGTGTGAAGGGTGGTATTATCCTTTTAGAGTTATCAGGTTTTTAAATAAACAATTATTGCTTTACCGCCTACACAAAGTAAACAATTACTTAAGTTCTTCTATTTCTAATTGAACTAAATAATACAATCAAAATCAGTGCAGAGTAATACTCCAGATATAGCTGTGTTCCATCATTCTCTCCCTTATGTCAGACAGGAAGAAAAGCTATCTCCTCCCAAAGCCACAGGTATGCACAAACAACACCCGTTCAAGGCTGGCGGTGTGGTGCTTTGCTTACAATGTTCATTTACTATCTAGAACTTGAGCAACAACTGGTTAACAAAAAAAACAACAACAACAACAACAAAAATACTTTATCAAAAGGCCATGGAAGACGTTTTGGAGTAAATTAAAAGATAGCTTTTAAATATATTTTCATTTTACTAAATAAAAATATATAACCGTTAATGTTAGTAATGTTTAAGAAAGTTTTAATTAAGGTATTTACACATTTTTTGTGCAAATTCGAATGATTTGATTAAAGTTAGATGGAGATGTTGATTTCATTTAGTCAATCCTGTTTATCAGGGGCAATTTGCAGCAGAAAACAGGAAAGCTGAAATGTTTATTGGTTGTTTTTTAACAATATATCAACTAAATGAAAAGAAAACAGTCATATGATTAGTGGGGGATAATATGCGTAATATGGAAAAGTCTTTATGTTTGCATCTTTGCTTTAGATAATTTAGTAATATCACTTCTAAAATCAAGCTTGCTTTCTATATGCTAAGATGTGCAAAACCTTAAAAAGGTTTTGCACATCTTAGCAGTATTTGTCAGAGGAAATGTTAAAGGCTACCTAGTTGGGTTTTCTTTTTGAATTGGATTAAACATTTCCTTCTTCAAATATTTATTGTTATATTTATTGTTATGGATCCATAACCTCCACAGCCCTTGTTTGTACACTAATGATTGCAAACTCAAAGCTGTAGTTATCCATGTTTTTTGTAGTTGCGACTTTCTTTTTTATAAAATTTTCTAATGATCTTCTTGGATACAGCATATTTTAAAGATCAAGCCTCTTTACCAATAACCGTTATTTATCCTCCCATTTTGTTTTAATGCTGTAATTGTCTGACATACGGAATTTGAGGTTTTAATGAACTGGAAGCTTTTATCATAACAGGTTAAAAGCAACAAATGTTTCAAATATATCACAATATATTAAAAAACCTATACAATGAATGTTTTTTATTGAATGAAACAATTTTATCATTTGACAATATATTAGCTCAATAGGATTTAGGATTTTTCATAAATAAGGAATATTTACTCATTTATTTTATTCTTTTCTAAATTTATTTATAGATCCACAGTGGAAAATATACTTTTTGTACTTAGTGCTTATGTATATAAACACCTACATAGAAACTAACTCCTTTTTTGAGTAACTTAGGGAGGATAATCAGAAAATTGTTAATTTAGATGATGTTGAGACATTAGTTACTTTCAAACTGTTACAACATATCTAATTTATTTAGCTGGCGTTTACACATTTACTTCCATTATTTGATTTCAGATAACATGTATGCAAATTGTTGCCCAAGTTTCACCCTTACATTGTCAAAGAATCCTGAAACTTTGATTCGACCACTTTATGTGTTTTTCAGGTTTCTCTTCACTTTACTGACGCATGCATTACAGCCACACCCCTTACAATGAATGAACTGTGTTGAAATATGACGTAACAAGTACCTGGAAGAAACTGGTGTGGAGTCAAATAGACAACATTGCCCTGATTTCATACGCCCACAAGTGTGATGTTAGGGAGAACAGGAGTGACTGATCTTAGTATGGAGGAGGGGGAAATGTTTTAAAATGAAGAAATATTAGGAGGTAAACTTTGTTCAAAGGAGAGGCTTAGTGCTGGAGGTCAGAAAAGGGTGAAAGTGGACAGAGGCTACCTGCAGGATTCTTCCATATACGGTATTCATCGGAGCTCAGAGCCAGGCTTGTGAGTTTCTCTCACTGCGTGAGTTAACAGTGCAGGGAGTGCCTACTGTAAGCATGATTGTGCTGTAATACATGCATTAGTCATGCATTCTGCTGAGTTTTGAAATATCTTAAGAACTGAAACATATCACCACACTAAGGGACTTCATTTAGGTAATCTATATCATGTACATAAAGATACAATGAAAAATGGGAAAGGAAGTTGCAGCAAATGCTTTTTTATTTTACAACCACAAAAACACAGGCAGAGCCTTAAAAAGAGAGGTTCATTCATTTCCTCAGAGTGGTCACATGATCTGAGCTTTGCATTTTTCCCCCCCATGTGACGCCTTCCAATATCTCCTTATATGGACGTCATCCAACAGTCCTCTTAAAGGGATGGTTGTCCTGTCCTGGGTCTATACTTGGTGCCTCTGTCTAAAGCAGGATAATGCCTTTCTGAAAAGCCAATTCCCTGATCAGCTCACTCAGCCCGCCTGGAGGCTGTTTAGCTGTGGTCACTTCCTACGTGCGTCTTTAACAGCAGCAGGAAAAAAAGTTCATACAAAACCATCCTTCCTGTCCCTACTTGTGAGCTAGTTTCCATATATCCTTATTAGGAACCCTTTATGGTTGAAAGAATTCCCAGTGTCAGTTTATTAGTCTTACTCCAGTGGCCTAATTAAGTTAAACCCCTGCCTCTTATTCGCATAAGGAAGACTGTAATATATGTTGTAAAATTCCATTTCAGAGTTAATTCTTACCTGAAAGCACTAGAGGTTGTGGAAGAACAATACACTAAGCAGTTTGACATTTTTGCAAAGAACATGAATAGTAAAATAACTCATACAAAGTTTGAATGTCAGCTCAGTTATTTCTTATCACTCATAAAACTGATGGATGTTCCCTGCTCACCTATTACTCAAGTGATGACAGATAATGAGATTTACAGCCTGCTGAGTTTTGATGTTGACACACCTCAAATTACCCACATCTGTCACTCAAATCTCTTGCAGTGTGTAAATCCTGGGTGGTTCCAGACAGCAGCCAACAGGGGCCAGTTCCCCTCGTTGAACTGGTCCCGACCTCTTTTTTGGCCCTCATATTAAATGCGTAATACAAAAAAAAGTTCCTAATTTTTTATATGCGCTGGCATGGAACAATTCAAATAACTGTTTTTCTATTTCTACTGTTTCCTTTTTTCAATAATGATAAGTTCCACTTTCAGCTCCTGCCATATTCAGACAGAATCGCAGTTTTTATCTGCTAAATCTTAGGTGGCTGTTTGGCCCTTCTCGTATTTAATCAACCATCACCCTGTTTTTGTTTCATTCTTTTGTTCAGTGCCTCAATAAATTTGGTCTGTAACCAACATTGATATGAATGTGTATGTTGAAATCTTGCATAAACAGAGTGTAGGGCTTTTTGTCTTTTATTAATCCAGAGATTGCAATTTCTCAAAAAGTGTTGACTTGTTCTACAAATAAGAGTATCATTGTATCTGCAGTTAGTATTCCATGTCAAGTTTCAAACCTCCAAACATGTTGTGTACCAAAATAAGACAGTATAACCATAATGATAGCATCATATTGAAGCAAGCAGTATGTTAACAATTTAGGCAATATTAATATTTTTGCCTATGCAAATACTAGATACTGATTTACGCCTCATCTTTGTACCCTTCTGACATAATAACCATTTAAATCATATAGGTGATGAAGTAATAGAGAATTTTGCCCACTGACTTTTGACCAACAGGATAAAATAAACTCTTAAAATAAATGTTTTATAGTTCAACTTTTTTTTTTTTTTTATCGTGGTGCTTTTCCCTGCACTCCCATGTCAGGGAGCAGAGCCGGTATCTGCAGGCGCCACACCCATTGGATGCAGCGGAACCAATCAGGAGGCGCGGAGAGGAAAGTTTGCCTTATATGGAAAGGGGCCGCAGCTCGGGCGCAGATAAAGTCCTGCGAGTTGCCTTCGCTGTAGTCGAGCTCAGACATTCGAGAAGTGCACACCTCACGCAGGCACAGAGGACCTCATTTACTTTGGTAAGACCAATAGATATTAGGGTTTTTGCTTATTGTTTCTACTTTAATTCAGCGTTTTTTCCCCGAGACTGTGTTTCCCGCAGCTGTTGCTTCAAACGTAAAGGTTGTTTTATTGTTTAAAATATCTTAACTTGAGGTCGGGGAACAAGTGATGCCGGTGTTCAGCTTAGTAGTTGCTGTTTTAAATGGGTATTTTGCTCTTTGCTTTAAAATGTTTGAAATGTACCTTGGTTGTGTATGTAGCACGTTTAGACGAGTGGTTAATTTCTCTGCAAATTTATTTAAAATTTTTACTAATACGAATGTATTAAAAAGCTGAGGTGGGTTTTATTTATTTTTTGTCCTGTCAAATGGCCATCTCTCTGCATCACCTTACTGCTGGCTTTGACTTTGGAAGATGGCTCATTAGTTCATGTACGTGTCTTTGGATGGTTGACTCATTCCTAGTAACCACAGTGCAGGGAGTGGTCGCATGTCGGTGTCATCTGAGGCTGGCGGTGACACCCGGGATGGTTTCCGGGCAGGTCTGCCGCTGCTGTCTCCAGGCTGCCCTCACTTTTTTCCTTATATGGTCATGTCCAGAGAAACTGCCTTTTGTTTCAAGGCTCTGGATTTGAATTTGGATCTGCTCAACTGCGACATCTAGCGTATAGTGGCTGTAACGGCAGGTTTTTTTTGTTTTAACTGCATCTAAATTTTTATTTTTTTCCTCTCCTAGAAAAAATGGAAGACGAAATTGCTGCCCTCGTTGTTGACAATGGCTCTGGAATGTGCAAAGCTGGCTTTGCAGGAGATGATGCTCCACGTGCTGTATTCCCCTCCATTGTTGGCCGCCCCAGGCATCAGGTACACACTTTATTTTCTACAGATCAGCTACATATGATCACAACCTTTAAACAAGCATTGACACTGATTCTCTCCCTCTCCAGGGTGTGATGGTTGGAATGGGCCAGAAGGACAGCTATGTCGGTGATGAGGCACAGAGCAAAAGGGGAATTCTAACCCTGAAGTACCCCATTGAGCACGGTATTGTGACTAACTGGGATGACATGGAGAAAATCTGGCATCACACCTTCTACAATGAGCTAAGAGTTGCCCCTGAGGAGCACCCTGTCCTGCTCACTGAAGCCCCCCTGAACCCCAAAGCCAACAGGGAGAAGATGACCCAGGTAACTAGTGCCACAGCTCTTGCGATCAAAACTTCCCTCATGGGTGGGGTTTGACCTGTAAGCATTTCTCTGCTCAGTCTTCAAATGCATCCTGTTCCTTTGAACTTCTAGGTTTCCTCTCCTTGAGCTGAAAGCTTCTTCTCTTCAGATGCTTCAGGTTTCTGTTTTCCTGCACTGAATCAGGAATGATTTGTAGCAGCATGGGGCCTGCAGTTTTTCAAATTTCTTACCGGCTTAAGATGAGAATTGAAACTAATGTGGTTTTTCTGCATGTCTGGACTCTTTACTTAGCACCTTTAATTAAAAAAAAAAAAACTAAAGCTATGTTTTTGGCTAACATAATGACTTAAGTCTTGACTGAAATTGACTAAGTGCTAATTTCTCCTTCTAGATCATGTTTGAGACCTTCAACACACCTGCCATGTATGTAGCCATCCAGGCTGTGTTGTCTCTGTACGCCTCTGGTCGTACCACTGGTATCGTCATGGACTCGGGTGACGGTGTGACCCACACAGTGCCGATCTATGAAGGATACGCTCTGCCTCATGCCATCCTGAGGTTGGACTTGGCTGGCAGGGACCTCACAGACTACCTCATGAAAATCCTGACTGAGAGGGGTTACAGCTTCACAACCACAGGTGAGCATTAACGCATCAACTCTTTATGGGTAAGTGGCCCTAATAGTTGGAGCGCTGAATAATCCTTGCCAAATATCTTGTCCCTCAGCTGAGCGTGAGATTGTGCGTGACATCAAGGAGAAGCTGTGTTATGTTGCTTTGGACTTTGAGCAAGAAATGGGAACTGCTGCTTCCTCCTCTTCATTGGAGAAGAGCTATGAGCTGCCTGACGGTCAGGTCATAACTATTGGAAATGAGAGGTTCCGTTGCCCAGAGTCTCTTTTCCAGCCTTCCTTCCTTGGTGAGTTGCACGAGGACACCTATGTATAGAATAAACTAACCTTGGAAGGGTTTCTAACAAATCGTCACTCTTTGACAGGAATGGAGTCCTGTGGCATTCATGAGACTACCTTCAACAGCATCATGAAGTGTGACGTAGATATCCGTAAGGATCTCTATGCCAACACTGTCCTGTCTGGTGGAACCACCATGTACCCAGGCATTGCTGACCGTATGCAGAAAGAGATCACTGCCCTAGCACCCACAACTATGAAGATCAAGGTAAAAATGACTGTCAAAAGTCTTGTGCCATTTAAAACATTGTTTGAAAGTTCCCTTTTTTAACAACACTCCTCTCTTCACAGATTATTGCACCCCCAGAGAGGAAGTACTCTGTATGGATTGGAGGCTCCATCCTAGCTTCCCTGTCCACCTTCCAGCAGATGTGGATCAGCAAGCAGGAGTATGACGAGTCTGGCCCAAGCATCGTCCACAGGAAGTGCTTCTAAACAGACTTTTCAACTCCAAACCCTCCCCCTTTTCAAATAAACACTGCTCCAGTCCAGACAGGCTCTGCATACCTGCACCGACACACTGTGTGCTGAGTCGACACCTCTTCCATTCTGTCATCACTATCGCTCTGGCACTATGGCCCCCTGATGGGGGTAAAACTCTACAGGAAGTAAAGAGCATCCCTGGTGGTGTGAATGTGTGGAAAAACATGTCAGTTGTGTAGGTCATTCCAGATGTCTTATGTTCACCACCTTATTTGCCTCTATGAAGGTTTATTCTGTTGGGCTTTTTGCCCAACAGATCTGTAGTATTGCTTAATATGTAAGTTATGTAATCTGAACTTGTGTTTTGTTTTTGTACCCGGCCTTAATATTTGGTCCAGTTTGTCATCCTGCAAAGAACAAGGCTCATACCTTGTGTTGAGGTGTATGAAGGTTTGTGCATGGAGTGTCAAACCTCCAGTGTACACAACAGCCCAATAAAGCGCACATGTCTGAGATTCTTGTCTACTGGGTCTTGTATGTAAAGTGTACTTTTTTTTTTTTCTACCCCCCCCCCCCCAATTGTCAATGTGTTTCTCACTACATTTAGACTGTTCTGTACAGTTATAGTTGGCATTAATGATTGCACTGCTGCTTTGAGGGCATGAGGTTCTGTATTGTAAATTCAACTCGGGTGAAGGGGAATTTCTTCTTGCAAACTATCAACTGCAGTGTAAAACTTAAGCTAGGTTTTGTTATTTATTTTTTTTTTTCGGGGGGAGGGGTCAACTAAAACCTACAGAATTTAAATGCAGTGGGAACGTGGTACCTAATTGGCATTTAATTTTAAAAGCTTTACTATAGACTTAAAATCCATTTGGCATATGGTGTAGCATCCTTTTACAAAGGCCGTATTTGTCAAACGTAGCTGTACAGTTTTAGCCATATGGTCCTAAAAGTAATGGCTTTGTTTAATCCAGTCTTTCAGCTTAAGTCCCCTAAAAGTATTTCCACAGGAAGTTTAAGCTGTATGCTGCAGATATGTTGGGTACCTTATCCTACACTAATTGAATCTGCAGCTTAGAATTTTCTGGTGTGATTGCACATTGGCCAGTAGGTAACGGTGAAATAACACACTAGCATACAGTAATGTTGTTCAGCAGAATCAGTCATTTTTGTGAAACACAAGCTTTGGAATTATAAATTAGGCTGTTAAAATTCTGACAGTTAAGGATGCAAACATAGAAATACACTCTTTAGTAAAAATGCACTGAAAACAACCTTGGAGGAAAAAATATCTACTTTCTGTAAAGTGCAGCTTGTCACTCGGTCTGATTGCCAGCAAGGATGTCTGTATGTAGGGGTGAATCTGCAGAGGAGACTAGTTGTTCTAGATTTAGTCCAGCTGTTCCATTGCTGCAATTCTGGTGGGATCTGTAGCAATGCATCTAAACTTGTATCATAAACCTAGTCCAGCCCCAGCTCGAACAGGCTTACCTTCACACTTGTCTAAGGCTTAGATCAGGTTTTTTTTACTCAAGCAATTAAACTTTTTTTGGCTTTCAAAATAGCTACATTTTAATCTCAATTCCTCCAGCCGGATTATGCACATCCACTTTGGGAAAAATCAAATTCTTAGAAATATGTGTAATTCTGTGGGGTGCTGTTTGCAAAGTTAAGCGGTTAAAAATTAGGAGCAATATTTATGGTTATTTAGCATGTTTTAAGAGAAAAATAGGGGGGTTATTTTTTCACTGTCATAAAAATCTTACTTTTTTAAATGTTTCGTTTGGAGCCAAATATTCAGCTTGCAAATTAAATATTTAGTTAAATATTTAGCTAAACTAAATATTTCACAAAGTAAGATTTTTATAAATGAATGACATAGTGAAAAAAAATCACTTAAGGGCTACTTTTCTCTTAAAACATGCTAAATAATAACCATACATATTCTGGTGAACAAAATCCACTGGAATTTGCTTTTTCAATTCAAAAGGTCAGAAATAGCGTTCTGCTCTTTCTTTTTTGGTCCCTTATCAAGCCTTATATGTCTATGCTCTAAAATGCATCTACAGGAAGTTGATCCATCCATTAAATTCTTCCCCCTGGTGCAGCTTCTAATATCTTCCGTCTCGCTGTTAGCGGCCAGTTGCCCCCCCCTTTATCTTCTGCGATTCGGGATAAAAGCAGATGGACCAGATCATGGAAGGCCGGTTGCTTTAATTAACATTTCGGAAAAAACAAATAAAAAAAAAACAAACCATGAATGAGATTGTATCCGGGGTTTTGGAAGGCATGGATCGACAAATCGAGCAAGTAGGTTGGCCAGTGTTCGTCAGGATGAGTTGGATATCCTACCATTCGTTGATCAAACCGCTTCCAGCTAAAGACCGATCATCCTAAATGTCTTTATTAGGCCTTCGTATTATTCAACAATAGCGGAAAAGAAACATAACGAATAATCCAATCTAGGTGACAGTCTGTTTTGTCATATTATTCACTAGCACACTCTCTACCACTATATATATAAGTGCTATGCTAAATTTACTATTTATCTCACATTAGTATAATATAAAACTGAGTTTTCTGTGCTATTTATGGTGACATAAACTGTCAGCAGGTGTTTCCAATAACTGCTGGAGAGTCAGTTACACTCTTCTTTACCGAATTCCTTTAATCTTTTTAAACGATGAAAGCTCCTTTTCAGGTCGTACAATATTCATTGGGTTTAATTGACTTCCACAGCTTTAAATGCTTTAGGACCTTTGGTCTGCTGCACAGCATAAGCTTGACTTTATATAAAAAGCAAAAATTTCTGATCTTTTCTTGACTCTTGCAGAGTCTTCCTAACGCTAACGCAGTAAAGCAGCGCCAGATCATGACACTCCTCCCTCCATGTATAAAAACAATGTTGTTTTTCTGACATCTGTCATATTCTCTCACTTTAACTGCTTAAAAATCAGCATTTAAAGTTTTTCTATTTACTATATTCAGTCAGAGAATTAAAAACATAATACCATCCCAAAGGACAATTTCTAATCACTTGTTTTTGATATTATTTTTGTTAGTAAAAATGATACAATGCATGCACATAGAGAACAGGTAAACATGTGGATTAAAGGCCTGGGAAGCTGTTTGAACCTGAGTCCACCTTAACTAAATCAAATGAAATCTAACTGAATATTTTTCTCTGTCTCTCAGGCTGTGTGTGACCAGGACACCATCTCTTCTGCCTTGGTTGGGATGTCAGATTTGTCTGATGAGATCATGCTGTGTATCCTCCGTCATGTCCCAGTCTGCGACCTTCTCACCAATGTGGCAAATGTCTGCCAGAAGTTACACGCACTTTGCTACGACAAGACCTTGCTTGCACATGTCAAATTTTCTGAAGAATATAAGGTGAAGTCATCAGAAATACCCTCTTTAGAGTCAATAGTTTAGGACTGACAAGTTCTCTTCTTTAATGATGTCTTCATTTCAAAAACAGCTGCATCCCCCCCTTTAAAGAATACAGGAACATTTTTGGTAGATTTGGTTCGAATGAACAAAATATTAAATAAACCTTTTACTTCCAGGCTGATGATCAGTTGGTCCGTCACACACTAAAGCTGCTGGCCAATCATGTGCAGTCCCTCAGCCTCAACAGCTGCTACTGGCTGTCAGTCTCCACTCTGGAGCTGCTGGCGCGCTGCAGAGGAGTAACACATCTGGATGTCACCGGCTGCCGCTTCACCTCCCTTTGCCTGTCCCGTCTCTTGTCCTCACTTTCATCCCTTAGATCGCTGGCGTTTGATGTTAGGCCCTGTTTCAACTCCGCTTTGCTCAGCTCAGAAGCCGTGGATTCACTGAGTCGCCTCAAGGAGCTGAGGCAGACGCTGTTTACACCAAGCTATGGCGTAGTACCTTGCTGCGCCCAACTCCGCAAGTAAGACTCAGTCCTTTGTACAACCTCGTACTGCATCATCAGTATTGATTTTTGAAAATGTGATGTTTAATTTGCAAGTTAATGCTTGTCGCCATACTTGAGAATTTAGAAACCAGATGATCGGAGCATTGTAATGAATTCTAAAGGGGTAGGATAATTATATATGGGCTTAAAACGTTTATTGTTGTTGTTTTTACAACATCTGTTTTACATGTTTTACTGTAGAATCTCGTGAAAAAAGAAAGGCAATGTTGGATTGTTTGTAGTTACTATCTTTCTTGATTATGCCCTGATCATAAGTACAGCACCTTGTGTCACCTGCATTGAGTTTTTCTCACACAACATTCATCCTTTGTTGGAGTTTAGCAAGATTACAAAACCAGCTAGACTTGTGTTTTAGGATTTATTTTTTCCAGAGGATAGTGTTGGTTTTATGGGATTGATTGTTTGCTTGTGTGTTTCAGGCTGATGCTGCAGTTTGACATCCCAGATGTAACTAAAGAAGGTGTCGGTGTTTGCTGCCAGCTGATGGTTGGCCAGAGTAGTGTGCCACATTACGAACAGCTGGAGGAGTTTACAGCCAGACTGGCACCAGGAGAGGTGACCTTGTTAAGATTCCTGTTATACAAACCTTCTACCATCTAAAATGTTCACTATAGAGATGGTTCAATTTTCTTTTCATAACAGGTGAACCAGACGTTGCTCCTTCTCTACCTGGCCGTGTTTAGTGTTCACATTCCAAAGCACCTTAGAGTTTTCATCGTTTCAGTCCCCGGTCCCAATCCGGCTCACTGGCCTGCTGCTCCCTCACTGGCTAAGAGCCTCGGTCAGCGAGGCGATCTGGTAGCTCTGCAGCTCCCCCGCACCTGGCTGGATCCAATGTCCCTGAAACAAGCTCTGGAAGGAAACAGCCCCAAACATCTGAGTTTCAGCCGCTGCCCTGCGCTGTGGCCGCAGGCCTTTGAGTCGCTGCTGAACGGAGGAGTCAGAGACGCCTCTCACCTCATCAGCCTGAATCTCAGCGGGATCAACCATGTTCCGTACTCTGAGTGCAGGAGTGTGGAGGATCAGCTGGTGGCACGGACGGTGAGCCATTTGGCTGCAGCCTGCTCCAATGTTAAACACCTCAACTTGATGCACACACATTATCATCACGAACATTCGCCGGGGCTGGATGGAGAAACGCACCTCTGTGCCAGCTTGGGGAGATTCCAACACCTGCGTTCTCTGACCCTGCCTGCATGCGCTTTGTCAGACGGTGTAAATACGAATCACATCTCGGCGCGTAACTCTGCTCCCTCACTGCTGTTCCAGGGATTGAAGAAGGCAACGCGTGTGGGTCTCCAGAACTATAAACCCCATTCAGAGCCTTCTCCTGCTGGGGACACTACCTCTGGACTGACCTCTCTCACAGCTGGTTGTCCGTTTTTAGAAACCTTTGAGATCATCGGTCCGGGTTTTGCCTCCACGCTGCCTCGGCTTGAGCCGTGCACTCGTGCCAGCGTTGAGCCTCGTGGAATGTGCGCTTGGGCAAAAGGAGTCGGAGATGCACACCTAGCAGCACTCGAGGCTTTGCCTCGGTTACGCCGTTTGACGCTGGCTGGACTTCCAGGAGTTCTCAGAGGAACAGGACTGGTGCAGTTGGCTAAACGGTGCAGAGACCTACGTGTGTTATCCTTAGCCAACCTGGGATCGCTGAAAACCATGAACTACACCGCTGCCTTGGTGGAGACACTTAAACATTGCACACAACTGCAGGAACTCAGGTAAGAAGATGGCTTCACATTTCCTTTCCCTTGTAGAAAAAAGCCATAAACAAGCAAATATATTAATTAATAGCATTCCTTTTTTAAATTGAACCTTCTATTCAGTTATTATTTGGCTTAAATAATAGTGAAATTGGCCATTTGAAAAAAGCTTATTTTTTGTATTTATTTGATATTATTTATTTCCATCCATCTTTTGCTCATCCCTTACTGTGCGGTAAAGTGCATTTGTAAATCTAAAGTTTTCATCTTTGTTACGTTCACTTAATTAGTGTGTGTTTGTTTTAGGTTAGAGCAGCCATACCTGAATGCCAATGCGTCTTTTTTTGAGGCCCTGTCCAGCTGCACCCGCCTCCAGCGGCTCTGCCTCATCTCACGTTGTGGCACCTTTGACCCTTCTGCCACAGAAGCCTTCATAGAGCGATGCTGTCATGTAGTAATGTGCCACATGTTCATGGGTGGTACCCTGGTGGCCTGCAAGACACTGCAGAAATCCCTGCTGGACCGGTAAGTGAGGGTGTTGTATTTACAGAGCTGGGAAAACTCATTAACTCTTTTTTTTTTCTGTTTTGTCATTAAGATACTTTAGATCCAATGTCAATTTATATGGCAATATAATTTTAGTCTGTTTTTTCAAATAATAGTCTATGATTACAGCGTTTACTACTGACTGGTGTTTGGGTTTTATGTAGTTCTTATATCCTTTTTTTTTTTTTTTTTTTTTTTTTTTAAAGAAATATTTCTTAAATGTTATATTGGAGGAGTTTTAAAAACATAAAATATTAGTGATCTTCTGTTAAATATTTGTATTGCCTTTGTGCAGGCATCTGTTGGGGTCACCTGGGCAGTCTGTGCATAGCTTTTATTTTGTTTATATCTACAGGTGCTGGTCATAAAATTAGAATATCATGAAAAAGTAGATTGATTTCAGTAATTCCATTTAAAAAGTGAAACTTGTATATTATATTCATACATTACATACAAACTCATATATTTCAGATGTTTATTTTGTTTAATTTTGATGATTACAAATGACAACAAATGAAAATCTCAAATTCATCATATCAGAAAATTAGAATATTACTGAAGACCAAGAAAAACAAAGGATTTATAGAAATGTTGGCCAACTGAAAAGTATGAACATGAAAAGTATGAGCATGTACAGCACTCAGTATTTAGTTGGGCCTCCTTTGGCCTGTATTACTGCAGCAATGCGGCGTGCCATGGAGTCGATCAGTCTGTGGCACTGCTCAGGTGTTATGATAGCCCAGGTTGCTCTAATAGTGGCTTTTAGCTCTTCTGAATTGTTGGGTCTGGTGTATTGCATCTTCTTCTTCACAATACCCCATAGATTTTCTATGGGGTTAAGGTCAGGAGAGTTTGCTGGCCAATTAAGAACAGGGATACCATGGTCCTTCAACCAGGTACTGGTAGCTTTGGCACTGTGTGCAGGTGCCAAGTCCTGTTGGAAAATGAAATCTGCATCTCCAAAAAGTTGGTCAGCTGCAGGAAGCATGAAGTGCTCTAAAACTTCCTGGTATGTGGCTGCGTTGACCCTGGACCTCAGAAAACACAATGGACCAACACCAGCAGATGACATGGCACCCCAAACCATCACTGACTGTGGAAACTTTACACTGGACTTCAAGCAACGTGGATGAAGTGCCTCTCTTCTTTTCCTCCAGACTCTGGGACCTTGATTTCCAAAGGAAATGCAAAATTTACTTTCATCAGAGAACATGACTTTGGACCACTCACCAGCAGTCCAGTCCTGTTTCTCTTTAGCCCAGGCAAGACGCTTCTGACGCTGTCTGTGGTTCAAGAGTGGCTTGACACAAGGAATGCGACAGCAGAAACCCATGTCTTTCATACGTCTGTGTGTGGTGGTTCTTGAAGCACTCACTCCAGCTGCAGTCCACTCTTTGTGAATCTCCCCCACATTTTTGAAGGGGTTTTGTTTCACAATCCTCTCCAGGGTGCGGTTATCTCTCTTGCTTGTACACTTTTTTCGACCACATCTTTTCCTTCCCTTCGCCTTTCTATTAATGTGCTTGGACACTGAGCTCTGTGAACAGCCAGCCTCTTTAGCGATGACCTTTTGTGTCTTGCCCTCCTTGTGCAAGGTGTCGATGGTCGTCTTTTGGACAACTGTCAAGTCAGCAGTCTTCCCCATGATTGTGTAGCCTATAGAACTAGACTGAAAGACCATTTAAAGGCTTTTGCAGGTGGTTTGAGTTAATTAGCTGATTAGAGTGTGGCACCAGGGGCCATCAATTTTGAACCTTTTCACAATATTCTAATTTTCTGATATGATGAATTTGAGATTTTCATTTGTTGTCATTTGTAATCATCAAAATTAAACAAAATAAACATCTGAAATATATGAGTTTGTATGTAATGTATGAATATAATATACAAGTTTCACTTTTTAAATGGAATTACTGAAATCAATCTACTTTTTCATGATATTCTAATTTGATGACCAGCACCTGTATATAGAAAATGACATTGTATCAATTGAAATGAAGAAATCTGTTGTTTTGGCCTTATCGTCCATCCCTGCGTACACATTTTAATATTAGATCAATATTACCTGAATAAATACAATTTATAAATGATGATTCCATTTATTGACAATAAAAGTGTTTCAAGAACAACTCTACCTTTTTTAGTATAAAATTAATCAAACCTGTTTTAGAATCAAGAAGTAACTTTGATTAACCAGACTTTTCTGGAGATGTTTGGTCTGGCCAAAACCAGACTTTATTAATACTAGAGTCAATCTAAAAGATGATTAAGAATAGATAAAAATATAATCCTTGTTATTCTAAGACTTTGGGACTCCAGAGAATTACAGTGAGACCCATACAATCAAATCAAATAAAGGGGTGGGAAGAAAATCATAGTGGAGAAGTATTGGAGATTGGCAACTCATCTGGGAGGTAAAAAAATAAATAAAACGACTCTAAAGAACAGCTGAGGCTCTGTATGACTCAGTTTCCTCTGTTAAAGCTGTATTTATGATTTAATAATAAAGAGACTGAGGATAAACAGCTTCCATGGAAGAGCTAAAGACCAAAACAGCAGCTGTCTAAAAGCAACATAAAAATCCATCTGACATTTCCCCCCAAAAAAGAGGGATGAGCAAGAAAAAAAAAGATTGTTCCTGCTGGGAAATCCTACATACCTCCATTAAAAATGATTTTTTTTTCCCCCATGAGAAACATTGGGTTTGGATAGTTTATATGTTTAATAAACTAATTCCTGATATGAAAACTGATTTTTTTCTGTTATTAAGTTACTTCCCTTGATATTGCAATCTGTTTGGTGAGCTGAATCATTTAGTTGTGACAAAATAAAAAAAAAAGTAGAAGAAATCTGCAGGAGGTTAATGTGTATTATGTAATATAGGAATAAAGAAGATTATATCAGACATTCTGTCGTGCAACAAATCTAAATTTCTCTCTTTGATTTTAATTTTTTGTATCCTATTTGTCAGATTTTCAGCTGAGCGTCCGCCGCTCAGTGTGGTCATCTATCCATTACAGCACGAGGACCTGCCCTCAGTCATCAGGGGGATCCCACTCACACTTCTGGATCGAATCACTCTTTTTCAGAGCCACGTGGCACAACCTCCACATTTATCACCGATGTGACTTCACCGATCATCTTCAATTTAATCTCTGCTGCTGGAAAGAAAATTCACTTAAATCTGATCAGAAACCTGTTAGGTTGCTGATTGGGGAAACAGCATCGGTCTTTAAGAGAATAAGTCAACCGTGTTTACATTTGTATTGCAGGGTAGAAATGGCTTTTAAAGGACATTTACTCATTCATGAACACATGCTGCTACTTGGGCATCCCAGTTGTAAATCATTTCATCACTTAAGCCACTATGTTACCTTTGAAATAAGTGCCAACAATATGTAGTGAAGGAATCTTTGTAAATGAAGCTGTTACTCGGCAAAGGTTCTAATAAATTCCTCTGAGTAATTTTTATGTCTTGTTCTCTGTGCCTGTTTGTTCTCCAAAATCAGCAGTCTCTAATGATAAGAATGCTAATGGCTCCCAAAGATGAGCAGGAAATCAGGTCAGTTGTGTAGTTTAATGGCTAATAGCAGTATTTCATTAGTAGTGGGGCCAGCAGCAGGACACATAGATTATGAAGCTGAAGCTAAAAAATAAGATTTCAAAGACTACAAGCTGGTTAGATGGATTGAATTATGGTATAGAAATGAACTGATGGTGCAGTTCAATGTAATTCCACAAGAATTGTCCAATCTGATCAGCTTCATTGTAAATTATCAAAAGCTTGTATTCTTGTGACGTAGTAGAGATATAAGGCGTATTTCTGAGACATAGAGGAAAGAAGGAGACAGGCAGGAGGATTGCTGATGTTCCTCACAGACTGTTAAATGAAACAGTCCTTCAGTTTATTGGATCTGGACCGAAGGCGCTATAGTCTGACAAAATGCTGCCTATGCAAGGAATGTAGGATAACCACCAAAGAGCACAAGAAACTTAACACATATTTCCATTCTAACAGAGTTTATAGTCAGATGAATTAATGAAAGGCATCCCTTCCTTGTGGCAAGAATAAAAAATAGAATAGAACAAAAAATTTCTTTATTGTCCCAAAATGGGGAAATTGTGGTGTTACAGCAGTAAAAGGTTATAGTCACACAATGTGGACCTTAGAAAAGTATAAAAACAACACATAAGAAAATAAAACAAAGTATTGTGTGTACATTATTTTACAATATAAATACTATGTATCTGGATAATAACAAATCAATAACAGCTAGGGACATTTTTACAGTAATGGATATGTAAAAAATAGCTGCAACACCAGAAATGTGCAAAAAAAATGACAGCAGCGTGTTATTTAACTAAGACAGAAATTTTGAAGAAAATCACAATGACTGTAACAATTTATTGTAGTTGTTGGGAACAGTGATAGTTATACAGTCTTAAAGCTGCTGGGAGGAATGATCTGTGATAATGCTCCCTGGTGCATTTAGGGTGCAGCAGTCTGTCACTGAAGGAGCTTTCTAGTTCAGCATCAGCTTTGTTGCATGGGGTGGGAGACATTATCCATCAGATATGTTAATTTAGTTAGGGTCCTTCGGTTTCACTTTTGTTTTTCGGTATCAAATAAATCTAAATCATCCTTACCTTCAGCCACCCTGCTTCAGCTATAGTTCAGTGGGTTGTTTTTTCTTCAGTTATTTCAAGCAGTTCATAATCTGATCTAAGGGTGAGGCTGTTATGTCTGCTTTCATGAATATTGCCAACTGTCATTCACAGCTTCTATTTACTGTATAACTTTTGCATTGTAAACTGATTTATTTCAAGTTGTTTAGGATGACCTCTTTTCTAAACTGAAGTGAAACAAAAATTAATATGCCAAAGCCCTAGCTGATGATTTTTTATCTTGGCATGTTGAATTACACCAGAATGTTCCAGAGTGGCAACCTGCCAAAACTCCTGCATTTTTACATGTTTAATTACACTTGAAATAATTACATTTTTTAAGCAACTGAGTTTTTCTTTTACAATCTGAGTGACAAGCAAGCGTGCCCTAAATTTGTCTTTTGTTTCTTTTTTTATGTGATCTAGTTTATATAATAAACATGGAATGTGTGTATTATTATTATTATTTATTGCATGTTTTTGTACACTGAGGGTTATGTTAAATTAATTGTTAAACTTGGAAAAGATCAGATCATATTCATTTAACTATGAATTTAAAAGATATAACATTTGTTATATTTACCACTCTGTCACATTGTTACATTTTCAATTCAGTTTATTTATATAGCGCCAATTCACAACACATCTCAAGGCACTTTACCGTTCACCAGATCATACAGTCAGATTGATTCAAAGTTTTCTATCTAAGGAAAACCAGTTGATTGCATTGATTAATTGACTCAAAGCAATCCCTCACACTAAGCATGCTTGTAGCGACAGTGGAAATGAAAAACTCCCTTTTAACAGGAAGAAACCTCCAACACAACCAGGCTCAGTGTGAGCGGCCATCTGCTGAGGGAAAATGGGTTATTTCAAAATACCGTAAAGTTAGAAAAGGAAAAAAAGAAATCAAATGGATACAAAATGACCAAGGACAAATTAGGAACGGTTTGAGATAATTATTAAGAATTATTAAATTACTTTTAAATTATTCATCCTACAGTTTCAAGTATGATCTGGAACATTTTCTTTCTGATGCTTTACAAGACTTGGTTAGTAATGAACGGTGGATGTTTTTTCTTCTGTTCCTTTTCAAATTACTTTATAATTGATTATAAGATGGAATATATAACGCAAATAAACACAGTTTCATTATTGTTGCTTTATTTCAGTGCTTCTACGTTTCAATCTATGACTGAAAACTTATCAAAATTTTAAATACGAGACGCAGTTGTTTTTATGGCCGGTAGGTGTCAGTGTGTTGTGTTTCGCGGCAGGCGTAATAATACATTGACGATATTATCGACACAAATCGTGATTGGAAACTTTTCCACTATCTAATTAAGCGTCAAGCAAAACGTTCACTTGGTTGTTTTTATTCAGTTCTTTGCAAAAATTCTTCATTTGTTTGCTTTTACTCGGAAAAATGTGTTCTTTTTAATTGTCGGATACGTATCTATTATTCAGGTCTGGGCCATTACGTCATACAAGCATGGCGGCTCACATCTTCTAATCAAACGTTAGAGGTCTAGTTTATTAAAAAATAGATCTGTTATGGCGGAGGGTGTTCAAGCTTGAAGATGTTAGCTGTCAGGTGTTGTCTACGGCAGCGGAGTAAAATATCAGTGGCTAGTTTTTCTCTATTTTCTTCTCAGAGGACGACTTTAAAATCACTGATAGGAAAAACAGACCGAAGGTTCACTGTCCTTCCTTGTCGGCTCTCTGTGGATCACTGCGCCAGGTTCGTGTCCCTGTCTGCCTCCTCCAGAGCTGATGCTGGAGCCTCACCTGAGCAGGAGAACTTTGGTTCTCTCTCGGAGGACATTTCATCCAGGAGGTCGTTCAGGAAGAGCAGCCCGGACCTCCGAGACCTGCGACACGAGCGAGAGTCCATGGAGGAGGAGGAGGAACCTCTGAGGAGACCTTTGAGGAGAAATACCCCCTACTGGTACTTCTTACAGTGCAAGAAACTGATAAAGGAGAAAAAGGTTGGGGAACTGAGATATGGATATGGCTTTCTTCACCGTCTTCGGTTTATATTAAGGTGTTTTTATTGGTGTTGCAGCTGCAGGAGGCCCTGGATCTGTTCAGCAGAGACATGCTGCAGGAGGAGAGGCTGCAGCCAGAGGAGTTCAACTACTCTGTGCTTATAGGAGGCTGTGGTCGAGCCGGACAGCTCAAAAAGGCCTTCAAACTCTACAATGACGTAATAAAAAATGTCTTAGATTGACCCAGAATTATTATAAAAATTATTGCTATTGACTTATGTTTCATTTAGGCCCTGATCCCACTGCAGGCAATGTGGCCCAAATGTGTTGTTTATTTTACGGGGTGAAATGATCAGTTCAGGCTCTTTGGAACCAGTATGAGGCTGCTCACCTCTGGGCTCACCTCCCAGGAAGTGGCTCAGATTAACAATTAAAAAGGCATTCATACATCTCCAGTCTGCCACATCATCATATTTTACATCATACACATTAGAAGATGAGTATACATCATGGCTCCAGCCTTATCAAAATATTACATTTTGTTCTTAGCTGAAGGACACCGCTCTCATTCCATTTCTAAATCTTTGCCACGTACGGAATGAAGATTATAATTGTATATCCAGACAGAGGAACTGTCTTAATTAGATTAAATATTGCGACGGGAAGCCAATACCAAGGTGTATTAAACTCACACCTCATCAATGAAAGTTATCGTAACAACAGTAAAGATGACGAAGGATTTTACCGTGTTTTATATATATATATACATATATATACATATATATATATATATATATATATATATATATATATATATATATATGAGTCATGGGTACTTGTTGATGACATAAAAATAATTTCTAATAGCATTAAAAGAGCATTGAATTAGAGTTACTCATTCCTGTATAAACCCTGTTCCAGCTTTTTATTGTCATTACATCGTCACAAGTACAGAGCAACGAAATTGATTTTCTGCATTTAGCCCATCCCCTTAGGGAGCAGTGGGCTGCCATTATGCGGCGCCCAGGGAGCAGTGTGGGGTTAAGGGTCTTGCTCAAACCAGAGTGGCAGTCTGTGGGTGTGCGGCTCCAACTCAGACCCTCTGTATCCCAAGCTCCATGCCCTAACCACCAGGCCGCTACTCCCCTGACTCGTATCTGATCTTATGGAATGTGACTGCAGTCGGATTAGTGATCTTGAGGTTTATCTCAATCCAATTTATCACAATATTGTTCTGCTCAGCAGGAAACGGACAGAAACTGGGATAGCAATACTGCAAATCTAAACAATAAGTAAAGTAAACTATTAATCCTTAATTTGAGAAGGTACATTATATGATCTGCTAATGTAGTTAGCACTTAGTAAGATAATTAGATGATATGAAATAACATAACGGTAGTTTTCTTATTTCAAATGGAAATTTATCTTATTCCAAATTGTCTCACTTACTTGCTCAAATCAGGAAAAATGTGAACGACCACATAAAAAAAAAAAAAAAGATCTGAGCATTAAAACCTTTATTACAGTAGGGCTGTTAGATTCCAGTTGAAGGGCTGTCATCCTATAGATGCCTCTCTGCCTTAACACACCTAGTTTAATTTGACTTCAATTAATAAGGGAATTAAGCAATTCAATGCAAGGTTTTTGAACCACAGAGATATCTCGAAGTTGCGGGATACTGGCCCTTGAGGACTTGAGTTTGATATCACTGATGCTTTAATGTCTCCTAAAGCACTGTTATGTACTGTTGAAAACAAATATTTACATACATTTTATAAGATGATACCATTTCTGTCTCTCCCTGACATTGAATCCAGTTAAACTTTAACTGTTGTAGGTCAGTATTAATAGAAGAGCATGATTTTATATATAAAATCTTTAAAAACATTCATATCAGTCAAAGCACAAAGGGAGATGACTTTTTGAAGATGTTGATTGAAGCCAATTAGCTGTGTTACTATCCACGGTGAAGGGAGACCTGCGTCAATATGGGCTGAAAGCAGACTTAGCCAGATTACAAAAAGACCTGACTTTTTGGGTCTGAACTTTGATCTAATTAAACTAAAATTGAAGTGTAGAGTATAATGATCATTTTGTGTTGAAAGGGGAGAGGCTGCAACTCTGAAAGTGTGGAGTTAGTAACATCATGGTTTGGTTTTGTGCCACATGAAGGACTGGTGCGGATACGGACATTGTTAACGAACATTAAAATTTGGGTGCAAATGGAAAAGAGAAAACACTAAAGCTTAGTATTTAACTCGTTTAAGTATATTAGAGTGATGCTGGCCCCAAACTTCTTTTGCATCCTTGATTCTGTCCTCCTTCCATTCCGTCACCAACTTTTTTTCTCTTTCCCTTTGCCCTAACAACATTTTTTTTTCTTATTTTCTTGCTCCTTTTATTCATTGTATCCTAGAAGTTTCCTTTTTATGGGATGATAATACTGTTTTAACTTAAACCCAGAGAAAACTCCCGTCCATTCAACTCTTTGTCTTGCATCCCGTTTAACGGACTTTAAGCCGTAGGAACAACATGAAGAATATTTTATTGGTTTCATACCACTGGTTTTTAGTCTTGGCAAACCTCAGTATTGGAGTACTTAATTTCAATTAATGCTTAATTCATAGTTCAAATGAAGCTTTTCCTTAAGGTTACAGCGCATACTTTTACCAAACTTTCATAATTACTGTCTTGCTGAGTGTAATTTCTTTGTGTCTCCTTCAGATGAAGAAGCGAGGTCTGATCGCAACAGATGCAACCTACACTGCACTGTTCAACGCCTGCGCAGAGTCGCCATCCAAGCAGGCCGGACTGCAACAAGCCTTGAAGCTGGAGCAAGAGCTCCGTCGTAAAAACTACCCCCTAAGCACCATCACGTACCACGCTCTACTCAAGACCCACGCCATCACCAACCACCTCCAAGCCTGTGTTCACACGCTGCGGGTACGACAGCCGCTGACTCATGGGGAACTAAAAGAAGGCCCAGTGATCTAATGAAGAGTTTGCCTATGTTTTCAGGAGATGCTGCAGAATGGACATGCTGTAACACAGGAGACATTTCATTACCTGCTGATGGGCTGTTTGAAGGACAAAGAAATGGGATTCAGATTGGCTTTGCAGGTAGTTTCATTTTTCCTTAGATCAGAGCGGTGAGCGATTCTTAATTGTTTTTTGTTTGTTTTGTAATAATTTTATAATGTATTTCCTCTGCTATTAATATGTTTCGCTGCTCCAGAAGTTTCTATATTGTGTATTTGCTGAACAGTTTCTCTTAACTGCAGGTGTGGCGTCAGATGCTGCGGTCGGGGATCCTTCCAGATTCAAAGAACTATACCCTGCTTTTAAGAACAGCCAGGGATTGTGGGATTGGTGATTCAGCTTTAGCATCAAGTGTTCTGCTGCAGTCTAACTGGAAGGCAAAGGAAGATGTTTCAGAACCTAGAGGCAAGAATGTAATAGACATAGACCTTCTAGAGAAGCAGCTGTTTCTTCAACACGATACCCACAGCAGCAGCCAGTCTGAGAGCAAATGCAATAAAGAGAAGGGATCCAACCATCTTATACCAGTCAGACCGGCAGAAAACATCTCGTTACCTTCTAACATGGTGCCAGATTCTACAGCTCCTAATTTGCTGGACCTTTTTGAAGGCAAAGGAGGAGCCGTGCTCGCTCTCAGCTCTGTAGACACGGCATCTGATAGATTGGCCCTAATCGGTGGAGCGAAAGGCTTTCTTGAGCAGATGGAGGCTAAGGGGCTAAGTCCAGACCTGAAAACTCTGACGCTCTTAGCTGACATGATGGAGCCGGGTCGCCAGTCTATGCAGATGCTGCTAAAGGCCGCCAAACAGCATCAGGTGAAGCTCGATGGGGCGTTCTTTAACAGTGCCATCCGAAGATCCATCAAAGCAGGTGATCTTGAGGATGCAAAGGTAATGGCACACACAAAGACGCTCAAATCTGAATTATGTGCATTGAATCAGAACAAGCTCCTTTTAAGAGCAAAGCCATTTTGTTTCCTTTGGTCGGTGGTATCCATGTGCATGTTACAGTGGGGCCAATAAGTACTTAGTCAGCCACTGAATGTGCAAGCTGTACTAGGAAAGATGAGAGGCCTGTAATTTTCATCATATTTTCACTTCAGCTATGACAAACTAAATGAGGGGAAAAACACATTGTAGGATTTTTTTAAATAATTTATTTGTAACCAAACAAACTATATTTGTGGCCTTTATAGACATGTCTTCTTCCTTAAGAATTTCTTCTGATTTCCACTCGTTACCTATATTTATGTTGTCGTTAGAGCCTCAAACAGTCAACAATTGCCAAAAGCAAAGAGCTGTTCAAGGACAACAGGAAGAAAGTTACAGAACTTCACTAGATGGGGATGAGTGGATTGATGTGAATAAATCAACTGTGAAAGTTATTGGCAGTAAATGGAAGACAAACAAGACCGTTGTTTGGTACAAGTCCAGGTCAGAGAGCACATGGATGATCATGAAGAGGACTGGGAGAACATCATGTGGTCAGGTTCTAGAGGTCTCCAGACCTCAACCCAACAGAAATATGTAGAGAGAGTTCAAAGAAAGTGTTGCCCAGCAACAGCTCCAAAACATTACTGCTATAGACGTCTGGATGGAGGAATGGGTCAAAATACCAGCAACAGTATGAAGCAAACCCGGTGAAGACTTACAGGGAACATTTGATCTGTCTGTCGGAGCCATTCGTCCTTTCCTGTGTTTATCGCCACCAGGGGGCATATTTCATTTTGAGTTCTGATTGTTTGATAGGGGGTTATTTAAGGTCAACCATGATTCTGTTCAGGTGTTGTTAATGAGAGGAGGCAACAGTTTAATACTGTGTTTGGTTTAGATTATGTCGAATTTATGTACTTATATAAGGCAATTAGTAAAACTATGAACACTGTTATGTTAATAAATGACTTTAATATAAGTCAAAGTACAGAGCGGCATGATAGCCTTAATTGAGCGCACGTAAAACCAACGTCTTCAGGAACTGTTCTTTATTTTAAAAGCACTTCAAGGAAATGTCCATTCTAAGAACTTCTGGAAGTGTGTCGTCCATTCAGAGCATTTTTTTTATCCCTTTATTTTGGTATAAATATTGAGCAGTAGGTAAATGTTACCAGCATGGGGTTATTATACCGGCAGCCTCTATTTTGAGGGATTTGTGGCACGCTATGACTGGTTTAAACCAAACCTTTGATTTCATATGAAGACTGCATCTATATTTCCTCTCCTAACTCCTTCCAGGCTGTCCTGCGTGTGATGCGACAGCGCAATGTCAGCCTGAATATACAGACGTATGGATGTCTGGCATTAGGCTGTGATCAGCAGGAGGAAGGTCTGCAGCTGCTCAAAGACATAGAGGTGACATCCTAATTGCAAGAACAGATTTCTCTTTTGTCAAATTAAACACACAATGTGCATAAATAAACATCTTGATCACTTGACGGATTTTAAAGCTGGTTAAGTCGCTTATCTTCCTCTTTGACTCTTGCTGCAGGATGCAGGACTTCGACCCAATGTTCATGTTTTCTCTGCACTGATCAGTCGGGCCACTCGGAGACTGGATTACGCCTATCTGAAAACACTCCTAAAGAGCATGAGGAACCTGAGTGTGTGGCCTAATGAGGTCATAATACGGCAGCTGGAGTTTGCTGCACAGTATCCTCCCAACTACAACCAGGTCAGAGCACGCCCAGATGAAAATGTCTACAATAAATTACTGGCATAGTTAATTTTGAATAAGTCATTTGGTTAATTACAGCTTCCAGTATATCACCTCTTTTCATCTTTTGTTCAGATATTGCCTGTTTTAGATAGTTTCCCTTTTTTTTGTTCTCTCAATTCCAGTACAAGTCCAGAAACAACTACCTGGTGCATATAGATGGTTTCCGTGGTTACTACCAGGAGTGGCTGAGAGATGTACCTGCTCAGAGTGCTGAGGAGGAGCAGGCGGAGCTGCAGTCTAACACGGAGGTGGCAGTGAAGGAGAATGAAGCTGAATATGGACTGACCGATGCTCAGAGGAATCAGAGAGCAGCAGCCAGGAGATATAATTCTCACCACAGAGCGAAGAAGAACCACACGGTTTTAGCTCAGGGATGCAAATAAGGAAAAATATCTCTCTTCCATGAACCTCTGCCTACATTTGGCTTTATTAATATGAATGGAATAATGTCAGCAATAGCAGAGGTCAGAGAATATGGTTACATGTTTAAAAAATGATAATGCAATTATATTTTATTATGAATTAAATAGATTCAACTTAATTTTTTGTCTTGTTTTTTTTTTTCTGTGTGGCTTAGCAGTGGGGAAGATTGAGGTTATCCAAACTATTTAGTTTGGTTTATTTAGTCCACTACTGCCACTGCCAATTTAACAAACCCTCAGCATAATTCTACAGCCACCATGCTCAAGAGTTGCTCAGATGTTATTGGTTTGGAAATGGGGTAGCTGCAAATTTAAATACCAGTTAGTTTTATTTATTTATTTTTGCAAGGTGTTTTTCTTAAACATTTTTATTTGTGTAGATGAAATGACATGAAATAAAAAAAAAATGAAAATGGATTGAATGAAAGTTTAAGGAAAAAAAGAGCATGAAATAAAAAACTTTAACTGATGGAGTTTAAGCAGTATTAAAAGACATCAACTCATGTTTACTGGGTTATCAATTTCTCCCAAGGTTCATGCATTTGACCTTATCTTAGAATGTCTATTTAAAGTGATAACAGTAACACCAGTTGAAATTTATAATTTAATCTTTTTTTTAAATCTGGAAGTAAGACAGTTCTATGTAGCGCTCACTGGTAAACTTATGGCAAAGAGGAGGTTCCCCTTTAAATTATGACTCAGGAAAAATGCTACCAGTTATTCAAGTTGAGTTAAACGTCACCAGCATTAATGTAAAGCATTAAAACAAATGTTTAGGTGGTTTAATGTGTTACATACAGACTAAGAGTTAGGCTCAGGTTTATGTAATAAAATGCATGTCAAGAATATGAACCAGGTCCTGTATTCACAAAGATTAGAAGTAGCTATGAGTGACTTTGAGACCAAGCTCAGAATTCCCCTTCAATAAGATAAATTTTTCACAAAGCACTTTAGAAGGCTCAAAGTCAAAATTTTAAATAGTGAGAAAGAATAGACTTAGACTTAGACTTAGACTTAGACTTCTTTATTTGTCATTTTGTATGCACAGGGTGCATACAGAACGAAATTGCGTTACATACAGCTTATGAACGTTGCATTGATATTTCAAATGGCACGAGTTATAGAAAAATACAAAAAGTGCAGCAGTGGTCAAAGTGTGAACAGTGCAGAGGATAAGAGACAGTGTGCAAGTTGCAGTGGTTCAGTGCAAAATGGCATTTGTGCAAAAAATGCGTTATTGAAAAATACAATGAGATGAACAATTTAAAGGGCTAAAAGTTAAAAGTTCAGCAGCATTTGATGCCCGATAATGTGCAATAGGTGCAGAGTTCGGATTGTGGATCAAAGGTTCAACAGTCTGATGGCAGTGGGGAAGAAGCTGTTGCACAACCTGGTGGATCTGCAGCGGATGCTGCGGAACCTCTTTCCAGAGGGCAGCAGGGAGAACAGTCCATGGTGGGGGTGTGAGGGGTCTTTGATGATATTACGGGCTCGGGACACACAGCGCTGTGATGAAATGTCCTTAATGGAGGGAAGAGGAGCCCCAATGATTCCTTCCGCTGTCCTCACCACCCTCCTCACATTCTTCCAGTCAGAAGCTCTGCAGCCTCCACACCACAGAGAGAGACAGCTGGTCAGAACGCTCTCTATGGTGCTTCTGTAGAAGGTTGTGAGGATGGGCGGGGGCAGGCGGGCTCTCCTCATCCTCCGCAGAAAGTACAAGCGCTTCTGTGCCCTCTTCACTAGAGATGAAGTGTTTACAGTCCAGGTGAGGTTGTCCGTGATGTGCACCCCCAGGAACTTTGTGCTGCTGACCACCTCCACAGCTGAGCTGTTGATGAGCAGTGGAGCATGGTGGGGGCGGTTTTTCCTGAAGTCGGCGATGATCTCCTTCGTCTTCTCCACGTTCAGGATCAGACTGTTTTCACTGCACCAGTCCACCAGCTGCTCCACCTCCTCTCTGTAGTCCCGGTCGTTGTCGTCCCTGATGAGGCCCACCACCGTGGTGTCGTCCGCAAACTTCACGATGTGATTGGTGGTGAACCTGGGGACGCAGAAACAGAAAACAGAAAACAGAAACAGAGAAGTTGTTTGGCTGAGGTTGAGTAAAGGAAGGCATAGATCCCCTCTATTGAGTTCAGGTCCATTCCTGGTTCTCCTTCTGGGCCACGCCCTGAAAACCTCCAAGAGAAGATGCCTAGAAATGGTCCTGGTCCAGTTACAAAACCAACCCTGCTCTATTTCTCTCCTGCTAGCTCTCCATGAAGGACTGAGCCTCTCACCTTATGTCATTGAGTCTGTTACTAGCTACTCCAAAGGGAGATGTCACAAAAAGAAACAAGCATCACCCAGATAAAGAAAACCAGGGCATCAAATCACCCGGAGGTCTCCATCATGTGAGTCCACCTCCTTCAGAGGAAAGCTGAAGGTGGTCGAGGGTAGGGGTCATAATCTGCCTATTGGGATATAAAACATCTCTTAGTGTATCATTCATATTCAGACAATAAAATGAAAACCATTAAAAAAAATAGTAGGTTTCACATACTAATAGAGGTACATCTGAGCATTCCTTTTTCTCAATCCAAATCATTATTGGTCCTCTTTTATCATCTACAAAACTAAGCTCTGGAGACCGACCCGGTCATGGAAGGTTGATCCAATTCTGTTGTTTTGCCCACACATTTTGAAATAAACATCCTTTGCAAGCATAAAGACTCAACAGGGTCCACTAGATTTATTTGTTTACAATAGTTTAAGTCTTCATACTGTCTAACAAGATTCTAAGGGCCATTGAAAAGAAACAGGCCCACAGTATGACTAATCCTCCACCACACTTAGCAAAGGGCCAGGACATGTTTTTTTTTTTTTTTTTTTTTTTTCCTTTAGTAGTACTATGTAATCACGAACACATGATTCAACTTACAGTTCCAGTAGAATGGTTTCTATGGTGCCCCCCAGATGCCACTATAGCTTTGCAGAGGTTGTATGTCTGCTTAAACAAACCTGGTTTGTCAGCCTACTTGGTAGTAATTCCTATTTACACTTAAGAAAAAAGAATATAGCCTGTAAGGCTGCTTATATACCTCTAAAGGATGGGCCAATAAAGGTGGTTGAAAAGAAAATAATGTTTATTGCCTCAGATACAATAAAAAGCAATAACTAAGCTATTTAAACTCTGACTGCCTGAGTTTTTTTGGCATGACAACAGAGAACAAAGAGCGAGGAAATCTGCATAGCTGAAGGAATGGATGTCATCAAATAGTTGCATGGGTTTGTAACAGTTCCGACGCAGTCATAATAGATAAAAGGGAAGCACATATTTCATACAGAAAGCAGGGCATGCAGCAGCTGAAGATTTATCATATGATTGTCATCAGTTTCAAATTGCTTCTTTGTGCTTTATGATTTTACTAATGCCGTAAACAATAAAAACGTTGCTGAATGGGAAATCTTGATTGTGGCAATAAAAAAAAAAAAAAATTTGGTCTTCTTCCTACTGAATTAACTAAAATTAAGTATTTAATAGACCCTATTCCTTACCCACAATGCACTTTTTAATATCATGTTCCTTAAGCAGAAGCTCAGAAGAATCATTTATTTTTTCTTCTTTTCATGTGAGTTGGACAGGAATGATTAGTTCAGATTTTTCAGAAGGTTTTTTCTGCATGTCACATTGTTAAAAATATTAAACTAAAAACTTAAAGCTGCCTCGAAGCAGAAGTGAAAGAGGAACAAAACTCCCGGGACTTAGGTGGAGTTAGGACCTCATGACTGCAGCCCACAGGGAACTTTCTAATGCGCAACTCTGAAGTTAGTATCCGATTGGTCGCTTCTGACCCCCGGCACTTTAATAAAGGCGCATTCCTTTCTTGACAAGTTAAAATTTTGGTATATTGAATATCTTAGATGAAGGAAATGTATGCTCTGATTTTCGTATTTTAACATAGATCCAACAATTAACTCTAGGTTTAGCATGTCTAAGTAACTGATTAAAACGGGGTTTATTCAGGGATCCTGGAGAGAAGTGTGCATCAAACCTCAGATTCAGGAAGGGCAGTGTGGGTTTTGTCCTGGTCAGGAAACAATGGAATTACTCTACCCCCTCAGCGGGGTCCTGCAGGGTGCATGTGAGTTTTTTCCAAGCGGTCCAGGTGCTTTGGACTGTGTCCGTCAGGAGATCCTGTCGGGGTACTCCAAGAGAATTGTGTTCCAGGCCCTTTGATAAAAGCTAATATGTCCCTGCATGATTAGTGTCAGAGCTTGGTCCGCATCACCAACAGTAAGTCGGACTCAGTGAGTGGACTCTGCCAAGGTTGCCCTTTGTCACTGATTCTGTTCATAACATTTATGGACAGATTTTCTAGAAACAGGTAGGGTATTATGGGGATCCATTTTGGTGACCTTAGGATTGTGTCACTACATTTTGTAGATAACATAGTCCTGTTGGCTTCAGCAGGCCGTGATCTACAGCTCTCGCTGGAGCAGTTTGCAGCTGATTGTGGAGCGACTTGGATGAGTGCATTGAGCCTGAAAAGTGCAGAAGATGTCCTGCCCTAAGTTGAAAAGTCTCTTGGGTTCTTGTTCACAAATGAGTGAAAAAAGGAGCTGGGGATTGATAGTGGGTACTGTGCCAGACAGTGGGAAAGAGAGCTAAGTCAAACGTGAAGCTCTAAATTTACCAGATGATCTATGCTCCTACACATTCATCTACATATGCTGATGAGCTTTGGGCTGTGACATAAGGAACGAAATAGTAAACTGTAAACTTCATGGAGAAAGGGACAGAACTAAAACCCAGGGTTGCTCACTAATCTAACATTACTTTATCTATTCAACAAGCCATTCTCTACAGACCCTTTTCGGGAAAATGGTGGGGGGAGAAGAACAACCTTCTTACTTATATTATAACTAATTGAACTTTATTGATCTTACATTGGAGAAATTTACCTTAACCCTATCCCGGGGGGTTTGCTCAAGAACCCAGATTGGAGGCTGTGGGGATCAAACCGGTTACGGCCACTGTCTCAGAGCAGAAGTGTACTGCTCTAATCCATTAGGCCAACACTTTCCTTATATTATCGTATTTCACATTAGTATATTATTTTATATTGTATCATATTATATGATGTCATGTTATGTAGTTAGTAATCTGATATCATACATTTGTTGTGCAGAGATTATATTATATTATTCCATCCATTTTCCGTCACGCATATCTAAATCAGGGTTGCGAGGGATGCTGGTGCCTATCTCCACCTACAGGTAAGAGGCAGGGTCCACACTGGACAGGTCGCCAGTCCATCGCAGGGCAACAAAGAGACAAACAGGAAAATCATCCATTCACACAAACACCTAAGGGGAATTTAGAGAAGCCAATTAACCTAACAGTCATGTTTTTGGACTGTGGGAGGAAGCCGGAGTACCCAGAGAGAACCCATGAATGCTCAGGGAGAACATGCAAACTTCAGGCAGAAAGAGCATAATATAATATAATATAATATAATATAATATAATATAATATAATATAATATAATATAATATAATATAATATAATATAATATAATATAATATAATATAATATAATATAGTGACTGATTTCTCTGATCAACCAATGTTAGTCTTGAATGCTGCTACAATAACTGTTTATGTGAAGGAGCCACTCCAAACCAGACACTGACTTCAGCTTGGTTTTCACATCGTAAAGTTTTCTGTCTGTTCCTTATATCGCCGCTTGTTTTTACGAGTCAGAAGCTGAAATGAAAAGCGAGACGGACCCTCCTCCGAGTTTCCGTTTGCTTCAGCGTCTGGCCTGTCCTCGTTGCCGAAAATAACCGCGCAGCTTGTTTGTAAGTCTCTGGTTATTATGTGGTCCAGCAGGAACAGCTGACTCACTGCCAGGCAGCTGAGCGGGACATAGCGCTGACTGACCGCTCCACCTCCTCTGCTGGGTGAAAGTTTCCATCAGGCTCTATGGGCTGAGGATGATCGGGTCACCGGACCTGCTGGCCTTCACGGGCAGCAGTGGCTTTGATGAGGAGGGAGAAGAAGCGGAGCTTCAGGATCTGCCTGAGGAGTTTTCTGTGCCGCTCCTGCCTCCTTCTAACCCCTGGAGCACAGCAGCGCACTTTCACCGGGACTTTATCCTGGTGGCTGAGTTCTCAGAGCAGGTGGGTACTTTCTATAGCGGGACACCAAAATACATTGATTACCTGTTGATTTATTATTAAAAAATGAATGAGGAATAAGGAAACAGAAAAATAAACGATTGGCTATGTAGATAAATAAGTGATTTAATTGATTACTAAAGAAACTACTGATTAGTAAATAAATAGAAACAGAAAATGATACACGAATAAGAAAAAAAAATGTAGAAATTATATAAAAAAGAGAGTTAATGAATAAAAACAAAATGAATGAAGTAGAAAAATGCCTAAAAAGATGGAAAGATCAGCAAATTAGTAGATAAATAAATGAAACAAACCAGTATTGCAATTATCACATAAATAAATAATCGTAAGCATTTATTAGTATAGTATAAGTTTAAATGTGAGTTACCGAGGTGAAATATTGCGATAAATCTTACTTGACAAAAAAACATAACAATATGCTGACTTTTTAAAATATATTTTGGAAACGTGAATAAAGAGAGTTAAATCACTTGCCCATCAAAGAGGTGAATATGAACATGTTTATTATAACAATTCCAAAACTCACAAAATTAGAGTACTTGAGTGAGTATGAGTGAGTGAGTGTTATTACTATTCATTATAATCATTGTTATTTTATATTATTATTGTTGTTATTAATACTGGAAGATTATTACCACTATTATTATTGTCACCATCATCATCATTCATGTGCATGGCCCACTAAATGAATCAAATGATTTGCAATAATATGATTGTGGACTTTATTTTTAAACAAATGAGAATGCATGCTGATCTTTACACCAATCAAAGTCAGAGCAATTTTCATCATATAGTTTGACATTTCTTTGAATAAAAAAAAAAGTAATAATAAAAAGAAAATAGGGAAAATAGCGAGGACATGACCTCGGTGTTCTCGAAGCTTGTTACAGGGCTGACACTGAGGTGTCGTATACAGAGCTGAAAGAGATTTTGATTTACAGCCAATGAGGACAAGTTGTGGATCAAAATAAAACATACGGAAATATACCATTAGGTGCCAAGACAGGGAACTGCGGTGCTGCATAAAGAAGTCAAGTGTGTCAGAACATGTGAAAGGACAGTGAGAAGGTGGGTGGTGCAAATGGACACCCAATATTCACAACTGTGACCTTTTTATAAGAATATTAAGTGGAAAGGGAATGTTGGTTTATAACGATCAGAGATAAAAATCAATACAAGCAAGACAGAATAAATGTTTGTGAAGGAGACCGAGGAAGCTTGTAAGTGAGGAGTAAATGGTGGATGAGTTGAAGTATGTGGGGTCAACCATGCTTAGAGTGGATGTTGAGGCTCCATTGAGATGGATGGGAGAGAACAGAGCACCTGGAAGAGCTGAAACTATATTACTATGGCATCAATATGGTTCAACTATTACATAAATATTTTACAATTGGTAAAATTATCCTACAGATTGAAAAAGCAAATCTTACGGCGCACCCTTTGTTATTCCTGTCATGATCATTGTTTTTATGAAGTTAATTTATTTATTTATCTTGTGAAACAGTTTACAGTTATTTGAGGTGGGTTTGGCTGCACTTTATCAGGAAGTGTGTCCTCTTGAAAGAGAACTGCTCTAAAGCAACTTTTCATAGAATAAAGAAGCAGTCCCAAAGAGAAGCCATCGCTCTCACACAACACTAGACCTCACACGAACAGAAAGAGATCACTCTTTATTCTAGGTATGCACTCAAAGCATGGCAACGATAAATATCAGAAAATAATCAAAAATTCTTCTGTTTCTATGAATATTTCCCAACAGTAGTATTTGGATTGGTGTTAGCCCAGTTGGTTAAGGGAATATGTTAAACATGACAAAAAGCTAAATGAGCCAGGTTATCCACACAGAAATGTACCAGATGGTTGAGTCAATGTAAATCTAGATATCTGTTACTGTAAATGGCAAATTGGATATAAATTCATTTCTTTTCTTCAGGTTGGGCCAAAGCCTGTCCTGACGATACCAAATGACCCAAATGTTGTCGGCTCTTTCGACCTCAATCACTTCTCTGTCCGCATCATGTCGGTGGACTACCAGGCTTCCGGCCCGGGCCACACCCCTCCTGCTTCTCCAGGACCCCGACTTAACTTCAGTGAGGACTCCAGGGTCATCCTTGGAGATTCAACAGAGGATGCCTTTGCATACGTTCATCACCTGACCCTGTATGACCTGGAGGCTCGGGGTATGGTGCGACCTTTTTGCATGGCCTATGTCTGTTCAGACCAGATGAAGCTGATGGAGAATTTTTCCGAGCTGTCGGAGCGTTTTTCTCAGGCGTCTGATAGCCTGAAGACGGGAAACAGACAAGCTTTCTCCACAGAGCTCCAACGAAAACTACAGGACCTTGAGTAAGATCCTCTAGTTTGTTTGTTTACATTGATTAAAGAAGAAGCATATTTGCTCCATCTTGCTGGCTTAGAACGGGATTTCTGTTAAACCAGTAAGTTAACACTAGATTCATTTAGGGGCAGACTGAAACTAATGCTAGGTTATACCAACGCTAGTTATTTAAAATCAGAGAAAAAAAGTGTTTTTTATTTCTTGTATTTGGTACAATGTAGAATTGCAATAACAGCTCCAATGCTTTTGGGTATATAGCTTTGTACAAGTACTATGACAACTAAAAGGTTTTCCATTTCTGCTTAGTTAGACTGAATGGAGTGCATCTGAGAACATAATTTTTTAATTTCAATTCAATACAGCTTATACGTATATACATCCCAGCTGCTTGCATCAGGTCATTAACTTTGCAGGAATTGCTCCTCCGGGATGAATATGTGGTGACAGTAGACATTTGCCTGCATTGCATTTGCCTGACTCTGCAGCAAACCCTCTCACTGAGCTCACATGCAGCCACAGTGGAGAGGCAGGCACCCTGTATACTTTTAAGGCAAATCATAAAATGTTCCTTTTAGATAAAGCCTATAGTTAGAGTGGCTGAGGTTATCCTGAGCTATCTCTATAGTTATGCTGCTATAGGCTTAGACTGCTGGAGGACATAGGGACCCCTTTTCATCACCCCTCTTCATTCTATCTCTGTTCTCATATTATGTAGTATTTGTTAGTTTAGTCTCTGATGTTATGATCTCTCTGCTTTTTCTCATCATAGTAGCTTGATCTGGTCTGTTCCTGTTTGGCTGGGACTTCATCCTGGAGAGAAATATCAGCTGTGCTGCTGCCATCAACATATTTGTTTATAGATGTTGGAGATCTGCCTGTTATTCAGTGTAGTTCTTTTTCTCATAAGCCTCTACGCCACTGAAAATGGCACGTTAAATCGGTTTTTTCAAGCATAGTTACAAACCTGCCAACAATCGGAATTTGGCTCCCTTCCCACTGGCAAAAACATCTGGGTCTAACCCCTTGCTGGCAAGCTGCGTGGCTTCTGTAAGTAAAAAATTAAGAGAGACATGTAAGGAAGCCAGGGCTGCTTTACTCTTTCACTCTTGCGTCCCTGTGATTCCCTCCCACCAGAGCTGTAAACAGAGTTGTTTCGGCTTGTTAGATAAGACTTGGAAGACAGACTACCGTATGTTGCGTTCAATGGTGTCACATAGTTTAGCGGGTCTGGTGTTCCCACAGCATGCCGATCAGAGCCAAGGCGATTTTAACCTGAGTCTCTGGCCAAGTTGTTTGACCCGGTTAGACACGCGTCAGTGAGCTGTTCCCACTGCCACTAAAAGTCGATTGTTCCCGGTTTTAAACTGGTTTTTCGGCCAGTCTGAAAAGGGCTGACTAACTGAATGTGCTCTCTTTCATCCTCTGACATAGTTGCGGGTTGGAACTCGTCTGCCTGGCTGTGTGTTTCCTGGATGGGGATGCGTGTGGAGCTGGTTGACAGTTGGCTTTTGTATCTCCTCTTCTTTCTGTATGTCTTTTCCTGTCTCCTTGAATCCCACTTGGTCTAAACAGATGGACGCTCACATTGAGCCTGGCTCTGCTGGAGCTTTCTTCCTGTTAAAAGGGAGTTTTCCTCTCCACTGTCGCTACATGCATGCTTGGTGCAATCAGCTGGTAATTCCTTAGAAAACTGTGAACCAATCTGACTGTATAATCTGGTTGAATTTTTTCTGTAAAGTGCCTTGAGATGACATGTTATGTGAAATGGTGCTATATAAATGAACTGAATTTAAATTGAATTGAGACAGAGGCAGACAAACAGATCAAAGAAGTATTGATGCGTGCGGCAACGGAGGCTTAGAAAAATGTGGATCTTGACTCAGACTGGTCCACTCTCACACTTGAAGATGTTTTGATCTAAACCTAGTTCTTAGTCACTTTGGCTTTAATTTCAGAGTAATTGTTCTGCTGGGAGGGGAGCCTCTGCTCCAGTTTCAAGTCGTTTACAGCTTTTATTTGATTTTCTACCAGAACAACCCTGTATTCATCTCTGTCCTTTTCTCCATGATAAGCATCCCCACAGCATACCTATCACCACCATGGCATATGGGGTGTTCTGAGTGATGTGCCGTGATACTTTTTTGTCTCATGTAGCAATTTGTATGTAGGTTAAATGTTTCATTTATGTCTCATCTGTGTTCCTCCATGGCTTGGAGCAAATGCCAAATATTACTTCTTAGGGCTTTTCTTCAAAAGAGGATTTAGTCTGGCCACTCCTCCATAGTGTCTATAGTAGTTGTCATCTTAACAGACATTTGAACAACAGCCAAGGATCTTTGCAGCTTCCCCAGGGTTCTTCACCAAATCGTAAAGTGTGTCTTTTTTGTTGCTATGTCTGTTAACTTGGACTAAACATCCGGTCTGACTGCTCCAGGTACAGACGATGGACCCTGCTGCAGGAAACAGATCTTCAGAAGACGATGAACAGATCCACAGAAATAGAAGAGAAATCAGATGAGCTTGAAGCTTTAGAGCATTCAATCACAAATCACAGGGACCTCCTTCGGCAGGTTACATCTTACCCCAATAGGAAGCTCAAGCAACCTGATTTCCTCCCTTATGACCCAGCTGATTCCCTTGCAGACCTGACCAATTTCCTGCCTTCTGAGCCATCCCCTCCCTCCCTTCCCAACTCCACCTGCTGCAGGTCTGAGCAGCTTCTTAAGCCACTGGAGGAGCTCTGCAACTTTTATTTCCTGTCACTGATGAAAAACCAGCTCGCAGACACAGAGCACTGTCTGCGTGGTGACAGGAGCGTCCTGCTAACGTCTCGTGTCACACAGTCTCTGTCCAGAAGGCTGAAATTTACAAACTTCCTCTTTGAGCTGTGTTCCCCTTGGGATGCTGAAGAGGAGGAAGAGGAGGAGGTGCAGGCAGTCTCGGGGGGCAGGAGCGGTGCTGTGGAAGGTCAATCAGGAAGGCATGGCGGGGAGTCGTTCTCCTGTGTGGAAGAGATATCCATAAAGATGGATGCAGGAGAAAGCGAGAGGGCGACCCCTGACCCCACTTTAGCCACAGAGTTGATGGGGAGCATAAGCAGCAACGACAGCATTGAAGTGCTTGGAACTGAAAAGTCGTATCAGACTCAACAGGCGACGGTTGCGTCTGACAGCAGAGGTAAGTCCTTGATGTGTGCTTGTATAAGGATGTGTAACCCATTAATGATGGATTTCTGGTTCAAATTCTGTTAAAATATTTAGTTAGCCACGTCTTCCTATCCAATTATCAAAAAAAAATATTCAACTGAATAAATGATTAGCAAGCTAATTACTGCCTTTAAGAAACAAGTTAAACACCTAATTACATTTTTTTAAACAAAGCTCAATATATTGTCATATCCATATCTCAAAATTAAAATATAAAACTAGTCAAATATTTGGTAAAAGAAACCAAACACACTTTGGAAGGTTGCAACACATAGATTATCAGATTTGTTGGCTGTTTTGATTTAAATTCAATATAAAATCTTCCATTCCCCCAAACACACATACCTCTTTTTTTTTTACAACTGAAAAGCGTGAGAAAATATTGAATTTTAGTTTCAGGCATTGTAGTTTAATTTAAAAATTTTTAAAGGTATTTTTTCCTACTCTACAGCCAGTAACAGCCAGTGTGAAGGCAGTTGGGCAGAAATATCATATAAGTGTTTATATAAGATTTATATTGAAAGATATAAAAAATAGACAATTATATGCATAAATCAATAAATTGTAAATAACATAGATAAAATGAAACAAGGAACTAAAAATAATATAATAATTTAAAGCAGCAATTAAGAACAGAGTAAGCAGCACATCTGGTAATGACATTGTAATAATCCATATGGGACTATTCTGATGTTGCACATGAACATGTACAAAAACCAATCAGATGAAAAAAAAAAAAAAAGTAAACAAGAGTTTTTATAGATAAATGTTATCATTGCTTTCTTCAGCTTCACTGTCCACAGCATGCTTTATTAGGATTTGGGGATCTTCAATGTCCCTCAGCTAAGTAACTCACCACCTGTTAGAGGTCAACACAACTTTAATGCTAAATATCCATCAAAATGTTTTAAGTTGTTCATCAGTCATCATTTTAACCAATTTGTTCCCCTTGTCAACACAGATAATCTGCAGTTAACTTTCTATAATATGATGTTTGACTCAATGTTGATTTAAATCCTGCTGTGAGAATCCATCCTTAAAAATCCAGCTGTTTTTTTATTGCCAGTTTGCATATTTTGCTAAAACAATGATAGCATCTTTAAAACCTTTTTAAATGATTGTGATTTTGGAATGAAGAGTACAAAACTGTGTGGTTCTAATCACTTGGATTACACGTCATAAAGTGAATTTCTTTTCACTTATTAAGCATTTTACGTGAAAAACTTCAAAAGGCCAAAGAGGTAATTTAGATTGTTTTAAAAATCTACATTTTAGAGAAGAATCAGCAGAAAGGCTGACATTAGGTAGCGTCGGTCTCTCTCTCTCTCTCTCAGGGCATCTGCTGCAGCAAGAAAACACCCAGCCTGTAGTTTTAGGAGCATAATTTCTGCATTTTTTCATGCATTAGATAAACAGCTTGATGGGTTTTGAGTTAGTTTCTTTCAGGATCTTTTATAGAGCTTGATTAGTCACAAAATAATTGATTATCTGTGTATTCATATCTCAGCTGAGGGGTGGACGAGCGTATCTGAAAATAATTCAAGCTATCCCTTTTAAGCATGTAGCGGTTGATGAAAATGCCACAAATCATAAATTTTTAATCGTTGCTTTATTGATGTTATCCATAGTGCAATAATTAGATTAGTAACTTATGTTGTTTTTTTCACAGATACACCAGCGGGAACAGGAGATGTTTGTCTGCGGCGTCTCCATGTGCGAGCCTACGCCAAACGTGCAAACAGTGAGGACAGCATAGAAGTACTCAGTACCACTGAATCCATCATCCCTGAAGACCTCACTGCCATCACAGAGGAAGAAGCAGAGCATCAGTCTTTGAGCAACGGATTTGAAGAGGAAGGAGAATTACAGGTTGGATGTAAGTCAGATGAAATCCTGAGAGAGGAGAAAGAGATGAACCTTCCAGCTTCAGAGAAGGGAAGGGAAGAACATAGTGGAAGAAAAGATCCTTTAGAAAAGACAGAGACCAGCAATGGCGTGCTTCTCAAAGAAGATTCATTCACAGAGAAGAATAAGAGAGTCCATGAAGACACTACTTCAGAAAAGATGCATAAACTTCCTCCAGGTAATATAATTATGAAGACATGAGATTAGTCCAAAAACGTATTTTCTTCATTTGTAGGTTTACAGTCATGGGCGTAGGTTTGCATAGGGACCATGGGGACATGTCCCTACCAACAGTCGCTTCTTTTCTCACAACTTGTATATTGAAGTTAATATTTTAAAGCTCAGTGTCAGTTCCTCTTATAGTTCCCGCGTCCATGTAAATACAATAAATCTATTTGCAGTCCCTTGAATATGTAATTTTTGCTTAGTTTTACAATACAGAGAATATCAGCATATCAGATAAAAAAATAGATAAATAAAAGTGGGTTTTACCTCTGCAGAATTCTATTTCTTCAAAATAAAACACCTGATAATAAATACACATACAACAGACATATTTAGACTATATTTGGTTAAAAAGGCACATATTTACCTTCTGTCTTAGTCACTGGTAAGTTCATATGTAACCCCTTTTCAAAGTGTTAAGTCGTCCCAATTTTACATTATTCCGAGCCACTAAAGTTGTATAAATGTAGCAAAAAAAATGCTGTTTTCTCTTTAAACGAAATGCGCCCTGATAAAAAAATAGGATACAAAAATAGGAGCATGCATAATGAGTAGGACCAATGACATCAGAACAATTCAACTTAAGAACTATAGAGTCCTTACCAAAGCTGAGATCAAACCTACACCCTTGTTTACAGCTGAAATAATAGCCTATTGAACTATTTTCTTTCAGGCAGCCAGACATTCCTTTCAATCATTTTAATGGTCTCTCTGAACAGGACACTGAATTAAAGAAAATGTTTCGGTTTTCGTCGTCTAGTTTGTGTGTAAAGATCAATGTTAAATTTGCAGTTTGGGGACAGAAGAAACTGAACATTGCAGATAAATCATATATGAGTCATATTTAATAGGAGAGAGAAAAAAAGTCTGTAAGAAACTGCTTCTTTGAGTATAAATCTCTTTCTAATATAAAAAGCCCGTTTCCCAGTGTAGTTACAGTGTTATTCTAAATTTTCCGATTAGAATAGACCAAAGGTCACCAACTTTTTTAAAGGTTAATGAGCACCTAAATAGACGACAGAGAACATTATATGATCAGGCAACTGCACTAGCAGGCAAGTTTGGATCTTGTGCAGATAATTTGAAAATGTTTAAATCATTCTGTGCACCTCTTTACACAACACATATTTCAAATAATAAAAAAGAAGCTTGCAAAGGCTGCAGGTGGCTTACAATGATGCTGTATTTCTTGGGAGACCTACCGTAGATAGACCCGTGCAAGAGAGATGTTTTCTCTGTAGGATTAAAGATGCCGCAAACTAGTTAGAATAAACATATGTATGGTTTTTTTTTTGGATGGCTCTGTGAAAAAAAGGTGTTACCTCACTAGTTGGTTTCAGACGCAGTGTCAGTCGTTACCAGTCTAGTTACCTTTTTGATTTTACTTTTTTGTTTTTTTTTGTTCTTTGCCATTTGTGTCTTTTTTTCTATATATATAGAAAACTACCTTAAACTACCTAATATTATCAAACTACTTAAGCATCAATAGTTGCTTTTATATATTCTTTTTGTTATTATTTTAAAGGTTTTGATGAGTAATGTTATTTCTTCTTAAAAGGTAAAATGTTTAGAAATGTTTTTAATTTCTCTGACTCTGTTCATAGTTTGTCTGAAAGGTTGCAAGTTTTATTGTAGTTATGAAATGTGACAAATCTGTTTCTACGCAGCTGAAGAAACCGTGAAGGTGAGGCCAAAGCAGTCCAGGCCAATGCTTGACCTCCATTTTAAAACGTCTCCTCCCTTCCCCCTGGTGGAGGTTGGTCTGCGCTCTCCACCCTGTGCTCCTCTGAGGCTGCTCAGTGTGGACGAAGTGTCCGACTGCACCAGCTTCACCAGCAACTCAGAGCCACCGTCTCCTACTACAGCTAATGTAACAAAGACGCGCGTGGACAAGAAGAGAAGGAGGAGGAGGGCTGCCCTCCGAGCCCTCAGGCTGATCAAGCAACTGTCGTTCTCCCAGCATGCCATCTTCTGTCTGCTGAGCGGCCGGCCTTTGGTCGTCGTCGGGGGAGATGAGAGCTTGGTGAGGAAGCTGGTGGACGGCTTGAGGCTCTTCCTGCCAGCTCCTGGTCCTGATGGAAGTGCTGTGATGTGGAGTTTGACCACGCCCCTTCAGATGGCCAACCTTTTGACCTGGAGGCTCATAGGAGTACACAGGTGAAAATGATGTGAATTGAACAGCACATTGCTCTGCATTACTTTAATAAGAGTATTAATTCCTTCTTCCTCTTTAACACCCCTTCATGCTTTGTTTTAGTCTGTTTGAAAGACATGATGTGACTGGAAAATAACAGCTGCATGTATTCTGTACATCTGCACTGCTGACACCCAATCCGTGATTTAAGGCTGTAACACTGACACAATAATAATAATACTCTGTTCAGACTTTTCCCTCATCTGATCCGTGAAGCTAAAAGTAAACCTTATAGCATCACTTACTATCTGATTATATAGGCTAATATGTTGATATAGTTTTTCGACTGCTTAGTGACACACAGAGATTGTTTCTCTCAGACGGTCAGATGATCCTAACATATGATTAGAACAAACATCCCAATAAAGACGTTAAACGAGTGGTAATTAGTGTAGAACAGTGGGACACATTATTACAAGATCTGACTGTACAGGAAGTTCTGCAATTTTCCTTAATTTAATAACTTGTATGGATAACATGATAAAAAAAAACATAGTGTAAACCTTCTAAATATGGAAATGGTTTGGTTATCAAGATTGACTGGTCTATCACATTGTGGGGAATTCTGAGTTGTTAGAGAGATTTAAACAAGGCCAAAATGAGTGAAATCATCACAACCTTAGCATGGTTGTTGGGAAGACCTCAGAGCATATTTTTGAAGACTTTAATGGTCTGTCTAATCAACATGCATCTAAAAAGAAAATCCAATGCAGAGGCAGACCATTTGATATATCAAATAAATTAATAAAGAAAAAGAAGAGCTTCATGCAAAACAGATTTGAGGAACCATAAGCAGATGTTGACCTGAAGGCCTCAGGCTACTGTACTGTAGGGCTAGATCAGACCAGTAATGTAGTTGTGCACCTGTCCTTAAAAGGGTCCTAAAAATAAGGACTAGGATTTTAAATGCTATATGTTTAACTGAAAGCAAGTAGAGTCAAATGTGCACCATAAAATACCCAAACTGTTTAGGTTACTTTAATAGCTTGACTTTAGTGTTTTGAAACCATATGTAGTTTTGATGTTGCTGGTTTTCTTCACAGGGAACATCTTCTATAATATATTACCAAAAGTATTGTGTCAGGCCAACAGATCAATAGATTTGGATGTCTAGTCACTTCCATGGCTGCGTATATATAGAGTTTGGTGTGGAGAAACTTCACTGTCCTGTAAACAGTCTGGTTCTATATCTATATATACTATAAATACACCCCTAAACCTTGTCAAAGATGTTTACAGAAGGGTTGAAGTTTATCTTGTGGGAACAGAGGATCCATGTGTGGAAGTGAACAGATAAATACTTCAGGAAATAGTTTAGATGAGTGAAGTTAGAGGCAACTTTCCATCTGATAAACAATCACTCTATGAGTAAATAGTTATGACACTGGATCTTACACTCAACTGGTTGCAGCCAAACAAAACACCAAAAAACACGATTATTACTGGATTATATTTATCTTTAAATACATTCACTTTAGCTGTCCGTTTTTCAGTTCAAACCCCCCTCTGATTGGAACAGTTTACTGTTATTCATTCGCTCATTAACATTGTTTGGTTTATTTAGATCCTCATTTTTGCACACATAAAAACTCTTTCTCTATGTCTTTCAGTTTGCTTTTTTTATTTGAAATTATTATAGTTATTGTTACTGTTGTTATTTGATAATAATAATAATAGTTTTTTTTATATTTGTTTTACTTTGTAACTGTATTTTTTATATCTTGTACTTTTAGTTCATCCTTTGGAATGTGTATAATCTAATTTTGTTATGTTTCTACAAATTGCATAGTCGTTTCTTTTGGTTTATATATATATATATATATATATATATATATATATATATATATATATATATATATATATATTGTTATTTTTCCTAAATTTAGTTTAAGGGTTTTGGAGGGGTTTGAAAAGCTATGGAGCAAGTTTGTTTTTGTCTGTGCGATTCTTGATGTGTGTTTATACCGTCTCTATAGTACTTTGTTGTGTAACTGGTGTTTTGTTTAATGCACCCCTCGAAAACGAGATGGCACATCTCAAGGGGCATTCCATTAATAAATGTAAACTTATGCTCCTTTTTCAGATCATCCTCTGCTACATCATCTCCCATTCTTCAGTCTCTGACTCAGCTCAGTCGTTACATTGCCCTGCTGGACATTGATCAAAAAACGCTTCGCTGTCCTTCATACTCTGGATCACTCATCAGCTTTATGGCCGATCCTCATAGCAGCATCAGCCGTGGCTTCACCTATCTGCTGCACCTGGAGAGCTGTCTGACTGCACTTGCCAATCAGGTGCTGCTGCACACCTTCATACCCACTTCTAGGCATCCAAAAAACACCGCAGGACATATAGATATGGGAAATGATTTCCAATGTCGGCCTGGATTCTGCAGCAGTGAAAATGATTATAGAGTGATGGACTTTTTGTCTGACCTGATCGCGCAGCACCACACTGGAACCTCAACGGTTTTCAGGTTTTCTTACAGCGAAATGCAGCTTCACAGAAACTCGTATCCAACATAGTCAGAGGAACAGAACAAAATTTAAAAGAGGTTTTATTTTGGTACCTCTAGTGAACAGAGGGCCTTTGTTTCAGTGATTTAGGCCTAATCACCAACTGCTGTAAATATATGTGCACACATATGTATGTGCACATTACCTTTTTTTTCTGCTGTTTGTTGACTAAAATTCCACTTTTAGAAGTACCCACCAGATCAGATCTGTTACTTAAGTTGGTTTGATCTAATAAAACTATGCAACGAACTGCAAATCTCATGATTGTAGATATATTATAATCAAAAGAAATGTTTAAGATTGCTGTGGTGGTTAGCAGCATCGCCTCACAGCAAGAGGGTTCTGGGTTCGACTCAATTTAATTAAATTCAGTATATTTATATAGCGCCAATTCACAACAAATGTCGTCTGAAGGCACTTTGCAGGGACAATTCAACCAAATCATACACTCAAACTGATTCAAAGGTTTCTACAGAAAAGAAGCTGACTGCATTGATTAATTGACTCGAAGGCAATCCCTCACACTAAGTGTGCTTGTAGCGACCGTGGAGTGGAAAATTTCCCTTTTAACAGGAAGAAACCTCCAGCAGAACCAGACTCTGTATGAGCGGCCATCTGCCGAGGCCGACGGCTGTTCAAGGAGACAGAAGCAGAGATACAAAAAATGCAACAGTAAAAGGCGGCCCCATCCAGGAAACACACAGCCAGGCAGACAAGCTCCAAGCCAGTTTCCATGTCAGAGGATGAAGAGAGCACATCACAGGCAGAGAAACAGGACTACACTGAAAAACAGGCTGTGTATACCACGAGCTACAAATACCTGACAGGAATCTTTATCAGAATAAAGAAAACAATTGAAATGGCTGGATTAAAACAAGGATCCTGGTGCCAAAAGGCGAGGTTTAAAAATAGATGAGTCTTTCTGAAAATCATCTGAAAAGCACTCAGTCTGCATGAACAGATGCTTTTCAAAATCATCCAGGGTTAGAAACAAACCAACGATCAAACTCCTAATCAGTGGTTGCAGTATAAGTCTCTCCTTATGTTAGAAATTCTTTCTTTTTTTGTGTTAATTGTGGGAAAAATTAGAAATTGTGTTTGTGATTTGTTAACATCATAAAGCAAAACATTCAAAGATCATAGTCTTAAAACAGTGTTTTTGTACAGTTCCCCAGGTTTCCCAAAAACAAACAAAAAAAATCATTTTATTATATACAGGGAAATAAATAAAGAAAAAAACTGCAAAACAGTGGTTTTAGTGCAAATAACTCTTTAGTGTGGTCTCCAATGTTCGGTTCAGTAAACATGAGGGGTGTTTTTCCAACATGTCACACGATACACATCCCTACTGACCGTGGTGGTTCAAATGTAAAATGCATCGGTTGGTCAGCTTTCCAGTCATGATGCTGAATATGGGGATGACCTTCCTGTTACAGATGACAGGAAGGTCACAGATGACATCTCAGGGACTGAAATTAGAGAGCAATCGTTGCTCTGCAAATCAATAGAAAAGAACATAGTTAGTGGAAAATCTACTTTTCGTAAAAGATTAAAACTGAAAAGCTGCCTCAGAAAAATTAGCCATGATTTTTTTTTTTCATCCAACCGAAAATATTTCATTTAAAAGCAAAATCCTTTTTTTTTTTTTACTCCTTTTTCTCGCAGTGAAAACAAAAACCTTGCCTGCTTCTCAATATTCTGTATTGGTTGAACTATTTTGTTTTTAAAAACCCTGATTTGCTAAAGCATTAAATCTTACTGGAGCTAAAAGGCTGAAACCGACTCCTGAGGATCAGCTCTCCAGTATCCATGACCAAGAAGCATGATTTATCACTGGAACGTGTCTCCAAAACTCTAAAGTCCACCTGGGGAGTGATTTACAGCACCATAAACTTCCTATACACTTTAACTAACTGGAGGAAGCTGCTTTGTCATAAAATCTTTTCCACAAATTTTTCATTTGAATCAATCTTTAGCTAATCTGAAGTTCACAGGAAGCTTAGGGAGGGTTAGGGTTAGATTATATGCTTGATCCTCCACTCACACACCTCTGGTTCAATGTCACCCATCTCTCTCTTTAGGACTGAGCTGCTGTTGTTCACTTTCAGCTGACTGGGGAACATTTAATATTGAAGAACTTAAATAACTGGACTTATTGAACGGGACATTTTCTGTCATGGTACCACGCTGGGAGTCATGGTCCTTCAAAGAGCTAAATGTCCACAGAAACTCACACGGTCCTCGAGAGATTCGCTGTTGCACTTCCCGTATTTTGCCACTAGTGGGTGTTAATAACCTTGGTTTATTTATTTCCTTTCTATTTCTTATTCCTGTAGCGAGGGAACTCGTCAACAGATTTAAAGAAGTCACCAAGGAATGATCAATGGATCATTATCTATACCTAAAACTAATAAGTTTGCTGTGATTTAATGAATGCAGCTGATGTTGTTGTACATTAGGTGATTCATGACCCTCAGCAGACGAGTTAATGCGGTCATGGTCGTTGGAATGCCAACTTGAAGAGGGGAGGATCTACCATCAAACTTCTGGCCAGAGAAAAAACACGTAATATGTAGCCAACATTTCGAAGAAGGATGTTTTCAAGATGACTTGGATAATAGCGCGTTGTGACAAACACCAGATACAGCATTGGGACTTGATCAACAGCCGATACCGCACCGTGACATCACAAACCAATAGGTGGCAGTAGTGTTCTTTGACAAACATGGATGCCTCCCGTTAAGCACATTCAACTGAAAACGACTCTTAATTAAAAACACTTATTATTTATGGAACAGTATGTAATAATTTTATATTTAAAGTACTTTCAGAAGTTTGAATTCTGAATATGACCGAACTTTACCTATAAATACCCCTTAACTTCATCTAAGTAATAATTTTTGTTGGTTTTACCTTTTTAAAGAAATTCATATTTCTTTTTTCCTTTTTTTTTTATTGTAAATAATTTCATATTTCAAATACTTTCTGAAGTTTAAATTCTGAATATGACCAGACTTTTCCTTTAACTAAATTAGTATTCTATTTAATCAACTATCTGATTGAAAGTTAAACTTCTTGATTTAAATATGTTTTATATTTTTTAAAGTCAAGCCTAGAATAGGATTAGGTTTGCAGGGCTCTGGCTCTTCATTGAGGCTGCATTGATTGATTAACTTTATTGATCTCACAGTGGAGAAATGTACTCGTTACATCTGCTCAAATAGTCAAATAAGAAGAATGTGCAAAAGGAAGAAAAAAGGTGCATAGCATATATATATAAAGTACATAAAGTGCGTCCACATATAGCAGCCTTTTTTTTAATAGTACGATCATTATACAGGGTTATTGCACAGGATGTTTACATGGGTATTTATATAGATGGATATTTATATATATAGTTATCGCAGTGGGTGTCAGATGCACGCTTTCATACCTGATGCTCTCAATGCAATCGACGTCTCCATGTCCAAAATGAATGAGTTGAAATGCTCGTCATCCAAACTGTCACACAGCCACTGAAAGGCCCACATGTTTTCCTGCAAAACAGGATAAAGGCACAAAACCTCAGACCACAATGGTTAATTCAGACACTTCAGTACATTTACATGATCAGTGGACAGCTTTTAACAAACTGCACAGAGCATCGGCCAGATTAACAGCTTGTTAACAGAAACACTCATTAATGAGAAAATTACCTTCAAAGTATTTACTATAGGCATGGATGGACCAAAAGAACTCTGCTGAATTCGGGTGGCTAAAGCTGCTATTACCAACAGCAACAAGGCCTGACTTGGGTATCCCTGTCAACAAAAACACACAATTGTTTACCCCAGTTGTACATGCAGTTAAATAACGACATATTGCACACTTACTCCAAAAAAGGACTGACGAGTTTGTATTCCGGAACACATCTCACTGAGCACAGCTGAAACCTGAGCTCGCTTTTTCTGGACCCCCAAGAACAGAACAGAAGCATTAAAACAACAAGCTTCCATAGACAGCAGATCATGAAAGGATTATTAAAATGGAAGAGCCTACATTCAAAAACCTCTTTGTGGGTGCTGGTAAAGCAGTTGGTGTGCCACCGGGTGCGCAGATGACTTTCAGTAAACTGGTCCAACACAGAGACTTAGAGAGAAAATTAGACACAGTCAAACTCTCCAACATGCTTGTTTGCTTAGTTTAAGAAGACAAATACAAATAAAAGTCAGTCTGTGTGTAATAAATGAATATACAGGTTTCACTTTCTGAATTAGAAAAAACAAAATCATAATTTCATGACATTGTAATTATATGACCAGCACCTGTGCATAATCTGTTGACAGATCTATAACAAGATCTCAGTCTTGGCAGTCACTGAAGCCTACACATAATACTAATGAGTCAGAATATCATTCATCTTAAAGATATAGGGGAGGATGTTCTTTTTCTGGGTGGATCATCAAAATAAGTGGTTATCCTAATTGTCAATCATTCTGGATGATATGTTTCTGTGCATGCGCACTTTCAGGCATATATGTGTATCGTGAGCTATGGTTTCAGCCAGTCATTGAAGCCTTTCTCACCGCGGTTCTTTTAAATTGGCCGAGGGGCGTATGAGAAAAAAAGTTTCTACGAAGTGTATTAGAAGAAGAGAAATGCATCAGAAGAGGGAAAAAAGACTAAGAGTGATTGTCAGAGATTTTTTCACATGATCAGGTACACTAAAAGCACAGGTCAGGCTTCCCACTGATGGCCTAGTTATGAATTTTCTACTGGACAGGTAAAGTTTGGCATGCTATTTAGAGAAATCCATTTCGCACCACTGCTGGTAAAGCGAGGAGAAATGGGCTTGTGCACGCTCTTGCACGTGTTTAATAGGTGTTCCCTCTCGGGAGCGGGTACAGCATTGTGCATTCCTTTTTTTAAAAGGAGAGGGCGGGACTTTTCAAAAATTCTGGAAAATCCTTGATGATACCTTTAATGATGATACCTTTAAAGCTACAGTGTGTAATTTTCAGCGACATCTAACGTCCAGACTGCAGACCGCAGCAACATGAACATCTCCCCCCCACCGCTTCTCCCCCCCAACAGTACGGCGAGCGTTACAGGACAAAATGTCTTCCACGACGTCCGCATCACCTACCTCCTCAAGTGATGAGGTTTGTTTACATAGATCGTTTTACAGATAGTATTTCATTAGTCTGTGTAGGGTATAGATTTCAGTTCATCTCTCTCAACTTGCTGTAGTTACTTTCGAGCATAATGGGCGATCTCGCAATCACTAGTTTGTTGGCTCTGCGCTGCCGTAGCGCAAAGATGTCAGCCTCCATGGCTGCGAGACCCGCTCCTATGTAATTATAAATAACGAATTCTAAGGCAACGCAAATATTAAGGTTAAGAGGCTGAGCTTGTAGATGATGATAAATAACATAGTTATGTATAATATATTACATTCCTGACTGTATATCCCTGTAATTATTACACACTGTAGCTTTAATGTAGTGAAAAGAGAAGAATTTTGTTGGGTCAAAAAATAAGTCTCTCTAAGTGTAATGAAAAACATTGAACTAGTGTGGCCCATCTACAAATAAGTGAGATCTGAAAGTTTCCTATGAATGAACCCAATCTCCTTTAGGTAGATAAATAGAAATAAAAAAAATCTGGTCATAATGCATAGTTACGTATTTTTTGGAGGGGGGGGGGGGGGGGGGGGGGGGGGGGGGGGGGGGGGGGGGGGGGGGGGGACCAAAGAATCTCAGAATAAACAACTCTTCATCTTGGGCTGGTTTTGCAAGGACCTTGGCACCTTGCAGTCATAAAACTACTAATTTGTTTAAAACTTGTCTGAAACAGGAAGGGGACACTTACATCCGAGTAGACTGACTCAGAGGATCTCTGGGCTTGGAGGCCAAATTCGATCAGTTTCCTCATTGTCAGTGGCACAGCATCTACACAGAAGAGAGAGGAGTTTAAAACCTTCTTTTAGTAGTAGTAGAACATGTTTTGTTCCAAGCAAATCACCACTATCTGACCTTTGATTGGTGCCCAGGATGCATCAGGATAGCAGAGGTGCTCTGGCTTAATGACTACCAAGTCTGGGGCCGATGCTGTCTCAAATATCCGGAGATAAAGGAGAAAAGTGGTCGGAGTGAGGTGGGAGTTGGGGACTTCGGTTTTAGGGAAGAGGTTGGTCAAAGCTGATGAAAATTGTCCCAACTTGCACAAGAAGAAAGGAATGAGGTCTTTGATCGGCTCAAGGCTGCAAGAAACAAAAAAAAAAAGAAAAGAAAAAGCATTCCTTAATCAGCATAAAACTTTTTATTCTTCAAACACTTTTCAAATGAGGTTTGAAAAGCAAAATAAAGCCTAAAGAGCTGAAAAACGGAAATGGAATTCATGAGTTAGGGATTTAGTTGGCAGAACCCTCTTTGTAAGATAATTAAACTTAGGAAGCTATTCAATTGCAAAACTCCATCTGATGTTATTTATAGTATTTAAATTATCCCCCATTCACTGATTAGGAAATTTTGAATGAAGTCTTTAATATTTCAAACATACAAGCTGCTTGTTTCGCTGCTCCAAACTTGGGGTTATTTCCATTTTTAACTGTTTTTTGGACTGATTTAACTTTCTTTTCCAATGTTTGAGGCAGGAGTTAACTCTAGCAGAGTCAGATTCAGTTTCTATAAAACATTTTCCTAAATGAAATATCTGTTGGGATCTGGAGAAGTACCACCTTTCTCCAGCAGAGTGCGCCGTGGGTCTCCTGGGCTGGAGCCCTCCAGCACACCTGGAGCTCGTCAGCCCATCAGGAGACCTTCCCTACTTAAGCAGCTGCCAGACCTTCCTTCAACGCCGCAGTGTTGACCAAGTTTGGTTAGCGAACCTGAGCCTCTGTTACCTGAAGAATCTTAGTTATCTCAAGAGAGAAACCTGATTCTAATCTGCCTCTGTCTTCTCGCTCACAGGAAACCCGTCTCAAGTCTGAAGCTCTGGAAGAGCTTAGCCTGTTACCTGCCTGCCTGCCCTAGAGAGCCAAACCTGAAGATCTCAATCTGGATTCCTCCTGCTGCTCTCAGAGAAGAGCTGGAATCCCAAACCAAGGTCTGACACTCACTAGCCAGAAGCTAGACGCTGCTGCTGCTGTGCACTCTGCTGAACCAACAGTCTCTGGACCCAACCGGTTCCCCCTCTCACACAAGGAAAGCCTGAACCTCTTCAAGGTATTTTCAAAATATCAAAACTCAACAAATCATCTGATAACTTGGCTAATCAAACTATCCGTCTCTGCAGACGTCAGTGAATCCTGCCCGGACCAGTTTCCTGAACCAGTTCATGTCATTGTGTGAAAACCATTCAATAAACTCTGTTGAACTTTTACTCTGTCTCCAGTGGTGTTCTGCATGTGGGTTTAGATCCTTAAACCAATCATGACAATATCTTTGTCAAGCACACCAAAGAGTGGAGTAAAAACAAATCCAGATCCACTTCAGCCAATCAGACATTACTTTATGCCTTCGCCTACTAAATATAACAACTCAGGGTTTCCTTCGTTTGCTCTTTTTCTTTCAAGCACTTTAACAAGGTTCTTGGCATCTTTGGTAGAAAAACAGGCCTAGATCTCTAATAAAGATCCAATTTAATCAACAAAAATAATCAACAAAAGATTAGGAAACTCTATAAGTTGTAGCAACCATTCTTGCCCATATTTAATCCACTCCTTGTCTGGAGACGCTTTCAGGAACAAAATCATTTTTTCAATCTATCATAAAGCTGAGATATTCTGGTCAGCAATAAGCTCAATGCTTCCTGGATGTCACTGTTATGATATCAGTCCAAAGATCAGACTCTGAAGACGTCACTGGTGATACTGACTTGAAAACAGTGAAGGCCTGGAAAGTAAAACATGGAAACCAAAAACAAATAAATCTCATAGAATCCTCTACATATAAGTATTTAATTCTCTGTGAGATCATTTTGTGATCAGCATCCTCGTTAGAGGGACATCCAGTGTTTGTTTAAAAAAAAAAATCTGTGTCTAAGGGACCTAGTGGATGATTATTATTATTTTTTTTTTATGCACAAAGTTATGACATGAAAAAAAAAAATCGGGAATTAAAACTGTGTGATCGATCGGCTGTAAGTAGAGTGGAGACAGAGGACACTCTGAGTTTACTAAACAAAACCTGTTCCTGACCTGGTTAATTCTGGGGAGAATGATACTACGGTGACCGAAACAGAGGTTGAGTAAACTCTCTTTGTGAAATGGAAAACTCAGTTTCACTGATGTCAGTTTTCAGTTAACCTGCTTTGTAAAACGCACCCCTGGATTTGAATCCCCAAATGTTTATCTCTCCCTCCTCATTTTCCTAACCACTATCAATTAAATGCCTCTGGTCCCAAAAGACTTAAAATAAAATCCATGCTGTAAGGGAAGGTATATGAAAAATGCCAAAAGGAGTTAATAATATTGCAGGTCACTACACACAGCAATGGGATGATGTGATGTTGAAGAGGTTTGTCTGTTACCTCATCTCTAAGTAAAACTCAGTCACATTCTCATCTGACAAAGACTACAGCTTCATCTTCATCCTTGGATCATCCTGCTCACTGTGCATGGTGACAGAGCCAGCTTTGGTCTCCATCCAGCCAACTTTACTGATGTTTACAGCCTTTTATTTCAGCTTTAATTCTATACATAAGTAGGCCTAAGAAAAAAGTTAATTTTAAGTCAATTTTCCAATTTATAGAGACTAAGACAGATCAATGTTAAATAAAAGGAATGTTTTCTAGTTTCCTATTTTAAAGAGCATTTATGAGAGCCCAGCCAATATTTCCATCAAAAAGAAGCAGAAAGTAATAATTCCACATGTTTAAATTTTAAGGACCAACTGGAAAGTGTCAAATTCATCTTAAAGTTATTCGAAGCGGTGGGTTATTTTTGTTAAACAGAATCAATAATTCCCCCTAAACAAGTGACCTAACTGAAGCTTGAGTTTTTCTAAAAGCTTACATTCGGAGTTTATACTGCGGCAATAAAATAATATTTCAGTTTCTACTGATCTTTATATTAAGTGCCAACAACAACAAAAGCTGACATGTCAACACTCAAAGCGGTTTGTAATGTTTATGCAGACAGTCTGTTATACTCACAGTGTGGGGTCATCAGTGTGGACGACTTGCAGATATCGACATAACTGTGTATACCTGGAACATTAAAAAACAAGTTATTTTATTTCCTCTACAAAGGCTGGCTATAGGTTAGATTTTTAAAATGTCTTGGAGAAGGAACAGGTGTTAACCTTCCCTGACGCTGAAGCAGTTCAGTTCTCAGCCGAACCACAGAGATGGTTTCAGTTAGGACGTCCTTCTCGTCCCACTTTCCCCTAAGCACTGACAACAGCAGGGCATCTTTCCAGGATCGAATGCAGAGACTGAGGTACGGGGATACAGAGTCAAGTCCAGAGCATAGGAGTGATTCTGATCTTTAAACTCAAGGGAGTAAAAAAGAATGCACACCTGTTCTTTAAGGTCATCAGCTCAGCTGGAATATATACTTTGTTCAGGAAAAAATCTTGAAGTTTTTGCACAAACAATGGAGTAAGCTCAGCCATCACCATAATTGTCTGTACTGATGATATCACTCTGAAGAGAACATTTCAGAAAAATAATCTTTAAAAATTGGCAAGTGAAAAAAAACAAAGTTATTAACCATATATTAATACAGTATTATCAAGTTTGTGTTGTGTAACCATTGGTGAATAGGTATTTGGTGTTCATTTTTGGGTTGCTGAGTGTGTGTAACAAAAAGAAATGTAAAAAAGTAAATAAAATCAATTACTATGTATAAAATGGATCTGCCCTTCACCCAATACTAACTTTAAAGGGGCAGAGCACAAATTCCAGAGTTTTTTTTAGGTGGTTGCTCCCTCTGGTGACGAGTTGAGATAACACCAGGGTGGTGCACACTCGTAAGGAAAAACACAAAACAAAAAACAACAAACTATTTACTCTGGTCTTGTTCAATCACTGATCAGCCTCCCATTTTCCACCCTTTTTAATGCTAAACAAAGGTTTTATTATCTTACTCTTATATAGAGTCTGTGATGGGACTAGAGGTGCACCATACACCACTGTGCACCACTGTCCCTGTTCTTTCACTGCAGCAGAGACTTAAAGTAGCAAGTAGAACGATGGTGTGCAGCCTACTGACTTAAATACCCAGAGAATTCAGCCTGAATCCCACTCAGTGCAATAAATAGAGGAAAACTTATTTTGCATGCTGGCCAATTGCTAGCGCAATTATGGGAAGTAAAAGAAATGCCATTTTTAAACTTGTGACAAAAGTAAATTTATAAAGTATTGTTTTAAAAAATCACAATCCTGCTTAAAAAAAAAAACATATATATATATATATATATATATATATATATATATATATATATATACACACACATATATATATAATTATATATATATATATATATATATATATATATATATATATATATATATATATATATATATATATATATATATATATATATATATATATATATATATATAAATTTCTTTAAAAAAAGGTAAAACCAACACAAAATATTATTTAGATGAAATTAAGGGGTATTTATAGGAAAAGTCCGATCATATTAGGAAATTAAAACCTCTGAAAGTACTTTAAATATGAAACTATCACATGTTGTTATTGATTAAGAGCAATTCATTCATTTGAATGTGCTTTACCGTAAACATCCATGTTTGTCAAAGAACACTACTGCCACCTACCTGTTTGTGACTTCGCGGTGTGGTATTGCCTGTTAAGCAAGTCCCAGTGCTGTATCTGGTGTTTTTGTCACAACGCACTATTATAAGTCATTTTGAAAACTTTCTTCTTCGAAATGTTGGCTACATATTACGTGTTTTTTCTCTGACGAGAAGTTTGATGGCAAATTCTCCCTCTTCAAGTTTGCAATTCAATGACAAACCAGTCCATGGAGAATCAGGAATCAGAAAGGTGAAATAACACATTTTCTTTTCACTTTCACCCAATGTATTGCAACATCTAACTGCAATGCACATGGGCATTGTCAGTTTAACTACAGCTCTCACGAATTTAAATGATGAAGTCCTCTGGAAATCTTAAATAATTGTTGTTGATTGCAGACGTGTCTAGCTCCCATTGACAAGCAGGGAGAATGGGACTAGGCTTACCGCACCGTGACGTCACTGCCGGAAGGAATGAGGTGTTAATATATGGCTGCAAAAATGCTGCTCCCAGACTCAGTGATCATGACAAAATTTACTATATATTTATTTTTTTACTGATTAACACTAAAATTCATTAAATCACAGCCAATGTATTAGTTCTAGGTATAGATAATGATCCACTGATTATTCCTTTCTGACCGGACTTTTCCTTTAAACAGTAATATCCTATATGAAGTTTTAGATATTTTCCCTGAAGAATTATAAAGCAGAAACACGTGGCGCATACAGGACATGATCTGCAGCATGCTATTCCAGAGGAACAGTGTTTCTAAATATCTGATAACAAATCAAAGATTTAGCGGATCATCCGAATCTATCCACCAAAGCTCATTTCGTTACCCTCATCTGGTTTTAATTGACTCAAAACAAAAAGCAGCCCAAAAAATGGTTGATATGTTCACAAACAAAAGCTAACAGTTAACTTTAAAACTTTACAACTTGTTATAACATGACTAGATTTTACCTGTTCAGTAACATTCTGATAGTCTCTAATGATGTAGAGGGTGAGGATGATTCTAAAAGCCTGTAAATAAAAGAATATCCATAAAAATAGGGAAACAGAGTGAGTTTAACAGTTGATGGGTTCCCAAGACAAATTAGGATTTACGATTTACTGCAGGCGTTTCAAGTTTAGAAAAAGTTGGATTGGTGAAAAGATGGATATGTAGCATTCAGACACACAGACAGAATGATGCTACAGTAAGACAGAAGGCAGGGAATAAAGAATGTGCAGCAATAAATTGAAATCATAATTGGTCATTTTTTCTTCAAATAAGTGCATCTTGTCATGAATTGAGGAGGTAAGTGAAGCACTTTGCCAATGGAATAAGACAATTTACATTTAAAATAAGGAAAAACTATTGCATTGTCTAATTTCAAGGGTATTTTATCCAATTAAATTATTTTAAAGTAAAAATACTAATTCCATTGGCAAATCATCTTATTACCTATTCATATCTAGAGTAAATACACTAAATTTAAGATTTTTTTACTTATTTCTAGAGGGGTTCTAAAATTACATTTTCTGCCATTATAAACTAAACTTTACACATTTCCTGTTTTTTCCAGACTGTGTAGGAGTTCAGAGTGAAGGTAGCCTGCTGTTCCTCACCCGGACATTTGAAAGAGACTCATAAACTTTTCAGCAGCTCCAAGATACATGATGGCCGCAGCGGGACCGCCGTATTTCTCAACTTTGTCCAGGAAATTGGTCACCCTCTCAAACATAGGCTCGAACCTGAGGAGACGCAGAAAATACACAAAATTAGCTTATTCAGTAATATTTCAACCGGGGTATATATTCATTTCTGCCCAGTCTTTTTATTTTATTATCTACATTAAACATGTTTTTGGTTGAGAAAAAAGGCAATAATCTTATCCTGGGCACACATTATGAACTGTGCCTTATACCGCTGATATGTGCATTATACATGATATGCAGACAGTAGCCGAATAAAACCGCTGGGATTCATCAAAGTTAATTTTGGAAAAACACATTTATGATTCAATTCAATTCAATTTAATTCAGTTTATTTATATAGCGCCAAATTCACAACACATGTCATCTCAAGGCACTTTACAGTTCAACTAGATCATACAGTCAAATTGATACAAAGTTTTCTATCTAAGGAAAACCAGTTGATTGCATTGACTCATTGACTCAAATACAATCCCTCACACTGAGCATGCTTGTAGCGACAATGGAGAGGAAAAACTCCCTTTTAACAGGAAGAAACCTCCATCAGAATGGCCGAATGATGTAGTCTGGTTGAAAACGTGAAACCAATTAGTGCAGACAGATCAAATTTGTTCGTTTATTTCAGCTCAATTGGCTTAAAAACTAATACAAACCCAGATTTGGTAACTCTGGAAAATTACAATATTGCATGAGGGTAAAAAAATAAAAAATAAATAAATAATGCAACAGCCAGCCGGATGAAGATTAACTTTATGATCTCCATGAAGTTTATTAATTAATGGATCAGGGTTCATTTTGCATGAAGTTCTGCATAAATGTAGCATGACACTGAGGTGATGAGTTCAGGAGGAATCAGAGAAGCCCTGCAATCCTGTTTTTGGTTTCTTATAATAGACTTTGTGTTGGGTTTAGTTCAGGTACATCTGCTACCTAATCAGTCACAGTAATACAGTCATGAATGTAGTCAGGACAGGTCTCACATTGTCTGGTTTAGGAGTAGCTTAAAACAAACAAAAACCAATGCGGCAGTAGACTGTTGTTTTTCCCTATTTGTGAGCCTTTTTTTTATTTAGTCAATATGACTAGTTACAACAACTTTTGTGTCTTGCTCTCCTTCTGGAGGGCGCCCTTATAGTTGTGCAGGATACAACATAAGCTTGTTGGTCTGATGTAATTTTTTAATTTTTTCAAATTGCAGGTTCTAATTAACTGTAAAAGTCTAACAGAAATAAAAAAGTGACAAATGTAATAAAAACTACCTGATTGTAAACAAATAAAGAGTATAGCATTCCAATGTCTATAGTTTATAAACCTTTTCAAGTAAGTTTCTTGAAAAACTGAAAACAAGTCAAATAAACCTAACTGTTATTGTTTAAACTTTCTTTAGAAAGAGCTGAGCTCCTGTTAGGAAGAACCCCATTGATTAAAGTCTCACCTGGAGCTAAGGTCTTGCTGGTTTGTATTCCCATCTGGATGCTGTGCCAGATCAGCCTTAATGTACATGAACAAAGTCAATTGCCAAAGACCGAAGCTTTGCAACATTTCGTCTGAAAAGATATTGAACAAATCCCGGTTAAAAGAAGGTTAATTAAAGTCTGAGGATTTTGGATACATGATGAGGTCTACTACCTGCAAAGCAAATGTCACTGTCAAGCTCTGCCGGGGGAAGATTGAACTTCCGCACCTCCACCAGACCAGGTTTTTTGATGCTTCTCCAGAACTTGCTTTTATTGTGGCTGTTGCAGTGACACGGTTCATTAAGGCACCACAAATCACACTAAAAAAAAACAAAAAACAAAACCACAAACACTTAATTTTGGCCTGACTGACCAGGCAAGATGTTTTAGTCTCCTGCATGGTAATGAGGATTATGAGAGGGGGAAGGAATCGACTCTATAGGTTGTAGGCGTTGTAGGTTTTTGAGAGCTGAAAACTAAGTCCTCCCCCTTAACCAGCGAGTCATCATGTTCAGATTGGACTCCCTTGATGAGATGACTGGAGTCTAGTATGGATTGCTTGGTTGGAAAGGAAACCTGCAGCCACACAGCCCTTTCTGGAACCAGTTTGACAAACCTGCTATAAAGCTTGGAACTCAACGCTAATTCAGACATTTTGAATTGAAAAAGGTTCCTGGATGGGAAGCGAAATGTCTTCAAACTTGGGAAACAAAGTCCAGTGGATTGGTTTTTAAACTTTTTTGGTTTACTAAAATCAACATCCTTTAAGGAATAAAAGAGGACAATCACCTGAATCCCTTAGTTTCACTAGAGATCAGTCATGCACCCATTATCATGGAAACTACAGCATATATTTTAAGAGCATCTGCAGCAGTGGATATAAAGATCAAATCTATACGCACCAACGATGCCAGGTTGTCACAGATGTAGCAGAAGCACAGATCACAAAAAAGGTGGTTATTGGCCACTGGAACAGTTGTTGCACTATCTTCAGGCCTAAGAAGGACAGAAAACAAGATGAGTTAATGTCTACCAGGCCATTCAATGAGATTATATGATGTGATCTGTGTTAGAAGGTCTGTGAGAGGCTTCCTCACGTAAAAGGATAAATGGGACAGTCATAGCGGGCGTGAGGCCGTACATCCTGACATACAGCTCCACGGGAAAAGGTCAGGTCTTCATCCTGAGAGCTTGATGGTAAAACTTCATCTGGAACAAAGACAGGGATGATCTTTGTGACTAAAAAAATAAAGAACACGTGAAATCAGATGTTTAGATCAAAACTTTCACCTGTCTTTTTAGCTACGTCCTCTTCCATGATGGTGCAGGAATTGTCATCTTCATCATCACTGAGGACGATGTTCTCCTCACTGTTCCCTGAGGTCTCCATCGTTGATCTTTGAGGGGTTAAAAAAACAGCAACCTACAAATACCCTGCTGCCACTTGTAATGACCTTTTATCTGTTGTTTATGCAGTTGTTTCTTTTGTCAAAGAAACAACTGCATAGAGTTTAAGTCTATTTCTATATTTAAAAAACAACGAAAAACTGCCTCATATTGACAGCTTCCTTTGAAACAAAACATCGATAACAGCCACAACAAAAAAAATCGATTCTTACAAACAAAAGGTTTTGCCTTATTTAAAAATACTAAAACTGTTACAGGCTACTTTGTTTTTGCTTTAATCAAGCATGCTTACATGGAAACAACTTCTGACTATAGCGCCACCCACTGTACACAAGGGGTACATCTTAGCAGCTGTTTTAAGAATGGATTTTGCTTTTGCTTCTTGCTCTTGTTTGCTTTTTTTTTTTTTTTTTTTTTTTTTTACAGCTTTTGTATTATTTGTTTTCAATGGCTGGGATAACATTTTAATTCAATTCAATTCAGTTTATTTTTTATAGCACCAATTCACAACACATCATCTAAAGGCACTTTACAGTTTACCAGATCATACAGTCAAATTGATTTAAAGTTGTCTTTCTAAGGAAAACCAGTTTATTGCATTGACTCGAACGCAATCCCTCACACTAAGAATGCTTGTAGTGACAGTGGAGAGAAAAAACTCCCTTTTAACGGGAAGAAACCTCTAGCAGAACCAGGCTCAGTGTTAGCAATCAAATTTTTACAAAAGAAGTTAAATGGTTTTTAAGTACTAAGTATTACTAAATCATCTGCATGGATGAGGTGATTAAGTACAGAGCTACCAGCCAAACAACCAGTGTTACAAGCTCCCAACTTGCTAGATAAATCATCCAGATACAAATTAAACAGAACTGGGGACAAAATCCCACCGTGCCTCATCCTGTTACTGCCCCGATTTAATCTGCAGTCATTGCTGAGCATATCAATATGACATAATACTAATACAGTAATATACTCTGGTACACCTTTTTGTGGCAGTTTCATAAAACGTTTTCTGTGATTTACCCTGTCAAATGCTTTTGATGCATCTAGGAAATAGATAAAAACTGAAGAGTTCTGTGTATTATATTTATAAATATGTTTAGAGCATATATGCACATATCTGTGCACAGCCTAACCTTAAAACTGATTCCTGGCCCGGGGGGTCTTTCTGCATGGAGTTTGCATGTTCTCCCTGAGCATGCGTGGGTATCCACGGTTCTCTCCAGGTACTCCGGCTTCCTCCCACAGTTTAAAAACATGACTGTTAGGTTAATTGGCTTCTCTAGAATTTCCTTAGGTATGAGTGTGTTGCCCTGCGATGGACTGGCGTCCTGTCCAGGGTGTACCCTGCCTCTTGCCCATTGACTGCTGGAGATAGGCACCAGCACCCCTCACAACCCCAATTGGGAGAAGCATGTCAGATAATGGATGGATAATATAATGGTTTGTAATGAATGTACTAGAATTTTTCAAAACATGCCATATAAATGGAAATTATCTGGACCTTTAATTACCTTTAGATAAGTTTGGAGGTAAAATAGTATAAAAATCACTTGAATTTATCTGAATAAAACCTGGGAACACATGTCTATCCTCTAGATCCAAAAAACTCCAGGTGAAACCCATAATGCTTTAAACTTAAGACACCAGAAGGTGAGGGACCCAATAGGTAAAACAATTCACTAATGTGAATTTAAAAATTAGTTATTTTCCCACATAAAGCTGTGGTGAGATAAACCTCAAGGTTTTCAGCTATAACTTCTTGTCAATCCCTTCAGCCTATGCATTTACATGCTAAAAAATAGAACATTTGGAAGTTTACATTTTTCTTGTTTCAGTTAAGTAAATACACATTTGACTAATTTATATTTGGTGAAGGGAAATTAAATAGTGTTTTAAAAAGTGTTAACCTGAAAGCTGTTAAATCTACATGTAGAAAACGGTTCCAACAAAATACACAAAAATAAAAACTAGTCTGTGGCTTGAAAGGAAATTCTGCCCTTTCCCCCCAGGATGCTGGTTATCTAACCATTATGAATAAAGTCAAATGACATGTAATACAGAGGTTATGTAACATAATGGGGTAAATAAGGACATTTTATTTCACTGTTTATATCCACACACACACGCACAGATCCTAATAAAAACACAGATGAAATTTGCTGACAAAGCTCACTGTTTAAAAATACGTAAGATGATGAGAGAACTTTCTGAATAAAGACGGAAGAAAATTGTAAAAGTCCTACTGAGAACTATTCAAATTTACCAAAGCCAGGTTACTGAAGAGGAACAATTTCAGCAGGTTATCCGTTTCTCTGCGTAAGCAGGATATTCAAAGAACTTTTTAAAAATCATGAAGAAAAATGCAAGCCTTTAATTCATAAATGTGCAAAAACCAAAATGCAAAACCAGCAGCATAGGTTGGTACTAAAGCGTTATTATTTTGTCCTCTTCTTTTTCCATTGGCACTTGTCCCTCTTTCTGTGGGACTTTTAGCACTTTAACCATCCCTTCTGTATCTGCTTTGCAGACATTTCACCTGCCATGACACAGTGACTGCACCTCTTTGTATCAGATGCAATTCTGCATGTCTGTGGAAACCTTGGGATTCAAATGAGCAGTATTTCAGGATCTGACACCGCACAGTAGAGCATGAAACCCATCTGGTCCACCTGATCCTCGGACAGGCTGCTCAGCAGATTGACGGCAGGTTTGAAGTAGCTGTGTAACGCTCCCTGTTCCAGATGACCAATTAGCTGAGTGATACACTGCTGTAATCTGACATCCAGGCTGTTCTTTGACCAGTCGTCCTCTGTGTCGCTGAGGTGTAGGATCAGATTGGCCAGCGGGGCGGCCTCTAGGGGACGGAGAGGGGGGCTCAGTTTGCAAACAGCCTTCAGGATTTTGAGTGTTAACCTGCGGCAGCCGTCATCAGCAGTGTCCAGCTGAGCCAGGCGCTGGGTCTCCCATGGGTAAAGAGAGAGGTGCCAGGCGTTAACCCAAGGAGACGTGAGCTCTGGCTGGGCCGTCAGGACCACATCGCCCTCTCTGAGGACGGGCAGCATTGAGATGAAGATTGGTCGATCACTGCTCAACGCTTCACTTTCAGGCCTGAAATATTACAAAAAAACCGAAACATAAATACATTTATACTGTTTTATAATTTTATAAATCAGCTGGCAAATGAAATCTTCAGTTTCATTGGCTAATACTGTTCACCACTCAACTAAAAAAAGATATACTTTCATTCAGTAGATGAACCACACCTAAAGCCCACTTTCCTCTCAAATACAAAGTCTGTGTGATTTAAGTTTTCCATCATCACTCAGTGCGTAAATGCTGGAGGTAAAATGCAACATATTATTTAGACCCCCTATACTGTGCTGCAGAATAAGATCAACGAAAATTTAAAGGGTATCAAGGAAAAAAAAAATCCATCAGAACAAACAGACCGGATCTCCAGTCTCAGGTCCGACACTCCCAGTACTGGTCTGACGAGACAGTCCAAAGTGCTGCTGACAGACGGCCAGTTCACAGTTTCCATGACAGCCTTACTGAACAAGCTCACAACAGCCTCTGATGACAGGTAACCTCCCACCAAGTACCTATAAAACCCAAAGGTAGACAGGTCAAAACAAAAACCGCATGGCCTCTTTGCATCTCCAACATCATGAGGTCAGGCTAAGATGGATCCTGATGAACTAGTTAAGTTTTAACACAATTTGACCTCATTTAATCTGCGTGTGATTACCTGTCCCAGTAACTGCGCCCTCTTGGAAAATATTCCAGGTTGACCCGACGCACCATCCAGTGCAGAGGGTGTGTTAGTAGTGTCTCCTCTCCAGGAATGAGGCGCCACAATGAAGGTTCCAGCTGTAGGGGCACTAGCAGACACACGTGGTCTGCACAGACCACCTAAATATAAACAAATATAAAAGAGAAAAAAATCTCTATGTACATGTAATCTCTTCTACATAAACATGCAAGTTACAGAAAATTGCTTCTTCAAATAAGAGTAGAAAGCTCCACATTCATCAAGGTTACCTGCAAATCATCCAGGAGAGAACCTCCGAGGTTCATTTCTCCCAGAGGCATGTCTGGGTGACGGCTGTGAAGAAAGCCCTGAATCTCAGAGCAGATATCCAGCGCCAGAGACTGAGTCCTCTTTACTTCTTGTGGAGCCAGCACCACTCTGCTGGAGTAGTACTGCTGCAGGCGCTCCTAGAGAATGTCCAATAATTGGAAACAATGTTTTACCCGGCATGTTTTTCAATGCAAAGATAAGAAAACTTAATCCCTCACAAGCCTTAATAATTAAACAATACAAAGGGTAATCAATTAAAGTTTATTTTTAAAGCAACACTGTTAGTTTGACCCAAGTATTGATCTGAATTGAGAAATATGAAATGATTTTTCAGGGCAATATTGAGCACTTGCCATGTATTGATGGTCCATGTGGACTGTGAGGTTCAGACCCATTGTTGAAAAAGTCAGTCATAGCCCAGAGAGGTGCATTAGCTCCCCTTAAACACAAGCGCTAACCCTAAAAAAGCTGTTGCTATGCAACAAAATAGATAAAACATTTACCTGACCAGAAATATTTTTGATCTCTTATGTAGGATTTAATCTAGAGGGATGAATGTTTCCTTGCCTTTAAAGGTAACTCCATGACTTCTCAATCTGTTGGTTCAAAGTGGTCTGCTATTTGACTCAAAGACACATTGCCAGGTGCTGAAACCTGGAAGTTACAGGTCTAGCCCTCCCTAGTGGCTGAAAATTACACAGTGCTGCCTTGTAGTGTTTAAAAGTTATGTGTTTTACCTTATAATAACAACTGACAAAGTTAATTAACATTTTCAGCATAAAATGCCAAAGAGAATTAAAATGCAGGAAAATGTCTATACTGAACCTTGGCCATTCAAATATATCTATATTAACTTGAATTAAATTAAGTTTTATTGTAACTCTGGCTGAATAATTATTGTTAATTTCCTTCAAATAAGGTCAAGAAGATTCAACTTTTCTGCTAGTTTCAAATGTTCGTAATAACAGATGTATTCAAAGCATTGCAGAAAAGGTTCAGAATTGAAGAGCTCATGATCACAAGATAAATCAGTTTACTTTAGCTTGAGATTAAGCCTCAAGCTCTTCAATCCACTTTAAGTATCTTTCATGCTCTCTTCTTCTATACTGTGTTTTGACTTTACACATGCACATACTGTAATTTCCCTCTGGGATTATTAAAGTATGTCTGATTCTGATAAATGAGCTCTTGACAGAGCAGCTGTTACAACTTGATTTTTACAGAGTAGTTCAAAGGTAAACTGTACCTGTAGTGTCAGCACACAAAGCTGAAGCCTCTTGGACTTAGCCTCAAGGTTAGGCTGTACCTCCAGTGGGGACACTTCAAGGTTTTCACACAGATCAGCTGGTTGGGGAAGAACAGCTGACATGTAACAAGAGTGGGGGAAAAATCTGAAAATATATCAATGTGTATAATCCATACCTTTGTGCTGTTTAGTTGCCTTGGAGACGTGCTTCATTACAACACCCTCTATTCCCTTCTTGATGAGCGTTGGAGAAGCAGAGACTAAACTTAGCTCCTCCCAGCTCTCAGCCACCTTCTGCTCCACCTTTTCATCTTCTGCTGCACGGCCTGCCCGCTCTATCAGCTAAACACAAACATTCATTTTTCCAATCATCAAGTTGAAGAGGCACAAACTAAGCATACGCTAACATGACCATAAAGGAAAACTAGGTTACACTATAAACCTGAGGTGCTTTTTGCACCATTACATTGTAGTTAATATCCAATATTTCAAGTGAAGAAAGGGTTGTTTATGAATAAAATTCTAGAACTATAATAGACACACAGATTGATGATATATTGAATGTTAATGTAAAATCAGTACTTGAATAGAAAATGACATAACCAGGCATTTTTAGTATGGAAAAGAAAAAGTAGTCACAACATTAGATGACCTTACATAGATTCAAAAGAAAGTTCAAGTCAATAGCAATAACCTCATGTGACATCAATGGGATTCATGAGCAGAAGCGTAATTAAAACTAAGCAATCAGCTCTGGCAGCGGATGCTACCAAAAGTGAAAAAGTTCTTTATGTCCTTAAGGGCAGATTATGGTCCCATCTGCATTACAACAAAACAAAAATCCCAGAATGTCAGAAAAATTATGATTCTCCATACAAATTTAGGTAATCTATCTAATGCCACCAGTTTAAAAGTGCAAGTTGTCTCAAAGCAGTTTATGAATCTAAAAAAAAAAAAAAAAGTTTTGATTCAATCATGAACACAGATTCAATGTAATAACTTTCCAAATTGATCACAGTTATCCAACAACGTGTTCAAGTTTAGTTTATCATTCAAAGTGTTTAACAAGTGCCCGGCTATCACTTCTTGGAAGAGCATGAATTAACAGCAGACTGTCACTTGAATTGTCAACTTAGCAGCAATCCCTCATGGTTAGAACCTATTTCTGGTTTCAATAAGATGTCGGCACTGACATGCACTAAATAACAAATTAGTTCTGCACATCCGTGCAAGCACATCTGTGCTTGCCTTTGAATATGCTTGGTAAACAAACTGGGAGAGACGTAGTAATGTGGCAACAACAACCACCTCAGGAGCACTTACCCGTTTAACTGCTAAGGTAGCAATGCCTAGCAGAGCAGCACCACCGACTCCCAGAACCAGCCGAGCGTTAGCCAGCAGGAAGTCAATCACCACGGCAATGCCCTCTTCTCCTCTTTTCCGACTGCCCTGAAAGCTCATGGCTTCCTTTCTGTGGTTAGCCTTTGAAAGAACAAAAATATCCAGGTATATAGAATAAAAAACAACATGTCTTTCAGGACAAGAACAAACTGGCTGCCATTTATTTATTTGTTAAAGGTTTTCTTACTTCGGAAATTCAAAATTCTGAAAATCTGACAATTGATTAAATAAACTTGGATCAGAACTGATCTGTTACAAAAATTAAACCAGAGATCAGCTGTGTTTTAGTTGCAGATTTGGTTGTTTGATCCCCATGGTATGAAAGTGTTGATTTACTGCTCTACACATATTTGGTCCAATAGAAAATGCTCCATATAGCAACCAAGGGTCACTATAGATGCCAGGATCAAATGTTGTCCAGACAAATTTATGTGACAGAACAGACAGAAATCAGGAGTCCTCTTAGATTAGAGTTTGGGGGGGGGGGGGGGGATGATCCAAACACATGATCAAATTCTGTCTCACTTCTGACAACGACACATAGATCAAGTGGCACAATCATTATCAGAAATTTGTCAAATAATCTGCTACATTACATACTCTTAGCAAAACAAAAAAGAAGCCAATCATGCAATGAGTTTTGCATGCTCAATTTATAAACAGAGTAGCTACATTAGTTCACAGCAAGCTGGTTTAAAAGAATCTTCCAGGTCAAGTTATAGTCTGTACAGTAAAAAAAATATATATATATATATATATATATATATATATATATATATATATATATATATATAAAGCTTATAGTTTCAAAGACTACATCGTTTGAGGCCCAGTTCCATAAATAAACTAAACTAAAGCCCAAACAGCAAGCTATATTGTCTTGAGAACAATAACAAAGGTCAAATGGTATGAGGACCAAGTTATGCAATTCTGTCGATACAGATATAAAACCCTCGAGCTAAATAACATAAATGCGCAGTAATACTTAGAGGATGTTGTCCAATTTTCCCCTACAATACCAACGCTAACGTTTCTAGCAGCAACTGTTAAGCAATTTAGCTACGTTAGCTGTGAATGACAGCTAAGTGATTTTAGGTGTTAAAAACACTGACCGCTCGTTGCAGACAAAAATGCGTCCTTCAGAACTCAAACCATCAGTCTTTAATGAAATTAAAAACGTCCTCAGCTGTTGTTTAACAATAGAACACCGCAGTTCTGTCATTAGCATAAACATTTAACAAACAGCTGTTCGCTCCGTCTTCTTCGTGTGTTTGAATCCTCTCGCGATGTTTTTTGGATAATTAACAGCTCCCTCTGGCGACAAACTGATGGTAATGCAGCAATTTCGTGATTATAAATTCAAAATTCCTTTTTTTTAAATGCAGCAGAGGCAGGTAGTAACTGGCTTCATTTACCTTTGTAATTATTAGGTAAAAATGACCAGCTTTGGCCCTCCTTTTTACTTCTACTCGAGTCATATTGTTTTAAAATATGACTACTTTTACCCAGTGTTACTTCACTTAATGAGGAACTAGGATGTTTTAACCAGAAAACGCACCAGACATAGATGCACACAGACAAATGTTTAGGTTAGCATTTATGTTTCCACATCAGTTTTTATAAATATTATTTCATTTTCTATCTAGTGAGACAAAAAACTGCTCATGAGTTACTGTAACATTTAATTACCCTTTGGGATTAATAAAGTAACAACAGCAACTTAAAATGTCAATTTCCTCTGTTGTATTTTGTAATGATCTTATTTCAGATTTTTTATTAGGATTATATGCAAAGTAACAACCAGGTCTTGTCTTTATTTTCATGGATTAATTTCTATTAACAGGATGGTCGCATCTAAATTTACATCTATTCCTTATTCATCAATAGTTTTCAAACAACATGTTAACTATCTTACAGAATCTGCAGAGAAAATAGCTCTAAGAGAGCGACAAAACCCGTTGGTAGGTTTACTTAATGCACCTCTACCCAAGTTAAAGTTTAACTCTTTGCAAACACACAAACTAAGCTTTTATCTGTTGAAAAACAGGCCAATACAACAGGGTTGGGTAACATTCTGAATACTGATCGATTCAAGAAACCCAAACTGGACCTTTAACCTAGAAACAAAGAGTAGAAACACATTAAGAAGTGTCAAACAGGCCAGAAACCTCAAATAACTCTCCTAATTTGAAAATGCAGATATAGGATGTTTCTTTTAAATGGGAATCATGTTGATTACTTGCATGGTACACACACTGTGGGCTATAAATATTGACCTTTTTCCAATGAATCCATTTTGGTCTGCACTTTTTACACCACTAAGGATCCCAGGTTTGGTTTGTGGAGATAACCTTTAACCAAGTTCGTAAGTGCAGCAGAGCTTCACTCATCCTGTTTTTAGAAAGTAATTTCTCCTGTGACCTGAGGTTATTTTTATTCATGTGTAACTCCAGACTAACCTAGTTGTCTGCTAAGGCAGCACCTTTACCAAATATGGTATCTAAGAAACATGTTTATGCAACAATCCACAAATGCAGATTTCTTCACAGATATTTTCAGACATAAAATACAAATTCCTTTTAACAGAATACATTAAAAACAGAGTAATATGAGGAAAAAGTGGATTTATTAAGGAACAGGAATGACATGTTTCATGTCATAAAGTATACAGCGGCCTTATACAGAGGCAGGAGAAAGTATCATCTCCCACAGAGCATTCGCTTAGCTCCTGTAACAACTCAACCTAAATTAACTAAAATCATAAGTCATAAAGCAGAGATGAACTCGTGCCATATACATCAACTTATAACTGAAATTTGTAGCTTAATAGAATAAGTAAAAGTAAAAAGAAAAGATTTGACATGATGCAAAGGTAATGGATTTGAAAGGATATAGAGAACACAAAAAACAAGATCGGTCTCCATAAAACCCCCAAATAAAGACTGCTGATTTGTACATTATGAGGTTAGATTACAGCCTGGGTTTGCTTCTGTACAGGTCCATATGTCCAACTGTCCTTTAGTTTTCAAGGTAGAAAAAATACATGCCTTTTCCGATCCTCTATTAATACATAAACAAAGAAATGTTTAATTTAAACTAACTGAACTGTTAAACAACAGACTCTTACTTTAGTAAGTAAGGTGAGGTTTATCATAAGCAGCAGAAAAGCCAGTTTTATCTGCCAGAAAACAAACATTTTTTAGACTCAAATAAAACTCAAACCTAGCTGAGGTTCTTGCATCAGAATAAACTGGACCATTCAAATAACAATTGACCAAAGAAACATAAGAAAAGTTACAATACTGACGTAGATAAAGGAGCAGAAATATTTTAGTAAGTGAACAAGCGTGTCAAAGAGGTGCTCAGTGGCGTCTCATTTTGACTTTGCGCCCTGAGCTCTCCTGATGTTTGTCGTGGTCTTCATCACGGCTCCTGTAATTTTCTGAGCTGGCACCGCGGCGAGGATGGCGGGATAGTGAAGGATGTCTGTTCTCCTCCTTATCCATCTCCAGGACCCTTGGCCTGGTAACACAAAAATGGGAATAAAAATCGAATTTTAAATAGAATATAAATCAGTTGTATGGCCGATGAAACTAAATCAAACATTTGAATAATTAGTTATTTAATGATGACTTCTTTTCCCTTAAACTAAATCATTAATGGACTGCTGTTATTATTTACTCAAACCTTTTGCCAGCTAATGCTTGCTTTGTCAAACACTATCCCTGAGACACTCAAGATCCTATCATGACCAAGTTATAAGTTTCAGTTAAAACGGAACTTTGTGCAAATGCTCCTTTAATTTAATGTTAGTGTTTCAGATAGAAAAGACCAGAATTCATTCAGTTATGAATGTTTCCTATTCTCTCTCCTACGTAATTTTTTTGGGTTGATTTTTGAAAGTTAAAAGAACAAAACTGAGCAAAAAAATAATAAAATGCCAAAGTCACAACGTACAACCAGCCTTTCAGTTATAAAAATAAATAGGGATCCACTTCTTTTCTGTTTATCTTGCTTTAAGAGACTATAGACCATTTAAAATGCTATAACTGCCTTACAGGTCAAGCAGTAAACTTTCCAAAAAAATTTAAAAAATCTAAGGTGAATACCTGTGAGCAGCATCCGGGTCTGCTTTTCGATGAGAGCGCTTGGCTTTGAGAGGAGCGGGTCTCAGTGCAGGAGACGAACTTAAAGGGCTCTCAGAGTCCAGCCGAGGGGCATCGGGTTTAGTTCTGATAACGTAAAGAGATCAAATAGAATACACAAGTTTAAAAACATTAAATAAAAGGACATTTCCCCTGAGCAGTTGTGTTCTACAAACAGGACACCGACTCACTTTCTGAGGATGATTACTGCACGTCTCTCCTTGATGTCCTGAGGCCTGATGCAGTGAGTGATGTCATCAGCAGCATAGCCACTGTGAATCAAAAGAAAAGCTTTTTTTTCAGCTACTGAGTCATGGAAACACATGGAAACACACTTCATCTTTTTTTTTTTCACATTACAACCACAAACTTGTATACAAAGTATTTTAGTGGAGTTCATAAGACTCAAGGTAACATCTAAATAAAGTAAAATATGATGAAAATGTTATTCGACCAATTAAATAAAATAAAGTAAAAGCTAATATATACATTTATGATGCACGGACTGATGCTCCTAATGAAACAAAAATCTGGGTTGGTTAAAAAAAATGTCTCTACCAGAATTGTGCATATAAACTAATAATATTTTTTTCCTCTTTGCAGCAAATACTTAGCCTGATAAACCAGACTGAATGTGAGATTAAACGTGTAATTCAGTCTGGCCCCGATGAATGAAAAATCGTAACCGTTGTCTTTCAAACCATGTCTGAGCCTATTGGCCAACGCTCTGACCAATGCGTGCAAATGACTGAAGTAGAAAGCTGGTGGGGGAGTGTAAACAAACGGCGTGTGATGTGAGCAGTGGATAACTTGTTGAGATCATGGAGTTGGACTATTGTTGTTGTGCAAAAAAAGACATGCGAGTAGCCAGTGTACTACACCACTGTACACAACGTTTCCAAAGTTCAAATCAACCGTTTTCAGTGGCAAAAAGATTACAGAAAGTTGGAGTGAACGTTTCGATTACACCGGGGGGAATTCATTCGAGTCTGTTGAGCATGTACAACGGTGTTGAATAGACTGGAAAGAGATCTGCCAATTTAATGGAGGTGGATTGAAAACGGGGTGGAAGCAGGTGCCCCTGCAGAACGACAGCTGCTGAAAAGAGAACTCGGGAGCCTACTTCCTCGAAAACAGAGTCTTTAAAAAGCTCCGCCACAACACAGACGAGCCAAGGATATCTGTCGCTCTTCCGTGGAATATAGCCAAGGTAAATTGACATTATCAGTATATAATTACGACCTGTGAAAATCTAACTGCTTAATTTTCTAACAGTCATGCACCGTAGCTTTAGTTTCTTGTTGTGCTTTCTCCAGCGTTGCACAGCTTTGTCGTCCCGCCCTCAAAACCCTGCACGCTTTGCATCCAGAAATTCAAAACACATCTCTTTGTTGTGATTGGCCTGCCAGTTCTAGGGCCTGGGGCATTGATAGAGGCTAGACCAAAGTCGCAGGCGAAAATTATTTTGTCCGCTGGCAGGTGGGGCTAGTCTAGTAAGCTAGCAAACACCAAGCTCAGTAATACCTCTTTCCCACTGGCCTAAGAACCTGTTTAAACCCGGGAACAATCAGCTATTAGCGACAGTGGGAACAGCTCACTGAACTATCACTACCCGGGTCAAAAGACTTGGCAAGCGACCCGTGTTAAAATCACCATTGGGGAACACCAGAATGCCCACTAAATTACGTATCACCATTCAGTGCAATGTACGGACATCACACCGCTCTGGATGCTTATGATCTAACAAGCCAAAACGACTCCGTTTACATTCGATCAACACTGGTGGGAGGAATTCGGAGGGACAAAAGAGCAAAACAATAAAGCACACTTATTATGCCCTGGCTTCCTTACATGTTTCTCTCCATTGTTTATTTTCTTGATTTCTGACATCATCAGCGCTAACCCAGCGTGATGGTGTTCCCAGACATGCAGCAGCGGGGGGGAACGGAGGCCATGCAGCTCACCAGCGAGGGGTTAGATCCACCTTTCTTTGCCAGTGGGAAGGGAGCCAAATGCTGATTGTTAGCAGGTCGACCCTTACTTGAAAAACGTTAATGTCCTATCTTCAGTGTGAAAAATGATTAAGACTAGGCCATTACAACATAAGCCTGTAGCTCAGGCTGTACATTTTATTTCTGTTCTTCTGTTAAAAGATTAACCTAAGGATCAGTCTTTTGCCAACTGTTAAAGCTCCCCTGCCTGCACCACCCCATATTTGGTAAAACCAACCAACAGCAGAAAACTGCAACCATCATGATTCATTCAGATATGGTTCTTTGTTTTCTGCTGGCGAGTGTTGGTCTGATTGTTCCAAAAATATTATTTTCCATGTTCCTGATTCTTCTCTCATTCAACAGTGGATTTCCTCATCCCACAGTCATCCGTTACTGTAGAGTGTAGAACTCATTCTTGCCCATAATGTCCAACTCTATCTCTGCAGCTCCTCCAAAGATTAACACTACCCTCTTGACTGCCTCGTTGACAAATGTAATCCTTACCTCCTCTGCATAGTTAGGTAAACCTAACATGTTTAACATCGACACTTGTTCATAAAATCACATATTAAACATCTAATGTTTAAGGATGTTTTCTGAAAATTTCATACCATGATATTTACATATTAGGACTGCAACTAATGATTGTTTTGCAAATAGATTAATCTGTTGATTATTTTTATTACATAAATGGATTAATATTCGGATATGAAAAGGTACCTCAAAGAGATTTTTTTAATGAAATTAAACCTGGTGAAACTAAAACAGCTAAAGGCTAGTTTTAACGATTAATCAATTAGTTGACGATTAATTCAATAATCAATTAATCACATTACTCTGATTGTTTCAGCCCTATATGCAGCACAAACTATGAATTTTTTTTAAAAAAAAACTATTATTGCATTTATTTTCACTTCAGAAACACGCAATAATTTTTAATGACTCATACCTTAAATCCAAATGGAATAAATTCAAGTCAGTGATAAATGAGAAATAAATATTTAAAGAAAAGAAAAAAAACTTTTGCTAGGCCCCATTACAGATAAGTCATTTTCAATAAATTCATATTTAAATTATGGTTAGGTTCATTGCTCAGATTAAAATTACTTTTAAAAGTGATCAAGGATAAATTTAGACTTCTGATTTTAAAATACTTTCATTTGATGTAATACTGTAATAAAAGAAACTAAAGGGTTTTTTTAATAGCTGTAAAAGTGAGTAAACTGAGAGGAGCTTTTCACTGATGTTTTGTCCTGATTGTGCAGTGATTGTGAGGTATGGCAGTGCTTACCTGAGCACTGTGACACTCCCTCTCCTCACAGGCAGGACGAACACCGGCTCTGACACCCGGATCGGTTTGAACTGGAAGCGGCAGCCGAAACACAGCGCGCTGTCACTGAAGAAGGACACCGAGACGATGGGCCGAGCGAAGATGTGGAGGGGGTCCACGTGGGACACGATGCATCCACCCGGCTGGTAATCGTTGATCACCGCGCTGTTGACGAACCCCTCAGGAATCACCCCGTTGGACACCAGGCGCTCGATCACCAGCTCATGAACCCAGCTCGGGATCTCGTCCACCTCTCCTTTGCGGTACAGTCGCTCCTGGCCCGGCCCGCGCCTCTCCAGCTGGGCACCGTACGTGTACCCCTCCCCAAAGAAGTACTTGTTTCGGAGGGGCGCCCTGTCCACCGTGTGCTCCCGGTACAGTCCAGCCTCTGCTTTAGCGACCACCTCGTCGATCTTCTCCTCGATGCGGCCGCACTCCTCCGGGGTGAAGATGCTCCGCTGTAGGACGCTGCTCCTCACCCGGCGGGCCTCCTGCTCCCGGAGGTCAGCGCTGTCATCGCTATGCTCGTATTCGTCGTCGTCCGACTCTCGATACTTCCGCTTTCGACCCTTCTCGCTGCCGTTACTCGCCCGGAATTTGTTCCCGTAGTCATCCCGGTGCGGAGTCATGGACTTTAGCTTCTCTCTCAGGTCAGAGTATCCGCTGGCTGCCATGTCGACCAAAACAATATGATCGCCGTGTTGCAAAAACGTTTTTTTTTTATTAAACAAATTAACGCACTTCAATTATGCGTTTCATCACAGATTTACTACAGTTCGATCGCGATGCACAAACTCAGAATAAATTGCTACAAGAGTCCATTAAGTCTCACACATAGCATCAACAAAAGTAGCCGATGTTAGCTAGGACTCCACGTTTAGCCTTCGCGTTGAAGCATTGCTCCCATTTAAAAGTTCTGAAGTCGATATATCCAGGAGTTGAGAAAGAAAGAGGGTTGTTATTAAATGCTGCGTCAAAAAAACCCTTACTGCGCTCCTTTATAGCGATGGAGCAGCCAACGGTGTTAGCTGATAGCCGTTAGCTCGGTTAGCCTGGCTTGGTTACTCCTTCGCCGCCTGGAATTACCGAGAAACCACGCAGCGACATGTCACCACCAACATTCCCAAGCTGGAAACTTTGTCGGCTTTTTTCAATGATCCATAAAGCCTGAAAAAACACAGTAACTAAATAGTTAATAAAATGCGAAGCTAAACACACCTCCTCAGCCCGTCTCCAAGAATAAGCCTGAATATAAACTCGTGTAACCTGCCGACGGTCTGCGCATGCTCAGTGGGGATTTCAGTTTGTGGGAGGGACGCTCTGTGAGGCTAATTTTGTCTCACCATTTAACTACTCACCAATAACATTCTCTTTGAAAATAACTTATCTACTGTTCTTTGTTCTATTATCGATTATTCGACTATATTAGATTTTTAGGGACCAAATATGGAAAAACATAAACATTTGGGGAGTGGCGGCCTAGTGGTTAGGGCATGAAGCTTGGAATCAGGGGCGTAGCCAGAATTTTTTATAAGGGTGCCCAGGCAATAACCAGTGTACACTGAGGGGTGGCCAAAAGTGGGTAGGCACGGTCAATCTGCACTGTTGCAATAGGAAAATTAACAAGCAAAACATCCACATTTTCTAAATAAAGGCAAACTATACTTTCCCACAGCCTTTGCTAACAACTAGACGAATATATTCAAATATCCATGCTTTTTAAATAGAAGGTATAGTGGATAAAAAGTTTGAGTTTTGGGTGAACATCTTTTCCATTGTCATTACTTACCCATTTTTATCAGTAATCATCCTGCATAAAATTGATATTTACAAGTACTAATACCTACATAAATTGATTATTTAATATGTTTTTATTAAAATAGTTAAAATAGTTATTTATCTATGATTTCACTGAAGACTCCTAGATGACTTGCAGAGACACATAATTTTCTCTTTACTTGAATTCTGTACTTATCATTTTTAATGTAAGTTTATTGAGGTGCTTAATCAATCACAGTGTTTTTGTTCTCAAGTAATTGTTAATATATGAAAAATTAAAATGTTTTGAATATTCCACTTGAGATTATAACTGTTGCCTCCATCTGTATTAGAGGGAAATAAATGATGGGGTGGCCAATGATTAGCTACAAGGGGCCATGCCCACTCCTGGCCCCCCATCTAGCTCCGCCCCTGATTAGAATCTTGAGGTTATGAGTTTGAGCGCCACTCCCACAGACTGCCACTCTTCAGAGGCTTAGCCATGAATTTTTATAAGGGTGGCCAGGCATTAACCAATGTACACTGAGGGATGGCCAAAAGTAGATAGGCACCAAAACCTCAGGGTCAAGCTACACTGTTCCAATGGGAAAATAAATTAACGAGCAAAACATCCATATTTTCTAAATAAAGACAAACTATACTTTCCTACAGCCTTTGCTAACAAATAGACGCATATATTTAAACATCCGTAGTTTCTAGATAAAAGGTATAGTGGATAAAACTCTGGTTTACCAGGCTTACCTATTTGTATTAATAAACATTCTGAATATAATTGATATTTACAAGCACTAATATCTACATAAATTGATTATTTGATAAGTTTTCATTAAAATTGTTATTCATCTTTGATTTCACTGAAGACCCTTAGATGACGTGCAGAGACACATGATTTTCTCTTTACCCCAAATAAGACAAAATCTAGTTCTAAAAAGAGCATGAATTCACCTTTGATGTTAGTATATTGATGTGTATAATTATACATTTTTTGAATATTCTACTTGAGAGTATTACTGCTGCCACCATCTGTATTAGAGGGGAAAAAATAGTAGGGGTGGCCACAGGGGTGGCCATTGATTGGCTAAGGGTGGCACTGGCCACCCCTGGCCCCCCATCTAGCTCCGCCCCTGCCACTCTTAACCCCACAATGCCCCCAACGCGCCCCACGATGGCAGCCCACTGCTCTCCAAGGGGATGGGTTAAATGCAGAGGTAAATTTCTCCAATGTGAGAAAAAGCAGGATTTATAAACATTTCAAAATGTCAAAAAAATTTACAATATTCAAAAAAGGTTTAATCTGTAGTAGACGTTTTTGAATCCATTAATGCAGACTGAAATACGGAATTTACACAGAGTTATTTACTGCTGGCAGATTTTGGTTTTTAGAACCTCTTCTCATTTTCCCCACGTTTCCTTTGAAGTGATACAAAACAAAGTTTTGAAACCCGATATAGATCTGAGTGGATTTTTAAAAAGAGCAGAATAATATGGTGCTAAGGAAGCCTTCCAAGCTTAAACACATTTCAAATAGGTGGATATATGCATAGACAAGAGCTGCATGGATGGTGGCTGATGAATGGATCCAGGCTTTATTTACGATTTAAAAGTTGCATCCTGCTCTTTATTCGTATCTGTCCATCTTTTCTTTTCATTTAGAGCAACACATGGAGAGTGTTTCAATTAAAACCTGATATTCTGCATCCACATTGCTAAAAAGTACAACAGCTCAATGGATTTTCCCCAAGCTTTTAAAGATTTACTGGTTTACAAGGACAGATGTAAATCAAGCAGCTGGACCAAAATGTTTAGGTTTTTAATCCCCCCCCCTCCTACCCAGTGTCACCTGTGAGAAAATCTACTATTTTCATTTGTTCAAATAGTATGTAAAATATTTCACTTGAATTTAAATGTAAAAGCAGAAAAAAGAAACAACTACCCCAGTACCTAAATACTGTATTTAAAAGACACCCCTAACAACACATTCGTATATAAAAGCTTAAAACTTAATATTTTTTGTTTTCTGAGAACTGAGAATCCAGTGTATGCCCAATCATTCTAATATATATCAGAAAAGTGCCAAACTTTAGACAAACCTGTTAAAATGTTGAGAAAAATATAGATTTTAAGGTATGAGTCGGTGGGTTCCTCAGTTTCTCAAATTATTCTTTTATTTCTTTCTGACAAAATATATGTTTTTCAAAATATAGAAACTTTTTTTATTCAAAAGTGAACATAACCAGTTATAGAAGTATAACAAAAAAAAACACACATAAAACTGATGAGTTATAAAACTTTGCTATTGTGAAGACATTATTCCAAAGTTACTACATCTACAGGCTGAAATCCTTTAAAAACACACTTGTAAATTAATCTATAATTTCTTTTTACAAAGAAAAAAGGTGCACTTTAACTCAAAGAAATAATCCACAAAAACCTGGACCGACATCCTGATTATCTTATTTTTTAATTACCCGAAAGTAAATGGAGGTAGTTTCATTTAAATGTGCAGCAACATCTGTGTATAATATGAAGCATGTGCACACATCACAGCATGGTGATTTCACTGGGTGGCAGAGTAAGCCTCTTTTCTCTCACAGACATCATGTTTTCTACCTGCATGGCAATAATTCGACACAGCTCCAGGCCCTGCGGAGAAAAACAGTCAGTCATAAAGCACCAAGAATCAAAAACAACAATTAACCCAATCAGCTGCTTGAAACTATACCTGTTCCAGTTGCAGCTGAATGACTCGCTGTGTATTAATGTCCCCTAAAGTAAGGTCAACGTATGGATAACTGGTTCCAGCAGTGGGCGTTTGGGTGCGGCTAGACTGCACTTCCACAAGGGGGACCACTGCCATCAGCTCCTGCAGCACAGAAGTCAGATTTTAGAGCGCTCCAGAGAAAAGTTCTTCTTCATCTATCTATATGTGTCGCTTTGTGTCGTGTGCAGTTCTTACATGTGTATTTTTGTGCAGGAAGTGGAGACCCCTGGCATTGACAGCAAGAATGCAAGGAGCATAGAAGGTGGTGGAGCTGCTGCTGTGGATGTAGAAGAAGGAGGAACCAAACATGGGGAAGACACTTACCAGACCTGTATGCACACAGACAGCACATGACAAAGGGGAACAAAGACATGAATATTGTCTTACATACATTATGATAAAATGTGATAAATATGTCTTGGTTTATAAGAAAACACAACAGGAAGACAACAAAAAAATAGAAAAGGTTGAGATGAGTTTGGGAATCTTCAGGGATTTAGGATAACTTATCAGGAAGTATGCATTACTGATTATTTTCAAAAAGGCAGATAGGCCTACAAAATAAAAGCAAATGCAGAACATCAGATTATACAGTTCAGGATACATAAAAACGCACTCTTTTGCAGAAATGTCGTAAATCACCCTCAGTGGAGGGTTAAATATAAATTAATAAATATAATTAAGATTACTATATAACCTCTATATTCTGTATTCAAACTCAAACTTTGAGCAGGATGCACCAAAAATACCCCAAATTTCATAGCTGGTCATAACTTGCTGAATACGACAGCTTGCTGTTGGGTTTTGGATTATTGTCCCGCTGCATAACTGAAGGAATAAGCACAGGATATCCTGGTAATAATCATGGTTTTCCAAATTATCATGTGGTCCACTCCTGAAGGAGCAAAGCGATTATAGATCATCACACAACCACTACCGTGTTTGACTGTTTGATATACCCTTTTCTTACGTGATTTACATTAGATTTAACAAGATACATGCAGCTTAAAAAAAGTCTACCCTTATCTCATTAGTCCACATAATGGTTTCCCAAAGGTCAAAGAGGTCAATATAAGAATTTTTTTTGAAATTTAAGTAAGATCTTTTTGTCTTTTTAGAGGGGTAAGCAGTCTTTTATACATTTGAACTTCACAGATAAGTGAGAACGGTAGTGTTTTGAATGCTGTTCTTTAGGTCCTAAAGTCAGTTTTAAAGGTGGTAGCCCCTAGAAGAGTTAAATACTGTTCCATGTTTTGTCCATTTGTGGAAAGTGGCTGTTATTTTGGTTTGCTGGAGTGCCATAGCTAACTTCATGGTCCCACACAGGTTCTATGCAAGTCATTTCTTCACTCTCCATATGGAGGACCTAGAGAGTCACTGAAAAGAAAACCAGTCTTCTCAAATGTAACATTTATATCAGGCAATCTGAAATCAAATTTGAAAAGTATTTTTATAATTGCACACTTTAAATTGAACTATAAAATTTTAGAATAGAAAATACCTTTATTGTCCCACAATGGGGAAATTGTGGTTTTATTATATATTTATCAATCCATTTTAAATATAGCAAGTTGAAAATGGATTTTCAAATCCATCCATCCATCTATCTTTTCCCACTTATTCCTTCAGCATCGAGGTGGGTCTATCTCTGGCAGTCTATGGATGAGAGGCGGGTACATCCTGTACAGGTCGCCAGTCTGTTGCAGGGCAACAAAGAGACATACAACCATGCAGACACACACTCTTGCTTAAGGACAATTTACAGTTGCCAATTAGTGTAATATAACGTAAATTAATTTTCAATGTAAAATGTATAATTAGAAAATTCTTTTAAATTGGGTTTTATTTTTATTGATGTAAATGTTAATTTGAAATGGCTTGTTTTCTTTTTTAGTGACTCTCTAGGTCCTCCATATCCCAAGGGCTTCAAGTTCAGATACATATATATAAAGTATATGAAAACCTTTCTCTTTTTTTTTTTTTTTTGGGTAGGGATCATACCAAGAAACTGTGCCCTGGCCTGGTGCGGACTCAAAGGCTGTACTAGCTGCATATGTTGCGTTGCCAAGGTAACCCACTGCTGTGGAGGTTGCTTTTTGAAGAGAGGTGCGGCGATGTACTCCGATAGCTCGTGTCTTGAGGAGAGAGGAAGGAGAAAATAGCTTCAGATAAACAGAGGTCTGCTTCACTCTGTGATTTTCAACACTCTCCAAAGTTGTTTCACACAACTCAGTGAGCCGATCTGCTCGCTGCTTTGCTCTGTGTCAGGCAGTGATAAAAAAGAGGGCGTAATAGGAACAGACATCCCATTAAAGCACAACACAGTAACTGTCCCTAAAATCCTGCAAGTGCAGTAACGTCTGAATCTTTGGCTTAGATATTTCTCACAAACACAAGGAGAAATTCCACATTCAGCGGGTAGAAAGGCTAGGTGAAGGGGCTAAATGGGGGTTAAAACGTACAGAACCACAGATTTCTATTAGTCTACTTCACAAAATAAAAATTTTTAAGTTTATGGTTCAAATAGACAAAATGTAAACATTTTCAATAGGTGACTCTGTGATCCACATATAATGATACATTACCTTTCTGCATTGTCCTACATATTTAGGCCCGAGCAGCGAAAGCGCTGCAAAGGCCTATTGTAATTGTTTTGTTTATTATTTGTCTTGTTGCTTGAATCCCTTAGCAACCATAGAAAGCTACACAAATTAAATATAAAGAGAACTTATGGGATATTTGGAATTAAGTCTTTTGCTCAAGTTTCCTTACATGCTGGGGGTATAGATGATGTCCTTGGCTCTATGCTGCAAAGCAGCCAGCTTGGAGATTTGGTGAAACTGTTGATCACTCACTTTTCCATGTGAGAGAATATTAAGCAGACCTTTACGGTAGTCTGGAAGGATCTAAAAATAAAAATAAAGTTCACCTGAGTTACATGCCAACATGGAAAAACATAATAAAGTGTGTACAGTCATTTTCTTTAATACCTGGTTATACTGCATGGCGACACAGAGCTCATTCTCAAACCTCAGCGGCTGAGTCCAGACAACTCGCCGGAACCAGAGACTGTAGCCGGAGTCGATTGACTCTGCCTCTGTGGCTACATCCAGGATGTACTCATTCTTGTTCAAAGGACGCACATTTTGACCTGAATGAATGAAGTTACACAGAAATCCGGTTGTTATTTCATCAATTTATAGGCATTTACTTCAGGAGGTGTTTTAGTTTGAATTTAGTTCCAGTCCAATGACCAGTAAAAGCAGCAACAGATGAACTCTAAAATATAACAAGCACAACAGCATAGTCCATCTGCGGTTCAACAAGCTGACGGTTTGCTTTGTAAATAAAAGATAAAAACAGAGGAGAAAACATTTTACATTCAAACTGACCTTTAGAGAATGAGATTAGCTCAGAAAGTGAAGAATAAGAATTTGTCTGGTTAATTTTCTGTTTGGTCTGGCAAAGATGAGCATTTGGCTCACCATGAGAAATAAAATGAAGGAGGCAGGTTCAGTAGATGTCGAACTGATGTTTAGAGGCCTGGTGGCGGCACGTATTAGGACAGAGTTTGCATATTATAGAATGGTGTCAGACCTGAATGAGTTTATTTCTATTTGGGGAGGTGGAGACATTTGATGTCGTGTTAATAATGAAATGCTTATTATCAGTTTTGGAGAAGGTGGATTTACGTCTAATTTTTTTTTTCTTTGGGTTGTTGTATATGAGTATATGTGTGTAATTTATTGTAATTGAAACATTGGACCAATAAAGAGAGTCCATGGTATCTGTCTGTCTGTCTGTCTATCTATCTATTGTAATATGTTTATGTAGAGTATCTAAAGATATGAAGGACACAAAAATTCTTATATATATAAATGCTTTACAAATAAAGGTGGTATGGGATATAATATATCTGAGATGCTTTTTATTAGTTTTACATTATTGTTGTATATTCTGTTGAGTATGTCTTACTCTTATTTCTGCTGTTATTTTGAATTAAGATCATTATCAGAAAACAAAAGAACATCTTTCTGGGGATAGGAATATTTTGGGATTAGCTATATTTGTTATAAAGAAAACAAAACTGTACATACCTTTGTTGGTGACCAAAAATATGGCATATTCTTCAATGGCTTCTAGTGTGTGTAACCCCATCTCATAGCACAACTCCTCTATCACCTCCAATGCAACCTCAAAAGCAAATCCAACAGAGCCATCAGAGATGGATCAGCCAATCACAGCCTCTCTACACCAATGCATCCCACTGATCACCAACTGCTGGGTACTTACAGTACAAGTTTTTATTTTCACATGGCGCTCAATGCCTCCAGGAAAGAGAAACAGCTGCCGTTTAGAGCTGCGTCCTGCCTAAGGAAAGACAGCAAAGCATTCACATGGCAAAAGTAAGTATACATTTAATTCAAGTGAGTTCAATTAATTCCAATTCAAATTTAACAATACTTTATTAATCTCATAGGGAAATTAGACGCTGCAGTAACTCATGGGCAGTTCTTCACCGAGTCCTGAATGCTCTAAAGGTCTGTGTATTTAAATCTAAATTTTATATGAACTAATAAAATCAAAAAAAGACTAAATAAAAATTTTCTTTGTCTTTCTTTCTTTAAAATTGTCTTCATGCTTCTTTGGCTGCCTATTAAACCTTTGAGATCATAATCGGTTTTGGCAAACTGCAGTTAAATAAAAGTTGATTTGTGTGATATTATTCTTTCACAAAATCCCTAACAAACAACCCAATCTACCTATGTGTTTTCTTGAAATGAACACTAATTGGTTTCTATATCGGATTTAAAATTATAAATATAAATAAATTGAAAACCTTTGTTAAAATTGAATCTTCAATGTACTGTCCAACAGAAGAGACAGAGTATCCAAAGTTAGTACTAAGTAACAAAAACCCTTCCTTAACATATTTTAGCCCAAATAGAAGTAAAAGAGTAGAAATACAAGAAATTACTTAAGCAAGACCTAAAAATGTTTTTTGTCATAAGGCTATATTCGGATCTGAGTAACTGGTAATAACATTTTATTTAAAAAAATATAAATTTATATGATTACATGACTAATGATTAACACCTCTTAGCAGAAACTGGAAAAACTGTATTTATGTGCCTCTGAAGGTCCAGATCAAAGTGTTTCTTGTGCATTTTGGTATTTTACAGAAAAAGTAGCTCGAATAAAATCACATTGCAAAATAACCAAAGGCAAAAGAAAGAACTTTGATCTGGACCTTAAGAGGCACATAAAGGCAGTGACAAATATGGCCCTCAATCACCTAAAGAACATATCCGGAATTAAAGGACAAGTGACTTCATATGATCAGATAACTGATAACACCTTAGCAGGATCTTGAAAATCTAATACATGTTTTCATCTTTAGTTGAAGTGATTACTAACAGTGTCTTCACAGGTCTGTTTACAACCAGCCATCTGCAGCTTATCCAGAATGCTGCTGCCTGCGCCCTAAAACTAAGAAAGTGGAACACATTATACCAATTCTTAAGTTCGTACACTGGCTCCCTGTAATCCAGAGGATAAACTTTAAAATATTTCTGTTAGTCTTTATGGCTTATCTCCAAAATATATTACAGCATTGTCAGTGAATCAATCACCCAGACCTCTTAGGTCTTCTGGATCGTCTACTCTGCATACCTAGAACCAGAACCAAACATGGAGAAATAGCTTTTACCTTTTTAAAATAATCTGGACCAAAATCAGAAAAATGTAAAAGTTCAGAAAATCTAAGTTGCTTAAAATTAAGGTAAAAACCTTTTTTGTTTAGGTAGTCCTTGACTCTGTTATGTTGACAATATTGGCTTAAGTTTATGGTACAACTTTATTTACGTGAATTATGATTTTATTATAAATTTTTGATAATAATAATAATATCGCAAAGAATTCATTTTTATTCACTTTGTTCTTTTTTTTCCTTTTGCCATCTTAAATGTTGGAAGATTTTTGTTGCTCACAAGTTCCCAGAAGCTACATTGTCAAGGGCTTATTATTTTGTATTAATAATTTATTATATTTGTTTCTATAACCATTTGATTACTTTAATTATTATTTTATTATTTTCAATACCTAGTTTTATAAATTATAATGTTTTTCTCTCTTACTATCCCATTGAAATGCAGGATCTCTGTGTTTTCTGATTATTTTTAATGAACAGCACGTTGAAATGTGCTTATACATAAACCTGTCTTTTCTAAATGTAAATAATCAAGACAAATATTACAAAACGAGAGCTTACAGTAGTTAATGTTTATGCTAGAACAGGGTAAGATGCTTCCAGTGACAATATCTGCTGTTTACTGTAAATTTAAATGACCTCCAATTGCAGCACCAGGCTCACACAGTACAACAGTGTAAGATTATTGTTAAAGTAGGTCAGTTTCAACACTGAGCCAAGTTACATATGGCCCTGCCCTGTACAGTATAACAGTTACATAGGTTGAAGTGCCAGACTGTTATTTCTGCTCTAATTGGAATTATTCTTCACAATGTAAAACTGGGTTAAAATTGTCAGTGTCAATCATACTTTACTCTATAACCATATGTAACCTGGCTCAGTGTTGAAATGTCTCTTTTAATGTTACATTAACACTGCTTAGGGGCACAGTAACAGAAATGAAGTTTCCATAGCCTGGAGTGACAAAGTCCTCTGACCACCGACAGCAGGCAACACAGATTCAGTGTTTTGCCCAACGGCTCAATGACCGAAATGGACAGAATAGGGATTTAAACCTTGCATCCTGTACACCAACTCAAAGACCTGCTGTTATTGTCAGCATGTCCATTGTAATAGCATCCTGTTTCTAACAAGAATTTCAAGATTTTTCCTAAATTAACAAAAGAACCAACCATCATAGCTTTTATCTCCATGCCGTTGGGTGGAACAATCCGGCCACCATACAGAAACGTCTTCTTCAGATTCTGTTCACACGCTTTAGCTATGCCTAAAGGAAGACAAAAGAAATATTTCCCACTGACTGCAACATTTACAGTGTATTTCCACTTGGTATTAGTGGGCATGGTTTTTACCTTGATACTGTGCTCCTGCACTGCGAGAAGCCTGCTGCAGGAATTTTAGCAGGAAAGGCTTGAAGACCTCAGAGCATCGATGGTAGGCAGTCAGAATGTACAGCAGCCTCCAACCTCTTTGGCAACTATCACTGTGGAGCACAAGCAACCCCAAAGTCACTCAGGATCAGAGAAGCAAAGAGCGATGTACTGGTTGAATACAGCCGGTCAACTTACGGTTTGGAGCTGGTGTTAGAAGTGAGCTGTTTGAGGAGCTGGCAGTAGGCTTCATCCCTCATCAAGGCAAAATCTCTAATGAGCTGAGGGGAGCATAACATAGAACACCACAAGACTTTAGCTGGAGTTTACTCCTTTAAAATAATGATTTAATACAATATAAATTTTTATTCTGTAACAAAATGGTATAAGTGAAACTACCAAAAAGGTGGAAGACTCTTTTTTTTAATGCCTGCTCCCTTAGTTACAAACAAAAAGCCTTTATAATCAGTTTTCTCAATTCTTTCAGTTTTCACATTAGCAAATGTTATAACAAGGGCCTTACAAAAAATCTCATGCAGATGTTAGACATAATTGTTCATAAGTGCTGTAGACAAACTGCTGTATCCTAAATGCCCAAAGGAGCATTGTTGCATATTCTTTTTCACAGCATATTTTCAGACTTTATATGCATTAATGATTCCACGACACTTAGATTTTTTAACAGTCTTTTCATTTTTATAAACAGTCTGTTGTGTTCTATATGCAATAATACACATGCACCTTTTGCATATTTATTTGTATTCTTTATGCTGTTTCTAGTCTAATTTTTTAGTCTGTCCGTCCGTCCGTCCATCCATCCACCCATCCAGGTGACCAGTCCATTGCAGATCACCTATTTAAGTCTTTATTCTGATTATTTTTTGTTTTCATATTTTCTTTTTTTTTTGTAGTACTTGCTTGCTTCTATTTACCTTTCACCTTCCTGATAATACACACACTTTTCCCCACTGTTTTACAATAAAAGATATTTCTTTTTCAATAAACTGACAGTATTATTGAGGTTTTCTTTTACCCTGCAACATCAGATGGATCAGGAAACTGAAAATAAGGATATTTACTTTAAGGAATGTGCTGACCACTTCCTGCTCTGTTGAACCCCTCAATGGAGAATCACCCATGAAGCGCATGATGCCTAGAGATAATACATCAAAACACACACATATAATTATATATATACAGAAATAAAAAAATGGAATAAACACAATTGTTCATAGTACATATTAAATACTTTTAAAGTAAGTAGGTAAGTCGAGATAACTTCTTAAGTGACTCCCATAAAAATAAACCTGAATTATGAAACAGGTTACCGTAATGTAATGTAAGAACTTGAAAACTTACACAGGAAAAGATCAGCTGCTACTCGGTTCATAGCTAGATCTGTGAACTCTATCAGAGACTCAGTGAGAGGGGCCTGCAATAATAAATCAGTTAAAAAGAATTACCTAAACAGCCCATGAAGGAAGCTATTGTTAAATGATGGAAACAACAAGATACCTTGGAGAACTTGATCATTTCAGTGGGCTCCCTGGAATTTCTGTTCTTGCTTTTACTCTTTAGAGAATCTCTAAAGACAGATGTAGACAGATAATGATACATTTAGATTTTAAGAATGTAAAGACCTGGATTATCAGTTAACTTTTAACATTACATTTATGAAAGCTTGCAATTGGCATATTGAACCTTGCATTTACATGCTCATGATTAATCTCTATCTACTTCTAGCATTCCCACATAAATGTACCTGTTACACAAATATCTTCCTTCTCTATTTTCACTGTCTTTTCAAAACCAGTTTGTCGTCAGAGTGTTTTATATGGGCTTCTCTTTTTTCAAACTCTTCACCTAATATGGATCAAGTATTTTACAATCTACTGGTGTGACCTCAACTATTTCCTTTATTTAAATAGCTCAGCAATAGCAATAATGATTTGTGAGATGGAGGTGAACCTCAGTTTAAAATAGAAAACTACCCATGTTAAATTATTCCTCTTTATTACATTTTGCCCTCAAAGAGCCAGCCTGTCTTATAGTATTTCATTTTGGACTTGATAATATGTTTGTAAGGGTTTCTGAACATCCTTTCAGGGTTTTCATTTTGACTTTGGCATGTTTATTTTATTTTTATTTTTTTAAACTAAATTCCTCATCTGTGACTAATTTTGCAATGATGTTCAAAATACCTGACCAGCATTCTGTAAACATCACGGAAAAAAAACATAGATCTAATTTAATTTATTCTACATCTCAAACCAAGCTTAACACTTTCCTCGTAAAGTTTATGGTTAGATTGGCTTAGGTTATCTAGAGTTACCTCTTTATTCAGGGGCACCAAAAAGGGTTGAAAGAGAAGCATTCCAGAGGCCCATGATTGTTGACAAGGGCCCAACAAGAGGCCACTACAATTATGAAACTAAAAAACAATATAACACAATAAACCTACAACAACACATACACACATATACATATATACATACATATATAAATATATATATATATATATATGTTCTAATGTTTTAGTAACACTAAGTCAATTAGTTTATGTAAAATTGTTCAGTCCATCTGCTCTACCTTCATCAGAAAGCAGCAGAGCAGTTAACTCTGTTAACTCTGAAAAACAAATCTGGATGTATTCGTTACATTTTTATTTCAATTAACTAAGCAATAAAGAAAAACATTTAGCACGCTGCTGGAGAGTCAAAGGAACAATGCAGGTATACAATGCAAATGTAGACCATTGCCACATGCTCAAGAGAACCATATCCTGCAAATCTGATTGTATGTTTTTATTGAACTGTCTCTTAATTGCCTTTTGATGACGAGTGTAAATATAAATTACATAATTTTAAACAGAACTGAAAGCGACATACCAAAAGAATGATATCAACAAATTTTTAGAAACACTGATCAATTCCCCTTTAAAAGATAAGAAGAAAGTGTATTTATTTAAAAAGAAATGTAAACAACTACAGTGTTGCTTAACAGCTTTGCTCAGTGTTATAAAAAACACACTGAGTTGATGGTCCCTATAGCTCTGCAGCTCTTCAAAGTAATCCCTGTTGCAGGATTATAAAATGAAAGGATCTGAATTTACATATTCCTTGGTGTATATCGCTCACCCCTGTCCACTCGGTGCCTGTCTGCAGAACTTCTTGGCAAACTCCAGCATATCATATTTACTGTCCTGCAGTGCTCTCTCATCAGGCTCTCCATCAGAGAACCTATCAAGTGAAACTCTCTAAAAGGAGAGATTAAAAGTCAGTTTGTAAGACGTAAAAATAATCAGTGTAAAGTGTGTGTGCCTGTGAAACCTCAATCGTTTGATCTATCTCATGGGCAGCCATCGTAGATGCCACAGCAACAGCAATGGCCGATGATGCAGCAAACTGGTCAGCTCCACCTCGAGGCTCGGCCGTCCGGTCCAGTGGCAATGATAGGAAATCAGGAGGAGCAACGGGGTGGACGCACTCTGTCGGGAAAGTCCCAGAGCGGCCAAACACAGCTCCAAACTTCCAACCTGATGCGCAGATACAAGCAGATAAACAAGGAACCATAAAGTTTCTATTTTCCACTACTCTGTCCTAACTGCATGTTAGATCACCCTTCTGTGAATTGGGCTGTGCTGATAACCAAACACAAGATGATAAAGATACTGCTGTCTGGAGGGAGAACACTGTCTAAAGCTAAGCTTGACACCTTGTTTATCTCACAACCGTGAAACAGTTACTTAGTGTGCCTTGCAAAACTATTCATACTGTACCACATCTTTCCATGTTAAAAACACAAACTTTAAACAAAGAAATGTAAGTTATCTGGATCACGCAGTAGGCTGCACCTCACCCTGAGAACACAATACCCACTGTACAAAAAGTGGATGGTAGAACCAGGCTGGGGCAATGTTTTTCTACTGCATGGGTAGAGAGGCTGGTTTAATTTGATAGGCTAATGGATAGAATCACATACAAGGTAATTATTGAAGAGAAATCTGTAAGGAACTATAGAAAATCTGAGGCAAGGGGGAGGGAATTAAGGGGAGTGGTGGCCTAGTCGTTAGGGCACAGAGCTTGGAATGCTAAGGTTCGCTCCCCAGGCGCCCCACGATGGCAGCCCAATGCACCCCAAGGGGATGGTTTAAATGCAGAGGTAAATGTTTCCAATGTGTGATCAATAAATTGAAATTATAATGTATTCTTATTTATAGGTTTTTTTTCTCGCAGAACAGCCACCCTAAACAAAGTAACAGAGGTACGGTAGATTGCATTAGATCAGAGCATTTTTTCTCAACTCTGATCCTAAAGGGCCTATACTGTCTACCATGTTTTAGTTCACACCTGATTCACATCATTGCATTTTCTCCTAAGCAAGTCACCTAATAATCAATAGGTGTGTTTAATTTCAGCAGCTGTGTCATCCAAGGACCCGGTCTACCTGGACTGGGTCCTTTGAGGGTCGTAAAAATAAGGAGGCCGGAAGGGTTTGGCTATGGATTCAAACAGCTCAAGCCTTCTCCAAATGTCACTGCCCCTCACTCAGGCCGTTTCTCAATACTTCTACTTGTGCGTTCTCATGTGCTTGTGAAACGTCATCAGCCTCAGCCATAGTACTGTTCCAATTCACAAGAACAAAAGACCAAGAACGGACAAAGTCCCCGGATGTTGTTCTCGCCCCTCCCTCGCCCCTCCCTCTGTACCGAGCATGCATTTTTGATTAAGCTTTTAGTTAGAGGGGCTCAGGTTATCCTGGGCTATCTCAATAGTTATGCTGCTATAGGCTTAGACTTCTGGAGGACATAGGGACCACTTTTTTCATAATTCTGCTTCATTCTATCTCTATTCTCCCACTCTGCAGAATTTGTTAGTTTAATCTTTCACGTTATGCTCTCTCTGCTTTTTTTCATAGTCTGTTCCTGTTTGGCTGTGACACCATCCTAGAGAGAAATACCAGCTGTGCTGCTTCCATCAACACCTTTGTTTATAGATGTTCGAGATCTGCCTGTTTTTGAGTGTAGTCCTGTGACTGCGACTGGCTCGATGTGCTATCTTGGCTCGGAGGTCGTCTGAATGGCTGTGTTTCCTGGATGGGCCCCTTTTACACTTGCCTTTTGCATCTCTGCTTCTGTCTCCTTGAACCACAGTCGGCCTCGACAGATGCCCGCTCAAACTGAGCCTGGTTCTGCTGGAGGTTTCTTCTTGTTAAAAGGGATTATTTCCTCTCCACTGTTGCTACAGGCATGTTTAGTGTCAGGGAATGCCCTAGAGTCAATGAATCGATGCAATAAACTGGTTTTCCTTAGATAGAAAACTTTGAAAACAGATCTGGTGAACTGTAAAGTGCCTTGAGATGACATTTGTTGTGAATCAGCACTATATAAATAAACTGAATTGAATTGAGTTGAACTTGCCCATTCTTGTGATTGACAGCTGCCCCAGCACTGTGGCAGCAGCAGCTTCCAGTGAAACGCTAACAGAGCTCAGGGTATTACGTTAAAATATCTCTTTTCTGTTGCCGTTGTTCTATAAAAGTATGTTTTAAGATAATTTGAAGCGAGAACATTTTACTTTAAGCTTCACTATATGGCCCATTTAATGATTTAGTGCGTAATAAAAAAAAAAAAAAGGTCCGATGTTGAGAAGACTGTGGCAACAAGTGGACCTCCAAGGCTAACTGCAGCCAGGGCCAATTTAAGCCTGTCTGCAGCAGCCCTCTCTCGGCATAGCCATGTGTGAAGTACCGCTGGCTTTGTTTTATTTGGCAAAATGTTCATTTGATTTGTGTTTATCTTACTCTTCTAATTATTATCCCCCCACTAAACGAAAAAAGTAAGAATTTATCTTTATCTAGAGACTCTGAATAACAGGAGGAGAAATGCAGCTCCACCTATTGACCCATATTTATGCTGCGTGCTCCTGTTCTCCCAGAGTCCATACTTTCCTGTGTTCTTCTCAAGAACATATTGAGGACACGAGTCCGTTCTCACGTTCTTGTGAATTTAGAAATGGCCTCAGTGTACGCTCTGTCACCTAGCAATTTACTTTTTCCTCTAAACATGGAGCAGCTTGGACACGCAATTAATCTCGGGATACCCAAGGCTACGTAGGATACAATGGACCCGTCCTTCAAAACAGGCAAAAAGAAGGATGCATTTGTCGGCTGCATAATGAGGATTGTTTCAATCTGAACAGGCCATGGCGCCGCACTATGTCGCAATCGGCCGACAAATCTGGTGTTTGAAGGACGCAGCCTCTGAATTCGAACTCAGCATATGTGAGAACAAGGTCTGTTTAAGCTCAGTCAAAGATGGAAGTCAAGGTATTTTGCTGCCTTGTGGTTTTTCTACTCTATGCTGACATTGTGAGATGTCTTTTACTAGACTGGAACTCCTTAACATCAGACAGTCCCCTTCAGATCTTGTGTAGCACCAGAGTAATGCAACACCTCTGACCTAAAATGGTATTTTTTATGTTATCAAGTTGAGTTAGAAACAATGATTTTTAAATTGCTTTGCCATTCTCCACCTAAAAATGATCTTCCGTTCAAATATTGTATGTAAAGGCTGCTCTGGCGGTTGTGTCTTGCATTTTCCCCTTACATTTGGAGAATATTAGCTCTAAAGAACAGAGGATAAATGGTTCAAAAAGTCCCTCCATGTTTAAAGGCACATGAAGTTTATAGCTATTGATCTGTTTCCTGAACACATCAAATACTCACCAAAGTCTTGAGTGTCACGTTTAAGCTCTTCCAGAAACACAACCTTCTTCCTCACCACACAGCCGTAACTGTAACCTGTAGGACATTGCATCTGTAAATGTTCTTGTAATGTCCACCCAGGAAACTCTGACTAAAATGGTCTCTCACCTTTCTCAAGCCCATCCATGACCTGCAACCTGATGATATCACCTTTATGAAAACTAAGCATTGAGCGGTCATCTGTCACAAAGTTGCGCTCAGCAATGACATAATCGGAGTCCTGACAGAACAAAGAACATGGGACGTATATTTAATTGGTAATGAAATACTTGTGATAAATGGTAAAGTAAAAAATAAAGTTTTCCCTTGATTTTCTTACTTTGGTGAATAAAAACTGGGACATAATTGTTTCAGTCTTTAACCACCTCAGCCTGTTAATTAATATGCTTTGCTAATTTAGATAAAGTATTGTGATTTTTCAGCAAAGAGCATTTAAAAGTATAGTTTTGACCATGACAAAGATAACTTCTATGGGAATCAAAATACTTAAGTCAAAGCTAGAAAAGTTGAAACCTCTGAATTTTTTGATCAAGTGAAATAAGAACCCTAAGCACAACTTAAATAGTTTTTTGGGTTTAACACCAAATTGAGGATGCTGATTCAAACCTATACCAAAAACCTTTTGTGTTCATTGTAATCAAACCTGGATTAGGTGAAATGACGCTGATTATTTTCTTTAAAAGTGTTTGGAGTTTTGGATAACAGGATGTAAAAATATGTAAGCATGTACAATTGTGTGGTATGAGTTTTCATGCCTTTTTGATTTCATTGATAAAGGTGTCAATAAGATGCTTGACTTGTAAGGCTTTGGCAGAGAACAGGATCAACTTCTCATTGGTCAGATTGAACTCCAGCATGTTCTCAGATGGGATGGTCACGAACAGGATGTCTGCATATCTGAGACAGAAAGCAGGAGAAACAGCAAACAATCACAATAATAACCAACAGGGTCTGCATAACATGTAAACCAAACTTTCAGTAAAATAAAGATAAAAGAAAGAATAAAATGTGATGCATTTGCCCGCAATTTCTAACTTAAGCCATCGATTGTTTATTTATATTGTAAATCCTTTACAATGAGCCAAACTCACCAACTGTAATACTCATCAGAGCTTGAGGTTTTAAACTAAACAAAGTTAAGTAAAGCAAGACCACTAAATAGCAGGCAGTAGTATGCATAACATCAGTATAATTCTGTCAAGTACCGCATCTCAAGCGATCTAGTCAGACCGAATCGGGTAGGTAACCATAAACCTTTTTATTTTATTGAGAATTAGTTTCATTTTCTGTAATGTATATTTACCATAATTAATCCAAACAAACCTTCTCATAATCTGGTCTGCTTATGATAGTTTTTAAGGTGTTCTTTGAAGTGTAATTTTCTTTGTATGAAACGGCCGACAGACAGAAAGAATACATCAGTCTAAATACTGCAAAAAAACTTAAACAGAAAAACTTTAAATATTAGGGTCTCTACATACTGGACTAAGTCTGCCATACAATGAATAGTATCTGTTGAATCTTTACCAGGTCATCTGGAGTGTATCAAGTTGTGCATCAAGAAGTGCCTGATGGAGCAGTAAGTTCTCTGAGTGTTTAACGCAGGCAAAAACCTTCAGTGTGAGATGGTTGTGGTTCATTATTGCAGTGGCAACATATCATGGTACTGATTATTTCCTGTCACTTGTCCCAAAAGAAATTGTGGCAAGCAGGTATTGCCAACAATCTAGACTAGAAAAAAAAAATCCTGTTCTCACACTTTTAGCCACAGCATTGGACATGTCCAACCACCCTAATTAAGTAAGTGGGTAGGATGCCAATTAGGGAAGAGTTGGAAATTCTTCAGGTGGTTGTTTACAATAAAAATGTATATGGCCTACTAAAAAGAGAGGCCCTAATTTCATATTTATTGAAGATGAGCGGGGATGAGTAGGATTGGAAATTGCTAGCATGTTATTTCTGCTATGTTATTTCATATCATCTAATTATCTTACTAAGTGCTAATTACATTAGCAGATCATATAACGTACCTTCTCAAATTAAGGATAAATAGTTTACTTATTGTTTAGATTCTCAGTATTGCTATCCCAGCTTCTGTCCGTTTTGCTGTCTGGCTTAGTTTCCTGCTGAGCAGAACAATATTGTGACAAACTGGATGGAGATAAACCTCAAGGTCACTAATCCGACTGCAGTCACATTCCATAACATCAGATACGAGTGAAGGGAGTGGCGGCCTAGTGGTATCCTTAGGTTCTGAGTTGGAGCCGCACTCCCACAGACTGCCACTCTGGTTTGAGCAAGACCCTTAACCTCACACTGCTCCCTGGACACCGCATAATGGCAGCCCACTGCTCCCCAATGGGATGGGTTAAATGCAGAGAATTCATTTCGTTGCTCTGTACTTGTGACAGTGTAATGACAATAAAATTGAATTATATATTATATTATATTATATTATATATTAAGGAAATTGGAAAACATTTGGAAAAAAAAAAAGATTTTGTTCACTTTACTGAATCTGGCTTCACATTTCAATGTACATGCACAATACAACACATAAAGGTAAAATGAAATAGCTGTAGTGAGAAGTAATAAACATGCTTGGCTCTACAAAGCACTCTGCATAAAATTAGTATAAGTAATGTTTATTTATATAGCACCTTTCATAGACATAGAGGTCACAAAGTGCTTCACAAAATTACAATACAAATAAAAATGCATTTACATTTACATCACAAAAAACTTGATCATAAAACAACCCTTAATCCACTACTTAAAATGCTTTCTTAAAAAAATAGGTTTTCAGTTCGTTCTTAAAAATGTAAAAAGCGGAAGATTGTTCTAGACTTCTGGCCGCTTGAAAGGAGCGATCTCCCCTGGTCCTGTAACGAGTTAGAAGGACCATTAGCAGATTCTGATCAGGAGACCCCAGTCTCCGAGAGGAGGTATAAGGACATAACAAGTGTCTAACGTAGGAGGGACCTGACCGTAAAGGATCTGAAGGTCAGCACCAGGATTTTAAACTGAAACCGAAAAGAGACTGGGAGCCAATAAAGAGTCAGTAACCTCATCGCAGAGTTTTGAATTTGCTGAAGACCAGACAACCCCTTTTTGGATAATAATTTCAAGATCATCTCTGGACACAATTGCTCCAAGTTTAGACATTTTCCTCAGTTGTTTAAAAATAGTTCATTGTCAGCAGTTTTGAGTGGTGCTCTAAGGAGCATCATCCTGTTGCTGATGAGCCAAAAAATATCGTATTTCCTCCCCTACAGTAATAATAAGGGTTATGGCAAAGGTGTTTATGGTAAGCTATTGCCTATCTATAGCATTTTGATTGGACTACAAAGAAAACAACAAATGAAACTGATGAGCCAGATAGAAAGCTTGCCTCAGGTCATGATTGCTCTAAAATTAGATTTTGTTTTTTCTCCAATGATTATTGACACCATAGTGCAGTTCTAATTTGGTATTAATGGGGCGTTAACTGCTTTGTAAGAAGTAGCCTGTCACTAAAAAAGCTATTTTATACAGTTTCTCTACCTGAATTTATAGAAAATCTCAAAGAGAGCAAATAGAAAAAATAATTTCAGTCTCAAGATGATCCGTAAAGATGCATAAGACCTGCATAAGGTTTTCACAGAATTTAAATGTGTTTTAAATATTCAGAATTTTCGCACAAATGGATTTAAAGTGTGAAAGCCAAGGACTGGTGAAAATAAACATTTGAAATTAAGAAACAAGACAAGTTTAGGAGATAAAAGGTGGCTAAAAGAAAAGTTGAAAAAAGTGAGGTTTGTGAAAAACTTCTGGACCTACGTGTATGGTCGAAGGACTCTGAAGTAGTCTGGAGCTGCTGCGCTGCTTTTCACTGTCTTTAGTAATTTGATACCGCTGTGCGACACGGACAACACCTGTACACCTGTTCCTACACTACCCTGCACTCAGACAGACAGAGGCACACATTCACCAAGAAAAATGTAAAAAATGTATATATCACAAAATGCAATAGTATGCTCCAACAAACCCACCCCCAAACTCACCGAGGCAGGAAAGAGTCGGGAGAAGTAAATTTCCCAGGTCTCTCTGGCCGCTGTTACAATTGTTTTCTTCACATGCTCCTCCACTGGATCCATATTCTGCTTAATACTATGTTTTGCTGTCATTCAAAGAAACAGACACACAAACTCATAAATGTCACGGGGTTGTGCTTATTACAGCAATGCAGCTATGAAAAAAGACTGCAGGAAAAACAGACAGGGGTACCAAAAAGGGCTTTCATTTTCTGTCTCTCATCCCGGGTGATACGAACACATGCCTCTGACAGGGTGTCATTCACTATCTGGAAGGGAGAAGTACAGGAGAGAAGAGGAATCAGTGTATAAATCTGTCTTTATTCAGTTATGAAAGATTATATAGGCTGAAAGAAATACTGTTAAATACAAAAAAGAAAAAGAGAATTAAAAATGTTTACCTGTTTGAAAATGAGATCTAGCAACAGTGGATTGTTGAAGCTGTCTTTGGGATAAAACACCTGAGAGAAAAATATATATATATATATATTCATCTGAGGACTGTTTTCCGAATATAGTGTTTAAATTGGCATTGATGCAGATATTGTCATGATAACAAGAACATAGACCCTTTTTCAATGCTGGGGTTACAAGCTGCAGGAAATTCTAAAATAACGCAGGATTTCAAAAATGATACAAATCCTAAGTAAAGTTTACAAAATCACACAAAGAGATAGAGAAGCACTTTGAAAGATGAGTATGCCATTTTTAATTCCATTATGCAAAAAGGAGAATAACAGTTTGATCGTCCGTTAGTGTGACGGCCTCTATAACAGTAACATTTCCAACAGCTTATTGCTCCATGGGGTGTAGGGGTGTGTAACAAAATGGTAAGGCAGTAATGAAGACCTTAAAGAGAGTTCCCAGCTATTGCAGAAGTGGAGCTAGAGAGGGCCAAACAATTTTATAATTCTCAAGGGTTGCTTTCAGACTGGACCAGAGTCAGTTAGCAAATTCCTGAGAATTAAATTAAAAAGAAAAACACTGCATAATTCCAGCTTGTTTGGAAGATTAGATAGAAGAAGGCCTCTTATTTAAAAAAAAAATGGTAGCATCCAAAATACAACTTGATCATCTGTGTGGGAGCCCAAAGAATTTCATAATCATTTAAAACGGTGGAACATTTTCTGCAGAGTTTTTGGCTTCAATTTCAATAAGGACTGAGTGGAATCTGTAGCAGGTTACTGCTCAGGTTCTATGTTTTTTTTTCTTTTTACCATGGCTTATTCATAAGAAATAGCTGATGTTCAGTGGTTTGTTTTTGCTGATGTATTTGTGTGGTCACCTCCTTCCTGAGATACAGCCTCCAGGGTACATTGGTGTAGGTGTAATGCTCCTCATTGGTGCTCAGATGAAGCTGTGTCTGGATGGTCTCTTTCTCTACTGGAAGCTCTCGGGATACTGCAAAGAAACATGTTTAATAACTAGAAAGTAAAACTAACACAACATATCAAATTGCAAAGTGATAAAGTCAGTAACTGGGTTATTAGGACTTATTAGATGAAGATGATGGTTTATCAGTTTTCCGGTGTTTCTTTACCTTAATAATTATTTTTCCACTTTATGAAGTACTAAACTGAAATGCGATCATTTGAATGCTGTTTTCTGACGCTTCCCCCAGTTTTTCTCCATAACTGATCGTAGGATACTGAGTTGAAATGAGCCATCTGTAACTGACATGCAGCAGGGCTAAATTGGCTGTATTTACATAATAAGTGAAGGACCTTGCTGAGTGTTTATATGTAAGAAAAGAACTTAATAAATGCCATTCTGCATTTCTTTCACATCAAATGGTGGTGTTGTGGTCAAGACCACACCAACCAAGACCAAGGAGTACAGAAACCAAGACAAGACCAATACATTTAGAGGCCAAAACCATATAAGATCTTGGTCTTGGCTAGGCCATCTAGTCCTCTAAAGATTTTTTCCTTGTCTCAGTCTCCGTACTTCTTTGTCTTGGTTGGTGTGGTCTTGACTTCAACACTATTAAATGGTGTAAAATGATACCACATCGACCTTTGTTTAAAGGTAAAGTGGAGGATGTTCTTTTTCCCGGTGGATCATCAAATATAGTATGTTTATGGAAAGAGGAGCTTGGAAAACTTATTTCTTAGAAGACCTTGGAAGTCACTCTAAACAGGGTTCAAATTCTTAAATTTGTTCAGGACAGGGTTTATTTATTTTTAAGGTAGTACATTGTATCAATTTGACTAAACTGAGATTATCTAGGTGGTTTCCAGTGATAACCCCTTTTTGTGACAGAGGGAACCTGGCATCATATATAAGTTCAATTCCTGCCCAAAGCCAAACTTTAATTGAGATTCTTATTTTCGGACATGAAGTGAGGCTTCATAGGGAGATATATACCTCCTTATCCATTAAATGGGCTGTTTGGGTTTGAACCTCACATTGTCTATCTGGTGCAGAGTCTAGTAGTAGTTGTGTTTTTTACACTCCTTGCAAGGCAACTTATCCTTATAAAATGGAAAGAGCACTGACCCCTGACATTCTCTCACTGGTTCAGGAGTGCTTTCCACTTGAGATATTCTTTGAAAGGTGCAGCACATAATTATGTTAAAACAGGGGGTCTTTATCTGGATAATGTCAAAGTACATATCACTATCTACAAAGTGAGGAGGAATTATAAGTCTTATCATAAGACAGCGGGCAAATACATTACTGCAATTTTCATTAATAGTGTCGCAATTTCACCTACATGTCTACAATGTAAAGTTGACATCAGTTGTTTACAGATTTAAACTGATTTATATGTTGTTTTTTTGTTATACAATACTAAAACTCAATAAATATTTGAATCACAAAAAAAATTATAATAATAGTGTCACCATTTCTTATTGTATCTTCCGATTTTTGGGGGGATTTAGCTAAGTTCTGTTTCTCTGCTCCCTGATACTGTTCTTAAATAAGTAATATAAATATAACAGATATGTTCCGAAGTTAAATGAAAGAAAAAAATAAAATATTCCAACAAAAGAACGTAAAAATGCAGGTAAGTCCAAAAAATATGGGGAGTGTTTAAGGAATAACATGTTGTGGAAAAGACCAAGGAATCAGGAAAGTAGAAAACAAAGATGTAAATCATTGTAACCTTTGAAGGAATGAATACTGGTTACAACAATAAAATCCTAGAAAGAGAGAGAAATTAACAGTAGTGACAGCTGCAAAAATTCTGGCCATTTTTTTTCTTTATGCAAATGGGGATTGGGGCTCAGCCTAAGAAAACATTTTACATATATGGCAGTAAAATGTCTTCAGGGTTCAGAATAGAAGTCGGCAGCTTTAAGTATCGCAGCTTCGCTTTAAGAAGCCTGAAAAATCTTAAGTGACCATTTGGAAAGCGATCCATGATCTGCACAGTGTCTCCAAGTGAGCAATATACAACTCAGCAAATTATAATTTATTTAACCTTTTTAAAAACAGATAAACTCCGTAGTTCTCTGAGATTTTATAAGAGGTAGCTCCTAAAATACCAATCATTTCAAATATCCTTGTCATTATTACAGAAATTGCAATACTGGATCATAAAACTCCTTTTAATATGTGACTTGTAAAGATTAACTTAGGAGATCTGTGCTCTAACTGTGTCTTATTTCATCCGTTTTAATTTCCTTGTGAAAGCTTTGTTTAAAAATAACACAGATTAAAAAAACATAATAAAAATTATGTTTAAAAAAAAAGTTATCTAAGCTATATATCCATCAAAACTGAATGTTTCTTGTAGGATTAAAGGAATGGATTTCTAAGGAATGTAAACATTAGTTGAGAAATACTTTTTTGGATGGATAAAAGCACATCCATACCTTTAGATTTTTCTTTTATAAATATTACGGTTCTAAGGTTAGGTTTATGGCACCACAGATCACTAAACGTATTCTTTAATTGAAGCATGATAGCTATTTAAAAAGTTCAGATAACTTGAATTGAACTACCTTGAACTTCAACTGCCTGAACTTAGTTCACTTTCATTTCCGCAGGGTTTTTCTCCAATATTTCCTTTACACTTGTCTCCTGGAGCAGTTTTCATTTGGATCTGAAGTCATAATATAGTTGCAGCACTAATCTTTTTCACATTTACATCACAGCTCTGCTAATGAAGATGAATCTGCCTGCAGAGTTGATATGAAAATATCCCTCTTATTACCACAAGAAGGAGCCCAAGTACCACCAACACTCCAATGACAAAAATCACATTGATGGCCAAGAGAATAAATGAATAGCCTTTGACCTTTTGATGCTTGAAAGTTTTGCTTGAAAAGCCACAGGAAAAAGAAAGGAAAGAAAATAAAGCTTTTAAACTTTTACTAGTTAACATTGGTAACCGATTTATGCATAAAATTTTTTAAATGCCTGAAAAACGTGATTTTTTTTCAAATAGAAGTTTGACCACAAGGTTCTGTGAAGGATTTTGTTGCAGTGATATGAGTAAGCACAAAAATGCAGGATTTGCTTTAATATGATCCAGAGAACAAAATGAGAGAGATTAGAGGAAATGATATTTAAAAATATCATCACAAGGATAATTGTACAGTGCAAGAAATATATCAAAACACACACTAAACCTTGTCTATAGTATATGGATGAGTCCAGCTTTTAGAAGGTGGTTACCTGGTGGAGGTTTAGGCAGACGACGGTCTGGAGCCCTTGTCTTTGCGGTTTTGGTAGGATTAACTCCTGATTGTTTCATCACAGACGTAGACTGTGACTGGCCAACAGGACGCTTGGGCTGGACAGGAAAAAAGAAGCATTTCAACACTGTGTCTCCATGCTAATGTGGGGGTGTTAATGATCCCAGGTGAGCAGCTTGTATAAATCTGTGACTGCTTCTTTCAGACAGGGTTGTGTTTACCTGTGGAGGAGGAGGATTGTCCATCTGGGGTTTGAGGATCTGTAAAGCTTCATCACGAGGCGTTTGCTTCTTTGTGAACTTCCCATCTGGTCTGCTTATCAAAATGGAACACCACAATTAATGGCTGTATAACAAAAGAACTGTGTATTGCAGCTCCTCTACATTCATATGGAACCCTACTAAAGATGTCTCAACATTTCGTCAAAAGCTTAAACAGCCCACTTTTCTGGACGCTGTCCTCATCCCACTCCAAGGGTTTGTACAGGTTTTGCTTCGGCAAATAGAATGGCCATAGAAGGAGCTTGATTTTGTGTCTTGACACCGATTATGTGTTTAAACCTGTCCAGCAGACAGACCCATTGAGGACATATATTTTCACTGTAGTAGATTCAGCACTATTTTAAATGGCCTTGTATTTCCAATAGAATTATGAGGCAATGGTATCTAATATAGTTCCCTGGACTTTAGGAGGAAAAGCCACCTATAGCATCACGGATCTCCATCATACTTAGCTCAAGGTAGTCATCGTATTATTCATGCAAAACCTGTGTTGTGTTTTTTTATTTTCTGACTGAAAAGCTACTTCTTATTTAAAATAAGAAAATAATTGAAAATGAAGTGAAAACCTTACAAAGTTCTTGGAAACATAGAGTTATATGGATGTGTATGTATGCACTTGTTTGTGTTACCTATTTAAGACTGAATTTAATATGTTTTTCAACAGTCTTATGACCAACAGGCCTTAAGGCAGGTGCTGTCGTGGCAGAGCCCCATTTTTAACCTTAGCGAGTCAGTTCAGAGGTATGGTGTGAATTAACTTTAGGTTAAGTTTCGGATTAAGAATATACTGATAACTGTCAGGGTAAATGTCAGGGTTAGGTATAAATTCAGGAACTAAATTGATTGTAAATGTAATTGTAAATTATTAATATGGAAAGAAATACAAACGTGTGTGTGCTTGTGTGTGTGTGGGTGTTCAAACTGACCGATTTCCAACTGGTAGTGGGTCTACTGGTGGTGAGGGGGAGTTATATCTTCTGATTATTTCTAGAAAAGAAAAGACAAAGAATGAACTCTGTATAGTTTCATTTAAAGTCTGAACACTGGCTGAAGTATAGAGAAGTTTAAAAACTGCAAAGAATCAGAGCAGAGAATCATCACAGCATCAAGCCGTTCCTTTAATAATGAAGGAGTCACCTTGAATATCTTGACTGGGGATGATGTGATCTGCTGCTTTAGAAGAGTACTTCACCACTTCTCCAGCAGGGGGTGGGGGAGATGTCACCACTGGGGCTGAAACAGAGACAGAAGCATGCCAAAATAACACAGATGATTCTCTGTTGTGCTTGGATCTTTAAGGTGTGGATTTTAGCTTCCTCTCGTGTGCTCATACCAAATTTCCTGGCTGGTTCCTTGTTAATGGGGATGCCTGGAGCTTTTTTCCTAGAGACACTGTCCATGCCTGACTGAGTCTGAAAAACCCACTAAGAGGTTACTCAAGTGATGGCAGTATTTATTTGGAGGAAGAGGCAAAACAGTAACAAGCACAAGTTAGCAACATACAGTGCTTTGAAAAAGTAACCTTTTGACAAAAACCCTTTTGAACTATCCATATTTTAGGGAAATTTTAGTGACACTAAATCAAACGTACCAGTTAATTTCAAAACAGTAATCAAAGGATACATATAATTAATATCTGAAGTGTGTGTTTTGTGCTCAAATGCCTTTACTCTGATATCAGAATAAATGCATATTAACCAATTGCCTAGAATCTAGTTAGAAAAATAGCCCTTTTTATCACAGTACAAATACAGCTGTTCTATGAAGCCGTCAGAGATTTGTTAGAAACATTAGAAAGATCAGGTATAGACCAAGCAAGAGGCCACATAAATCAGAGAAGCAGCCAAGAAGCCTGTGCTAACTCCTTTTCTGTTTTATTGTCAGGATTCAATAAAACAGAAATATTACTAATGCACTCAACTAAATTTTGTTTTTAAGGAAACATATGAAAAGAAGAAACCAGTTAGTTGTACACAACCCACTCAATCAACAGATGTGGAAGAAAACGCGCTGGTAAGATGAGACAGAAATTTTACTTTTTGGCTTGCAAGTTTGAAATACTGTGTGGCATAAGTGACACCTTTACATGTGACACAAGAGGGCCCCATCCTCACTATAAAACATGGTGGTGGCAGTATAATGTTGTGGGAAGAGGGTTTCTTTAGCTGAAGCTAAAACTACTGGTCAGAGCTGATGAGAAGATGGACAGAGGTAATTGAAGAGCAGAGCTGAATGAAAACATGTTGCACGAGACTAGAGACCGATGTACGGCTTCCAACAGGACCAGGATCATAAACCATCACTCAGAGCGAACCAGAGCATTTCTTTATATAAGTTCGGGCCTGTCAAAGAAAACAGCCAATAACAATGTATGATAAGACTTAAAAAGGAATCACAGACACTCTTCATCCAGTCTGACTGAGCTTGAGGTGTTTTGTAACACGGAATTTGCTTTTTTGTTTGACTATATCATATTAAAGAAGTGTAATTAAGTTTAAGGTTACAATGTGATAAGACAAAGAAAAGTTCAAGGGGTGTTGATATTGTACTCTTGCAAGGCATTGTAAAAGCAGAAACGATCTAATTGGGCAGAATTTCTGCTCTGAAAAAAAGCATTTTCTAGATGAAAAGGGGTCTTTTCTGTTTAACACATTGTCAGGACCTAAGCACTGCAATGTGTTAGCATAAACTGTTATCCCCATGTGTCTGGGTCTCTCACCTGTGCAGCAGGTTTAAATGTTGGTTGTGTTGGCTCGGCTTTGGAGGAGCTCAGATGATGGTCACGGCGGGCAGCCTGAGGCTGCCGCTGGGGCTGAGGATCAGTAGGGGGATCAGCAGGGGGTTGAGTGTTTGCCTGTGATAGAGTCTGATCCCGCTGAGCAGAAGGGTTATAAGGGCTGGGTGGTAACACTGCTGCTGCATAGGGGGTCGGAGTGAAGTTAGCGTACGGGCTTGGGGGGATGTTTGCATATGGACTTGGAGGTATGACAGCGTATGGGCTGGAGAGCGCATATGAGCTCGGGTGGTGATGGGGCACAGGACTCATAGGAGGGCTGGTGATGGGGGAGGTCGGGGGGCTCGACACGGGGCTAGTCACTATGGCCATGGCTTGCATGGTCATCTGCTGCGCCTGAGAAACAAGAAAATGACACATGAAATCAAAGGGCAGAAGCTGCAGTGAAGCAGAAAAACAGACAAGGATCCAAACGGGGGAGTTACCATGATGACGGCCTGCTGGTTCACAATCGCCTGCTGCTGCTGGGCCAAAACAGCCTGCTGGTCTTCTGGAGGAGAAACCCAGCAAGTAAGCAGGAGGAAGGCATAGAAACCCTTTGCTCAACTGTTTGTGTTTTATATTTTAATCATCACATCTGATACAAACCAGTTGTTACAGGTGCCACAGCAGCAACAGGAGGCAACATCACACCTCCTACAGGAAGGACTCTCACAGCTGCAGACACAAGCAGCCAATTTCTGTCTCTTTTGATGTTTTGTCATGGAGCTAACAAATTATTTCTCAATCTGGTTAAGTGCGAATATGGCAATATTCAGCATGTATGTCTATTTGTTACAAACCTCCAGGAGGCAGGTGGCCGGAGGATTGCCCCTGCTGTTGCCACTTCCCTCCAATTCCCCCGGCCCCCTTCATCCTGCCTGACAGTCCAACAACCGATTCTACTTCCTGAGAGAAAAGACAGGCTTTAAATACAGATTTTAAAAAATGCCAAAATACATTTTTTCCGCACATTTCTTATGTATTTATCACTTCACCTTTTTATTATTACATTTAACCCAATTGAAATAGTTGTAAAATAACAACATACATAGTTATAAAAGTTTTGGTCCATATCTTTCATCCCTTTTAGCCACTGGCGACAGACTGGTTGAGGACTGATGTTTATTTTTTTTGAGGTAGAATACAAATATCCAAATCTTGATAGAGAGCTTCAACATTCACTTCTCCAAAACAACTATTAGAACATATTAACAAGCGTCTAAGAAGACTTTTGGAGTGAGCTAAAGAGGAGAGAATATATTACAGGTAAAAGCTAGAGTGATTGATGTATTATTACAGTTTATTTAGCCTTTATTTAATCAGGTTAGTCCCATAGAGATTTAAAATGTCATTTGCAATAGATACCTGGCCACAGCATATAATTTACAACAGACAAAACATTAAAACTCTGCAAAAACTCTCACCTAAAACATTTACACAGACATAATTGACTGTAATGATTTAACCAGGATTTTAAAATCTTTGAGCATTACAAGAGCTTGTATGTGAAGTTCAGACAAATTTGTTCCAGGTAGTGGGAGCTGAAAACATAAGAAAGACTGCATAAATAAAAAAAATAAAGAAGCTAGGACAACAATGAAGACAAAAAGACCAAAGAAAGAAAGGGTAGTAGATACGTAAGTAGGAACACAAGGCAGGAAGGATGGGCAGAAGGTCACTAGATCTTAGCATATAAACGGCAGAGTGTGGTAACCTTTTGAAATCAAAATATTTTTCTTGCCTTCAGTACAACAGTATTAATCTAATTTAGAACCGGAAATGTTCTTACCATTACCTACGTTTTTTATGTCATCTTTTAAAGACGTAAATATTCTAAATAACTGATGCAGGATAAGTGTTGTCGTTCTGAAAGAACAAGTATTTTATGTCGTTACAACTTTCAAGTTTTGAAAAAAAAAAGGAGGAATTCCTTTTTACCTCAAGTGAGGTAAAATATGTGGCATAAAACCAAAAAAAAAAAAACCTTAGTTTTCAAGCCAATAACAAGAAAGATATAATAGAGCAAACATATATCAGTGATACTTTCTTGTGTCATCTGTTTTTTCCTTCGCCTTTGTGGGGTTTCACTCTACAAATCTGCATATTTTGTAGAGCGCCTCAGCTGCCAAGAACTATTCTTTCTTGTCATGTTTTTGGTTCTGTTTAAGTTTTATCTTTGAGTTTTCATTGGTTTTATTTCCATTTTGTGTTATTCTAGTTATTTTTGATCGCATTTGAGTTCCTAAGTATTTCTTGTTTTCCATTTGTTGCCCTCTTGTGTCAGTATCCTTTTCCCTAGCTCCCTTCTAGACACCTCTGTGCACACCTGCTCCCAATCTGCTGATTAGTCTGGTCTTTGTTTCTCTCTCCGATATATGCACCTCCTGCTCATTCGCTGTTGTTGTCATTTCTTTCCTGGTTTTCATTATTTTCGGATTTTGTGGATTAATGTTTTTGGATTTTTGTATCTGTTGTGCCTTTCGGTAATTAAATCTTGCAAGAAACCACCTCAGCTTCAGTCTTTGCATTTGGGTCCTTCAAACCTCCACTCAACCTGCCATTTCTTATGGTTCTGTGTTTCAGAATTTTGTCATAAAATAAAAAATCTTGTACATCTTTGTATTTGTTACAGCCAATAATACTGATAATATTCTTCTTTCATTTTTATAAGCAATTAAAGAGGTGGCTAAAGCCTCCCTTTCAAGCCATATAAACACATGATCTTTAACAGTCTTGATGATTGTACCAAAATCAACTTCCCTTTCTACAGGCCACACAACTAAGTGATCATTGCTCCTATCAGGAAACAAGCTTTAGACACCTCTCTTGTGATGACACAAACAATGCTGGGTTAAACCTTTCCAAAACGGCAACAGATCCCCAATTGAATAAAATAGCTCTAATTAAAGGTTCAATTACCTAAAATTTAATGAATGAAATTGCACCATTACAAAAAATGTTTTTCATTGAAATCTTTTTAAAAATATTTATTTTGGCTACCAAAACACTGGTTACCATGTGTTTCTGATTTGCTTTTTGTTACAAATCTAATCATCTAGATTCTTCATAGTGTCTTATAGAAACCAGTAACTGACCCATCAATCCTGGGTGCTTAAGTGTTTCTTTGCAGGCTGTGCTTCATTAAATAGTAAGCTTTTCATTTGCCAAAGAGTCAGTTCCTCGTAAGCAGATCTCCATGTTGCCACGGGGTGGGAAATCACCGAGGTGAGTCGGTGGCTGTGGCGGTTACGGTAACTGAGTAACGTAATAGGTTGATGGGCAGAAGAGGCCTGTAGAACACATCTGATACATGCTAATTCCTGTCAGCCACATCCGATAGCAGAGCTAGCATCAGCCACATTCCCGTCTTCGTGGAAAGATGCTGGTCCCGTGTAGTCAGTTTTCACAGAAACCTTCGTCTCACCCATCAGATAACAAACCTAGGTATTTGCAACACTGAACAGATGAGGTCTGATGTTTGCGATGGAGGTAATCATGGCACAAAGTCATGCTTTGATGGTTCAATTTTACCACTTGATATTTTCCTTGATAATCCTACTGTATTATTGTTTTAACTTCTTTTCAAGAACAACTTTTTTTTGTGACTAGGACAAACAGGACATGTTTCCTACAAATGAAAAGCATACCATAGTTTGCATAGGTATCAAATGAATCCCTATTTCTGTATTGAAATTAACAAATTACACAGCTATGGAATGTATTTCTTAACAATATTTTGCACCAACTATTTGCTGTTTTCCTGCAATAGATTCCAGAAGCAGACTACAAGGCTAATAACCCCACCTAATCTAACAGATGCAGATGAAACATGCCAGGTCATAAAAATATACATAGTAATACATTTTTGGTCCTTATCTTTCATTCCTTTTAGCCACTGGCGACGGGCTGGTTTGGGACTGATGTTTATGTTATATTTTTTTTTTAGGTAAAATACAAATATCCAAATCTTGGTAGAGAGATGGAACATTCACAAACTCTCCAAACAACTATTAGAACATGTTAACAAGTCATCTTTTTAATATGATAACTCTCATTACAAACACAGCAGGCAGAGAAGCGATAAAGGATCTTAAATATAATTTTTTACTCAAACAAGCTGGCCAGATTGAGACTGAAATTCATGCAACATATAGTTGACTCAACGAATGTTATTTTTTACAAAAGTATGTTGAGTTTAAATGTGTATAATTTACCCTTATAACAACCTAACTCTTTTTACATGACCCTTAGTCATCATAGGTAGGAATACCAAGTAGGACCAATGCGTCTCAAGTGCAGCTAATAGGGGTTTTGTTGTTTTAAATGTACATTTTTGTAATTTTACATTATTTCTGAATGGTCTCAAAAACATCCTTGAATGATGATGGAAGTGGGTTATTGAACGACAAGGAAGAACTTAACATCTAAACATGTCTGCCAAGGATGATTGGTAAGCAGACAAACTAATGGTTAGTCGACTTCTATCAGTTGGCCACAACATACTTTTACATCAAACATGATCAAGGTAAATTGTTACCTTAGGCATAAAGAGAAAGAGCCTCTCTAGATAGTTCAACATCTGACCCAGCTCTACACAAGCCATCTAACTTCATACACTTTTTGGAGCTTTTTTAATGTATACACAGTGAATTTGTGTGTCACTAGCTGTGACTGAGGTTATGATGCCATGTCAAATAACTGAGACGACAGCAGAAGAATACGAAGAGGGGGGGGGGGGACATGCAGAGGTGCATAATCTTGGTCCAAAAAGTAAAAACTGTGCCTAGTTTACATTCTGTTCACTTAATGAGATGATTAGCCACCAGTCTATGTTGTTGAGCTGGAAATGCAAAAGGTTGGGACTCTGACTAGTTTTTTTTACCTGGATTATCCACCTCTGGATAATAATAAGGAATCAAAGAAAACAATGTTTGTTTTCTAAAGTCTCAGCTCACTGTCAACTTCATCGTAGGTAGCCATGTTTGTTGTGACTGTGGCCGGCAGCATGTAGAATCGACCGATGCAGTAAATTGCTATTCCTTTAGCTAAATTCCTTTAGCTGAATCCTTTTTTTAACTAAAATTTATTAAACACTTGACTTAATGATTGAGTTGAAGAATATGATTAGATGTATTACATGATATTTCTGCAAAAATCAAGCCATTCAAAAAAAAATATTATATACAATTCTTACTGCTTGTCATGACGTAGGTTTGGTTCAAGACAACTCTAAGATCTAGTGCTCTAAAGAGCTTTACTGTTTGCGACAGAAAATAGTTGATGGTGGAGTCTCCTCTGTTGTGGTAAATAGTGTCAGAATGATTGAGTTATGTAACCTACTCCAGCTCCATCAGACAGTACAGGGTCAAACAGGCTGTCAAGATAACGATCCATCCCTCTCTGAGGCTCTAAATCTGCAGGGAGAGAAGAGCGGGGATATGTTTACTGCTCCCATCATAAGCAGTGGAAGGTGTTCTTGTGTTTGCCACATAACTCACCTTGGCTAAAGTGATCGGAGCCGGATACGGCTGAAGGATTGACGTCATTGCTTATTTCAAACCCACCACCCAGCAGGCTTCTGTCAAACAATAACAAAGAGCATCTTCATGAGATCATGCATTTATCAAGAATGGACAAGGTTGTGACAGGACAAGTTAGAATTGGGGATCCATGTTTATTAGCTAAATTAATGCTTAAAATGAAGATTAAATCCATCAGATATGTTTTGGTTTCCACTTAATAAATATTGCTCTTTCTTAATCTCTTTTCTGATCCAAGCTAACATTGCAAATAAAGATCTGATTTGTAACCCACACAAAATCCCCAACAATTTAAAACAATGCTAATTGCATAAATGAGAAAGACAACTGTCTTGGGGATCTAGAACTTCCTTTATCAGAATATGATAGAATTATCTGATATTTCTTGACAGAAATAGATTTAAAAGATAAAATATGTCATAAATGTTTTTTATTGAAAAAGTAGCTATAAAAATTAAAAACTGTGGTGCTGTCAAAACATTTTTACACTTACACAAGTTATTTTATCTCTTTTTTTTGGCCACATGCAATTATTTTACATTCAGGTAATTTCATCATCACACAAAGATAATGTAAGTAAATATAAACGGCATCTGTTGGGCTCTTTTTGGCATCAAGACAATTATTCTTATTTCCACATCGCCAGACAGGACACTGTAAAAAAAAAAAAAAAAAAAAAAAAAAAAAAAAAAAAATATATATATATATATATATATATATATATATATATATATATATATATATATTTCTTTTTTTTCCCCATTGGGAAAATTTACATATTGTTTAAGGTCAAACATAGAACTGCATATCAGTTAGATTTACGTCCAGATTTTTTAAGCCAATCAGAAGAAGGCTAAGGGTAATGTACTGCTGCATGACCCAAACCTGCTTAAGATTACAGACCGTCCCACTATCACCGCCATTTTTGCCTGTCAAAGGGACGTTCTTAGTTTTACAGCAGATATAACTGGACATGCACTTTCCAGAATATGGCTTAATTAGCTTCCATCAGTCCACAGATGATTATAAGTTCTTTCTTTTCTATCTCTTGTCTCAGGATAACTGCTTTTTTGAATTCTTATTGAACTGCCACAAGCTTGAACTTTTAAAACACAGTGAATTACCTATGTTTTAGAACGGTGAGTTTGCTTGGGGGAGTGGCAGGTGTCTAAATGTGAGAGATAAAACTTGTATGTATTCATTTCTATTAAAAAACAATGAAATCAGAATTATTTGCCCAAATAATCAGATTGACAGGAAACAACATTTTCTTTTCCAGGTTATGTCATGTCTTACCACCTTTGCATCAGGTTAACATATATCTTTACACTCTCTGTCGACTAACTACAACAACTCCTACTTTTATATATGAGGTCAAGCTTGCTGATCAGTGATTAATAAATAAAAACCATTGAAAGCAGCACTATGCTGCTACTTTTCTTCTTTTAGCACATTAAGACACAGGAGCTTCTGCTGTAGGTTTAGATTTTTTACTTTTACTAAATTCATTATATTTTCCAAAATAGTTGGTGGTTTTAGTGTTTGGTTAAAATATTGATATTGAAGATCATTCGGATATTTTATGACAGCTTTAGAGATGTAACATTGATAGCCTTTTACATTTAGTGACAAACTATTTCAACATTTGAATTTGATTTAACATTTCATTAACAGCACAGGTTTCTAGTAAAGTGCAGGTGCAGCTGATAAAATGTGTCCTAATTATAGTTTATTTTTTAAAATCACCAGGATAATAAAGCCATAATTTTAACAGCTGGATGCCTTTATTGAAACCTGACAGTTTGAATGCGTGTGTATTTGTGTTTCCTCACATGCTGGCATTGGGCCGAACTCTTGCTGGCTCCAGAGCAGAGATGATGAAGTAGCTGTTGTGTTTGGGGAAGTCAGCAGGAAGCTCCAGGTCTGACATCAAGTCTAGAACGTAGTCTGAGCCCTCAAGTTCAACCCACTGAGCCGACTCCTTCAGCAGTACAGACCAGCCTCTGCGGCCATCTACCACGCCCCTATACACACGCACACACAGAGCATGCAAAATTTCCAACTACACATTTTAACCTTTCTTTCCCTTTCTCTGTATTTATATTACCTGTGTTGTAAGATGTTTTTGGCAATCTCCTCTCCTGTGGTCCAGGAATGCAGTGGACACAGGAAGGACAACCCTAAAGTGGAAAAGCAATCGCTTTTGTTCAACTCAATATAAATAATAAATACATTTCAGGTAGGTAACTACAACAAGAAATTGGTTTCACCAGCATCCTGCTTATACTGTAGCTATCAGAAGTGGCGGTTCTAGACCAAATGTACCATGGGGGCCAGCGTGTTTTCATGTAATAAAAAACAGGGCAAGGGATTTAAATAAATAAAGATAGCTGCAATTTCTTTCAATTAGGTTTCATTAAAATTCTAAATGTCTTATTAGGTCAATATGCATTCAGAAATTTTACATATTTTTTACTTAATTTAAGTTGAAATTACAGTTTTCTATAGAATCTGAATTAGAATTTAAGAAAAAACTGTTAAATTCAGCTGTAAAAATTAGAGTAATTTTTAAATTTGTTTTGAAAAAAACATTTAGCAAATGAAAACTGGGATCCTATCTCAATACCACTGAAGCTTTCACCTTATTGTTTTTAAATAGTTAATAAAACAGAATTTGTAAAGAAAAAAAGGAAATAGATCCAAAGGATCTATGAGTAACCATGCCTGTTCCAGCACTTATAATCGTTATAATTTCTTTGAGTATTATGTCTTCAGTACAGGGGCCATAGCAAGGGCCAGGACATGATTTACATGGCCCCTGGCCCCCGTTGGCCCCTGTCTAGAACCGCCATGGCTATCAGAGTCCCAAACAGACACAAATAAAACCAGCAAACAAGAGTATCAGGTGTTGTTTAATCCGCAGACTTGCCAAAAGACCACAGGTCAGATTAAGTGGACGAGAGGAGGAAATGAGAGAAAGGAAGATAGTGAACTCAATCCTGCTGAATATTGAACACAGACTGGGCTCAGGTAAAAATATAAAGTAGGTTAATGATGTAGGTCAAAGGTAAGGCTGGGCCAGCAAGTAGGACAAATAAAAAAAATTGTAAATAGATAAGAGATCATTCAAAAATAACATTTAAAAAAAAAATCATCTTCTATATAGCTGTATAGGTTTTCTCAGACTTTGCTCACCATCCAAGCAGTGTATGTGCAGAACAGTGTGAGCTTTCTTGCGATTTGCTGTCCACTCCAGCAGACAGGGTGGGTAGGTCCGGGCATACTCAGGCCCGACACTGAGACGCTGCATCGCCTGAAGCAGTCGGTTCTGACACATACAGTCAAAGCCCTCTGGGCCATAGTCTGACACAAACCTAAAAGAAAAAACAAGTATGAGACTTGAAATAAAATGTTGCATATCTTAAAGGGAAGCAAAATACCTTCAGATCAGATGCATGGAGCTTTAAATAATATATTTTTAAACACTGAAGTTAATTACATATTCTTACATACAATTACAAACTACGATATAATTTTATGAGATTAATAGTATATTAGAAAATAACACACAGGAAAGCACATTTGAGAATTTTTTTTCTAAAAAGACTATTAAAAGTGGGGTGTAAGTTTGTACTTGTACGGGTCCCCCTGACACAGAGCTTCTCAGAACCATTGGTGGTCAAACCTGCAAATATTTTGGGGTATATGTCTAGAAGCTTTGCATATCTAGAAAAGGGATTTTTGTCTGCCACTCTGTGCATTATTGCTCAGATTAAATGGAGAGTGTCTGCATCAAATTTTGAAGCAGACTTGAGTACAATCAGACTGGTCCATTCCAATATTTAAATATGTGTCTAAATTACAGTGTTGAAATGGTTGCATCTTGAATTGGCTGAATCTTTAGGGTTGTTGTCCTACTGGAAGGTGATTTTTAATTGAATATGCAGTCCTGTTTCCTACTGGGGATGGTGTTTTATTTGTAATGTGCAGAGTTTTGCAGGTTTCTCTCATATCCTGGGGTTTCGCATCAATGACAAACAGATCAGTTTTGTTCTCATCTGTTCAGGTGATCTTATTACAAATTATTAATTTGACCCTTAACCCACCGATTGCTCCCTGGGCGCTGCACAATGGCAGCCCACTGCTCCCCAAGGGGATGGGTTAAATGTAGAGGTACATTTCTCCAATGTCTCACTTTCTTTCCACTGCATAATCATTCTTTTTTAACATTAGTCTTTTACATACAATGTCATAAAAAATCCATGGACAGTTGAGGCTTGGTTGCAACAAAATATGAGAAGTTCAAGGGGTGACAATACTAAGGTTTATGCTCTTACTTCAGGAGGTATTTAGCCAGTCTTTGAGAGGGAAGGAAGGCAGACAAACAGGATGAGAGAAGAAGCCAGCCCCGCTCTGAGTTCAGTATGTTAGGATTTCTCCACACCTTGAAGAAGAAATTGTAAAAGCTTCTCAGGGATCTAGAATGAAGTTGTCTATTAATGTAAAAACTAGCAGGTTAAAACCTGGTTGGTTATCTGAGCCAGAATCTCATCTCTGAGGCTGGGGTTGGCCAGTCCCCTTTGAATGATGTAATTCCCAAACATGTTTTCTTGAGCTCCATTCAGGTTTGGATCACCCATGAAACGAAGAATCTGGGGGAAAGAAAAAAAAATATAAATATATATATATATATATATATATATATATATATATATATATATATATATATATAAAAAAAAAAAAAATATATATATATATATATATATATATATATATATATATATATATATATATATATATATATATATATATATATATATATATATATATATATATATATATATATATATATATATATATATATATATATATATATATTCAAAGAAGATATAATATCCTAATTTAATTGTGGTCATTTCTTGTTTCAGATCATCTGCTGTTTTCATATCATATCTCTGTTTCTTTCTATTTTATTCATTTTAGCAGCCTCCCATGATTGACTGAGTGCATATAATTAACGGCTGGGTGATGATGTCAGGGTTTTACAAGAAGCATCCAACTACAACATGTACCAGAATGAAAACGTTCAGAGATCCTTTTAGGAGCTCCTGATCTAGACGAATCAGGGAATTCTCCAGTGGAGCAGTGAGCATTCCAAACAGTGGCTCCTACAACAAAAACAAAAACACACAGCTTATAACAGAGACCCAACCTGCATTTGAAACAACCCCATTACCTCAACTTATTATTTTATATAATTACTGATAGGGTTTTATCTGCTTGGCAGAACAAGGCAGCTGTCTGGATGTCAGTGTGGCAAAAAAAAAAAAAAAAAAAAAATTCTTTACCCAAAGATTGGGTATAATGGCAGGGGGGAAATTTGAAGGGATTGGAGAAGAGATTATGTGTAGTGTGAGCAAAATGAATGTTGCCTAGTGATGATGAATAAAATGTTAATAATATGAAATCATTCCTTGTCAAACTGAAGGTCATACAATGGTTCATGAAGGATTTGCACTTAGTTCAAGTTCATTTTTAAATAACTGCCTTGTCTGCCTATGGTAGCAAATGGTACTGTTTTTCTGCTGTTTAAAAACATTGCTGACATAATGGTGTGTTTTATTACCCTGAACATGGTCCGGATGTAATGTGTTATGAGGTATTCATTGATATCAAGGGGAAGCGTGAGCTGAGGGTCCACCTGGACCTTTGGAGCTTGAACAACTGCCAAGCAATCAGTATGCAACTCTTTACCCCCTGTCAGACACACAGACACAAACACATACTGTATTACATCTTTCTATACTTGCAGGACTTTGCTTTAATTTCCATTCCTTTTCCACTCAGTTCTATGTTCTAACAGTCACTAGACCGTAAACCTCACCATTACCAGTACATACCTAACCCTCAAAATGTATTGCTAACCTGAGTCTAACCAGCCCTTTTCCATATAGGGCCCAAAGCCTGGGCCTTGCTTTCTCAAAATATAGTATGAGCTAAAAAATAAATAAAGAAAATGGGCCTCACATTTCAACAAATTTCAGAACAAACAAATTTCGGTATTTAACTTTTTTTTTTAATTTATGAGAACTTTGCAATGACTTGCAATGAAATTGACTTTTAAACCTTTTTATGGCCTAATCCTAACCTTAACTTAACTGAAATTATATTAAAGTTCTAAACCTAACTCAAGCTTAATCAAAGTGAGAAGTAGGAAATGTCCTCACTTCCCAAAATTGTCCTTGTTTTAGAGGTGAAATACATAAAAGTGTCGCGAAAAAAATAGCTACAAGTACCCCACCACCACCTCCACACCCACAGCAATGTTTATACACTGATATGAAATCAACATGATGACGTACCATAAATAAACCTCCATGTTTGCAGGTTGTCTAAGCAATATTTACAGTGTTATTTCAGAGAGACACAAGGTCTCTGTTATTTGTGTGCGCACCTGAAACAGCCTGCAGCAGGCCAGCCAGCTCTGCAGGGATAGGCAATGTTGTCACATTCACCACTTCTCGATTGATCCGGTCCTGCGCAAACCAAATCAGTCAACCCATGCTGCATCATGTTTAGTGCAAATAGTTGCACTCCCCTCTAGGGCACATTTAGATTGCATCTTTACTAACCTCCTCTGCCTTCCTTGCCGGCTCCAGCACTGTCTGACAAAAAGAAAAAGCATCCCACTTTAAACATTTGTTCAGTTTTTAATTGCTTCCTAAGAATCAAACTCAGAATCTGTGTGCATACCCTCATGTAGCGCTGGCGGTTGACAATTAGCAGGATGGTAGAACGTAGTTTGATGAGATATTTCCTCCTTAGAGCAAACTTTTTTCTGTTTTTGGGAAAGGTGTTGTTATCATACATTCATTGGAAATAATATATTTGATAAAATTGCATCATAAAGCTATATACTGCTGTGTGTGGTATAGAAAGTCTGCACCACACTGCATCAAGTTAAGTCACTATTGTTGAACCAGTGCAGAAAGTTAATGACACTGCTATAGTTTCAACACACGTTTTTCAAAAAGTGTCATTTGTGCTAATTCATCAGACAGCAGAGACCTTTTTTCTGAAATTTAAAGAATCATAATGTTAAATCTATGCTTTATTGTCTTTTTGCCACGATTTTAGTACCTATATTGAAAATGCAAATTTGCGACACACGTACACACGACTGGCACCGGCCTGGAAATCTATCCCCTTTGTTGGATGAGTGCAGCCTGGACTCCACATCTTATCTCCCCGTATCAAGGTCATTGAATGAGGTTTCCGTGATAAGGCTCTTAGTGTTCAGGTCAGTAAAACCAAACTGTAAGGCCTACATTTCTGAGCTGTTGGGTGATACTCTAGACTCAAAACCCATAAAACCAGCTGATATCAAATACTGTAGTGTGGAAGTTCTGGGATATTTTGGGCCTTGTTTAGGAAGGCACTTGTTTAGTACAATATATATATATATATATATATACATATATATATATATATACATATACACTATATTGCCAAAAGTATTTGCTCACCTGCCTTGACTCACATATGAGCTTAAGTGACATCCCGTTCCTAATCCATAGGGTTCAATATGACGTCGGTCCACCCTTTGCAGCTAGAACAGCTTCAACTCTTCTGGGAAGGCTGTCCACAAGGTTTAGGAGTGTGTTTATGGGAATTTTTGACCATTCTTCCAGAAGCGCATTTGTGAGGTCGCACACTGATGTTGGACGAGAAGGCCTGGCTCTCAGTCTCCGCTCTAATTCATCCCAAAGGTGTTCTATCGGGTTGAGGTCAGGACTCTGTGCAGGCCAGTCAAGTTCATCCACACCAGACTCTGTCATCCATGTCTTTATGGACCTTGCTTTGTGCACTGGTGCACAGTCATGTTGGAAGAGGAAGGGGCCAGCTCCAAACTGTTCCCACAAAGTTGGGAGCATGGAATTGTCCAAAATGTCTTGGTATGCTGAAGCATTCAGAGTTCCTTTCCTTGGAACTAAGGGGCCAAGCCCAGCTCCTGAAAAACAACCCCACACCATAATCCCCCCTTCACCAAACTTTACACTTGGCACAATGCAGTCAGACAAGTACCGTTCTCCTGGCAACCGCCAAACCCAGACCCGTCCATCAGATTGCCAGATGGAGAAGCGCGATTCGTCACTCCAGAGAACGCGTCTCCACTGCTCTAGAGTCCAGTGGCGGCGTGCTTTACACCACCGCATCCGACGCTTTGCATTGCACTTGGTGATGTATGGCTTGGATGCAGCTGCTCGACCATGGAAACCCATTCCATGAAGCTCTCTGCGCACTGTTCTTGAGCTAATCTGAAGGCCACATGAAGTTTGGAGGTCTGTAGTGATTGACTCTGCAGAAAGTTGGCGACCTCTTCGCACTATGCGCTTCAGCATCCGCTGACCCCGCTCCGTCAGTTTACGTGGCCTACCACTTCGTGGCTGAGTTGCTGTCGTTCCCAAACACTTCCATTTTCTTATAATACAGCTGACAGTTGACTGTGGAATATTTAGGAGCGAGGAAATTTCACGACTGGATTTGTTGCACAGGTGGCATCCTATCACAGTTCCACGCTGGAATTCACTGAGCTCCTGAGAGCGACCCATTCTTTCACAAATGTTTGTAAAAACAGTCTGCATGCCTAGGTGCTTGAATTTATACACCTGTGGCCATGGAAGTGATTGGAACACCTGATTCCAATAATTTGGATGGGTGAGCAAATACTTTTGGCAATATAGTGTATATATATATATATATATATATTTTTTTTTTTTTTTGGGAAAGAGTTTCACAAAATCTGTAGAACTAATGATTAAGTACACCTTAAGAGAGAAGGAGTAAGACTGAGTAGGGAAGGCAAACTGAAGAAAATCTGGTTTTGCTTCTTAACTCTGCCTTTTGGGCAGTTTTGCTCCTAATAGCAATCCCTCAAGTAGACATGGGAAATAAAACAATAACATTAATTATAGCAGTATAGGTACCTGATCAATGTCAATAGGAAATATGTTTGATACAATGTTCTATAATTGCCCTAACTCCTATCCAGAAATGCATCATTCTGGTGGGTGTGGGTAGAGAAACAGATTTACCTTCTTAATCTCTCAAGACCCATCAAAGCAAACTTTGTAGTAGATCTGACCTCATGTTAAGAATTACATTATTTTTGTGCAAATAAAAAGGTGGGTACATATCATCCTCTAAACACAAGTAGACACTGAATGATTGATTTAATAATATGCTAAAATCTAGATCTGCAACAAACACAAGTAGGAAGGTTTAACTAATAGTAATGCAGATAGCAGTTTTAGGAGGAGTCCCAGTTGAAATTTATGACTTATTACGTCTTGTGAAGACAAATAAAATGCAACATATTTGATTGATTACCTTTATGAAATCAAGATTTAATCCAGTAATTAAGTAGCAAGACCACAATAATGTTATATTAGCCATTCTTTTGTATGACCTTAAACTGGGGTGACTGTTTACTGGTGCGTTGGTGTGTGAATATGTGTGTGAATGTACGTATGGAAGTGGGTAAACATTTGTATGTGTTTGTGTGGATGTGATGTGTAACCTTGGGAGTGTGATTAGAACAGTAAAATACCCCTCCACCTACATCACCTGATAGCAAAAAAAGGGGGTAGGCCTGGCCCCAGAAGGCTGCAGCAGTCCCAGGCTGCCAGACAGAAAGAATTACCCCAAAGGTTTTCTGCAACCAGATGCCTTTAGATTTCCACCATTAGAAATGGAGTCCACCTCAGTTTAATTTAATGTCAGTAAACATCAAGTTGTTCTGCGAAGCCCTCTAATTTATTACATGAGCTGTTTTGTTATAGCACTCTCTCCAGTCCAATGACTCCATAATGCTTTACACTACACTTATGTATTCACACATTCATGCACTGATGTGGAAAGCTACACTGTAGCCACAGCAGCCCTGGGGCAGACTGGCAAAAGCAAGGCGGGCAAGACGGTTGAAGTGTCTTGCAGCTAGAGAGTGGGGCCTAAAACTGGAAGCAAGCTTGTAACAGGACAAACTCCTAGCCCCTGAGCCTAGAATAGTGTTTAGATCAAAGTTATTCATTATAGTTAAACGGACCAAGTCTAAGTGCATAACTAAGTCTAATTTGCATGACTTGAACACTAATTGCTTGACTGATATTTTGCAAAGAAAAACAATGTTTTTAAAGCTCACAGAGTCAAGCCAGCAAAAGACAACATTTTTCTTAGAAGACACTTGAAGAAACATTTTCTTTCTATTCACTACCGGTACATCTCCCACCTTGTCTGTAACATAAAATCCCAATGACATTTACAGTAGTTTATGATTGTAACATGTTTGTATATGTTTCAGCATTATAAATACTTTTATAAGGAGGTGTATAATAATAATCACATGCATGTTCAGAAATTTACCTGGCCAGGTAGCCTCTGCAGCGAGCTTCAAAGCAGGTTATACTTCGCCTGAATTTGAGAAAGTTCTGTCGAACAAAACACATGCGGGCATATCTCTGCAGCGTCATGGCAGCTATGTCCAAAACACGGTCACGCTTCCCTTCCAACAGCTGATACAGCTCCTCTTTAAGGAAAATCTAATATACACAAAAGCAGATGCATATTTATTGCCATTAACTTGGAGTTATGATACATGCCAGCTTGTATTTCATGCAAATGGTTGTTTGTGTTACCAGTTAAACTCACCTTGCTGACGCCCACCTGATATGAGCCTTCCTTGACTGGACAGAGTTTGTGAAGCATCATAACACAATTTTCTCCATCTGCTGGCATAGGATCCTTCAGACAGAGCAGAGCTTTATACCTATGGTCACACATCATTTGACAAGGAAATCAGAATTTCCCAAAGAGATAAGAACCAGGAAATACAAAGTTGCATCCTGTATCTCAGAATTGTGCAAATCTTAGATTGGATGCAAACCTGACAGCTCTTGTTCGAGCCTAATTGGTATTTTGCGTATTTAGAGTATTTGGCTGCTTGTAATTTGCGTGGTCTAACTACTTTCTGTGTGAGTTTTATCTCCTGTGAGTGCTGCTGTAAATCAGATCCCTTTGACAGCGAACAGTGAGTGGTGCTGGGAGATCAATTGGTTTCATCAGCTTTCCTACTGAGGAAGCTGACAAATGCCAAATGGGTCTTTCAATGTGAAGAGACCCGTTTGCGTGAAATGTATTATCTCCAATGAAAGCCAATAATTACAATGATATTGACAGAATGTTGAGAGTACAGGGCACATAATCTTTCAGGAATGGAAGGTGAAAAGAAAGGCTACAAAAACTGGAGGGTATTCTAGCCTGTTATAGTGTTGTGACAAAGTAACTGCAGTTTTCTTCTGTTTTTATCTATTATTTTAAACTAAATGTTTGGAATTTTTAAGCTAATTTAAAGAGATAAGATGCAGTAGTACAAAATACAAGTTTTAAGTGACGGTTTATTTTTTAAGGGGAAAAGGGATTCCAAACAGCTAGGTTGTGATGTTTTTAAATCCCTGTTGAGGAATTCTGGCCTAGTCTTTTTCAAATTTGGGAGAGGCAGTGACTCAATGGGGAAATAGGGATTTCTTGATATCAGAATGTTAAGTTTAGCTTCCTACTGCTACACTTCACTTAATTCCAAGTTGACATCCGATCTTCATAACCAGTAGTCTAGTTGTAAAAAACAAAAAAGGAGGATGGAAGATTCTTTGTATTTTTTTTTGGAAGCATACATAGCAGAGATGGGGGATCTGGAGTCATCAAGTCATCTCTATGTCATGTATTTGTTCTGACCAGGTGAGTCCAATCTGCACAGGTTAAACCAGATTGGACTCACCTGGTTCAGTGGCTGACAAAGCGATGACTCGTTGACTCCAGATCCCCCATCTCTGATACATAGCCTAATTAATATAGTCTATTAACTAATGCACTATGCATGGTATGGTGGTTACATGTCAGGTACCCCGGTCATTGACCTCGACCATTGCACCTCTCAATAGAACTGCGGTCAGTCCCTGGACTGTCATGGCTATCACTGCCCCTACACAGTTAGGGACAAATGCAGAGGTCAAATTTCCTACTGGGATCAGCTTCATAGTAGGCCACTTCTTTGATTTTATTTAGTTTACTCAGGCTACTTGTTAGCCCACACCTAATGTTGAAAGGGTAATATTATTGCCATTACTATTAATATATAGTAGAAATTTTACACATTCAGAAATAAAATGTCATGGGTTTCTAAGGGCTGGATGGGGTCTGGTTTGGGGACAGGCAGCCAAGGAGCTGGAATCAGAATCAGCTTTTCCAAGTCCAAGGCTATGGTCCTTGACAGGAAGACATGGGATGTCCCCTTCAGGTTCTAGGAGAATTCCTGACTCAAGGGGAGGAGTTAAAGTATCTTGGGGTCCTGTTCACAAGTGTGGATTTAATGTGGATGCTGCACATTTGTTTGATTGTTGTGTTGAAGAGAGAGCTGAGCAAAAAGGCAAAGCTCTCGATTTAATGGTTGGTTTACGTTCCTACTAGGGATGCACGATATAATCGCCCCCTATCGGTATCGGCCTTAAAACTGAATATCGGACATCGGCCACCCCACCGATATTTAACCCGATATTTGATCAGCTTCTGAGTTTCTAAAGTCTAAAAATAAAATAAAAAATACTACTACTTCTTCCTCAAAAACTTCTTTTTTACAGACTTAAAAACTTCTAAAGATGAGGGAAAAAATATTGATACATTCAAATATCACAATATCTTCATATGCTGATATATTGCCATTTAAAAACACCATATCAATCTCTTTTACTACTGAAATATTGCTATATGTCATCGTTATGCTACGAAATCCTCAAAATTCACGAAATTTTGCCCTTTTTATATGTTGATATATTGACGCGGTATCTATGTATTTTACTAACAAAATCTCACAAGAATTTGCAAAATATCAAGAGAGTTTGTAACGAGACGATGAAATTTCACGAGATTTTGAAAGTAAAATAGATCGATACCGCGTTTTTAAAAATCTATTTGATATCAGCATATGAAAATATATTTGAGTATATTATTTTTCAAAGTGTCAGAAATGGATAACAAAACTTCTATTTTCAATGACTACTTATTTTTGTCCAGCTTTAACATCGGTATCGGTTATCAGCTGCATGAGTTTTAAAATATCGGCATATCGGATATCGGCCAAAATCCCAATATCGTGCATCCCTAGTTCCTACCCTTACCTACAGTATGGTAATGAAATCTGGATCATGACTAAAAGAACGAGATCTCAGAGAGAAAATTGGTAGTTATTTTTTTTTTCTGCAGGGTGACTGGCAGCTAAACACACCCTTAGAGATAGGGTGACGAGCTTCGTCATTCAGGAGAGGCTTGGAGTAGAGTTGTTTCTCTCCCACATTGAGAGGAGTATCCTGAGGTGGCTGAGACTCTTTTTCAGATGCCTCCACCAGGAAGTGTTTGAGGCCCGTTCCACTAGGAGGAGAGCCAGGGAACGACCCAGCACAGGTTGGAGGGACTATGTCTTAGCTGGCCTGTGAGCACTTTAGGTTTCTCTCAAAGGAGCTGAAGGAAGTGTCTGGGGAGAGAGGGAAGTCTGGGAGTCTCTACTGAGACTGTCGACCCTGCAACCCGGTCCAGGATAAGTGGAAGACAACAAGTACCAGACCAATGATGTTACGTTGAGAAGATCTCTAGTATTCAATACAGCACCACCCCATCACACTATCGCCACTGTGTAAGACTATACAATGTCAGAAACATGTTCTTTTTCGGTTCACCTCCTGTTTCTTTATAAGCCGGTGTCATAACTTAATTTTTCCATTGTGAGACCAATAAAGTTCTATTCTATTCTAATGCTGTAATAGTGTTACACGAGATATAATCAAATTCACATCTTTTAAAAAGTCACACTTTTTTCTGGCCAGTCAACAGAAAACTTTCCTAAAAGGTTTTCATAATCCTGGGTAATCATTTATAATCCTTCAATTTGAAAATGGTGTTATTGTATTTTGCTCTGTGTTTTTCTCATTGTTGAATCAATTTTTTTTTTTTTTTATAAAAAAATAAAGCAATGAGGGCCTCTTGAAGTAATTTTGGTTGTTAGTTACCCCTGAGTAAGTTTACTACTCTTCCATATAGTGTACATTTATGGATAATAGTTCTCCTGTGGTTTTACTGGAATCCTTAAAATGTATGATAGCTAACTATTTTCAAAATTATGTTTCTCTGCTGTTCTTCATTTTTTTTTTAATTGTTTGCTTATTAAGAACTTTTATGCTTTACACAATCAGACAGGTCACATGACTAAATAATTTAAGAAGGGAAGTAATCACTTTATACATCATCACTAATAAAATTATTTTTTTCCTATGCGATACCATTTGTTTGGTGATCTGAAACATTTAAGTGAATCAATAAAGTAAAAGCTGAAGAAATCACAGTTTGGTGGGTAGGACTTTTACACAGCATTGTATTTAGATGATCGGTTTATTGTTGTTGTTCAGCTATCATGATATTCAGTAGTAGTTGTTGCTAATCTATTAAAATGCCTAAACAGGTGTTTAAAATGGATTCCCATTAAAGTGCATAGTAATATAAAATGGTGATACCATTAGAATCTTTTAACATTTTGGTGTGTTAAAACAATGGTTTGTTTGATTAAAAAAATGAAGGCAGACCCTTTGAGTTGGTCTATCAAATAAGATCCCAACAAAAACACACTAAGAAAACAAAAGTGACTTCAATTACCTTTTAATATTGTATCTGTTCACATCTTTGAACAACCAACCTTGATAAGAAGCTGTGAAAGGTCAACCTTGCAGGGTAACCCTCCTTCCTTATACGGATGGTCTCCATAATACCAGAATAAAGCAGCTGTGTGTTGACAAGATTCATGTCAAACATTCCTGGCATCTGCATACACAGAACAACTTTGTTTTAAATATCAATATGCAAAAAAAGTCCCATAACAGGCAACCCCTAAAAGCAAACAAAGAATCCAAAAAATGTACAAACTGGCATACATCATCATACTTGCAAATATACCTTTTGATGGTTCGGCTTGATGCATCGCACAAAAAAAGGGTTACACCTGTCACAGATGGAGGATAATTGATGCAAAGATAAGTGATTTAAATGAGGCATTATTTTAACTTTGCAAGGGAAGTCTACTTTTCAATGTGTAAATTAATAGAATCAGCATTTTCTGTAGAAGGCTAAGGCATATAATCCAGTTTACTTGATAGAGTGGCGTAAAATCAGCATAAGACAGGATTTTATCCTAAGATCTGTTTTTTTATTTATCTGAGTTGCTAAGATTTACAGTATGGATCCGGCTAAGTCATATGCTTGAATTGCCATTGTAACAAATCAATCACAATCCATTACACTGAGAAAGAAAGATATTTTACATGAAATATTATAGAAAGCTACAATAGAAGAAATACTCATCCAAAAATCTTCTTCTACTCCCTATAATTCAGAAGATATTGACTGTGATATCTTGTCTTATAGCAATTAATAGTGGTCAGTGAAAGCATGTCTTAGCCTGGGTTTGTACAGTATATATGAACAAATAGACTCTCCAGTTAGACTTTTGTTTTGTATGGAAGTCTAAGGCAAAAAGTAAGAAGTCTTCTTTAACTACAAACCTCCCCATCTTGTCCAGCAGGTCCTGTAGGCTACTCTGGAACTTTGCACTGACTGTGTTGGCCTGATGACGACGTGCCGTGCTGTTGCGACGCAAATTGGAGTGCTGCTGTGACAAAGACTCTGAATGCTTCAAGAAAAAGCTCGATACCATCTGAACATACATAGAAAACAAACAGAGGATAAAGAGTTAAACTAAAAGACAGGGCTTAACCAGAACACCTTCTCAGGTAACATTTGGACTAAATTGGTGAAAGATACTTAGACATTAAAAATTAAAAGCTTACTACCTGATTTCAGAGCTGAGATTTTTGACATGGAGAGTATTGTTATTACAGTCTACAGCCTGTAGTTACATATCAGAGCTCATATTTAAACAAACTGACTGGGGGTTGTACAGTAAGGTTCCCAAGAGATAATTAAGCTTACTTCCACAGTCTAAAAACATGACTTTTAGGCTGATGGGTCTCTCTTTGGAGTGAGTTTGTGTGTCCATTATTTATTTGTCTTGCGTTGGATTGGGAACCTTTACAGGGTGTACCCTGTCTCTCAATAAATGGCTGTTGCAGACAGACAGCATTCCCCTTAAAATCCTACGAAGTAAAGTAGGTAAAGCCTATGGATGGGTAATCAAAGCATCTTTTTCTCTTTTGCAGTGTCCAACTTAGAGTTTATTATAAAGTTTCCAATTTATTTGCCCTCCATAATGACCTCTCTTTCCTAGAATCATATTTGTGGAGTTGATAGTTATTCAGTGGAGCAACTCTCTCCCCTGAATTGTTGATCTTGTCAGGTACTGGAAAGGTGTCCAAAGGGCAGAAGTGGGAGATATGTAGTAAATGGCTGTGTTCTCTGAGGGCCAAATTTGTTGGCCAATTAAATCATACTGCAGTGTTGTGGCCTCTTCCGCCTTAAAGACTCGTTCTTATACAACCGACCAATGTAGCTTTCTTTTTGACCGGTTGGAAGGACAGGTCTAGTGTATCATTCATAGGCTAGGTTATCCCGTGATTCACTGCATGTCCAATCATGCTCCATGCACAGAGGAAAAAACGGAAATGGCGACAAACAGTTGCAATATTGTAAGTGCAGTTTAATATAATACAAATATTTGAATAGTTTTGTATTAAATCAATGAAAATAGTTACGTTTAATGGTTAGTGAGGCAGATATGTTGCGGGTAATGTTAAGTTTATTCAAAGGTTTTATCTGTCCCTTTGCAAACGGGTTTGTCTGACATTTAAGCACAGATTCCAATAACTGTGCAGTGTGGGGACTATAAATCTGACATCTGCAACCATGGTACTGCTGCTGAAAAACAGAAATGAAACTAGCACACAGGACAGTACTGAGACATTCGTTATCCATTATTTACCTACTCTGGCTGTGTCTGAACGTCTGCCCTAACCCCTAAATCCCTCAATCACTATATTGAGCTGGAACTATATTGGACTTTATAGTGAACTGAGTTAACTGACTGTTTGGATAAATGATCACTGCTTTTCGCTTCCTGTTGATCACCACCTCTTCGCACGGTCCCTTCGCCATCTTTGTTATTCGTTGCCGCTGTCGAGTAGCGACCGCTGTATTCATGTCTATGGCGACAGCGGGCCGCTGCGACAACAGCATAATGCTTTGTGAGAAGATCTCTCCTCACAAAGCCTTCAGGAATATATCTGCTTGTCTAGTGATCATACATGATCACTGTTTTTCAAGGTGCATTGTGGGAAATGCCTACGGCACTCGAACACTCATTTAAAGTGGCGTAATCACTATATAGTTCCTTAAATAGTTATTAGGGCGGCCATTCTGAGAGAGCTATAGAGATGGTTCCTCTCTATATGGTTCCTCATCTCCAACCTTTGTCACAGGTTTTTTTCAGTTAAAGGAGGTTCTGCCCACCTGAGAAAGTTTCCTTTGAAGCTCTGAACTCTGCTAATTAACAATCTGCTCTAACCTCCAGTACAGTAAGGGCCGGATTTATCAAAGGTTTGCGTGTATTAAAACGTGAGCTATTTCACTGCGCACGCTAAAAAATGTACAAACTGATCTATCAACAGCGTGCTAAAAGGATTTGGTCTTTAAAACGTGCTAAATAGCGCCTCTTATCCATTTAGTACTTTTTCTGCAATGAATATTCAATATAGGGCGTTTACACGCAAAAGTGCGTCTTGTGGGAGGAGAACATGTAAATATATTAATTTAGCACTCGCAAAGTGATTTATCAAACCTGAAAGCAATTTTGCTAACGGTATCTGACTCTATATTTAACACGTTTCAAAAGAAGGTGCAAATGGTCTGTATGCGTAATTGCGCACACATGGCAGCGGTTATTGTCGCAAGAAGGAGACATCGAAATGAAGCAATGAGACGCAGAGAACGCATTTTTTCACTCCGTGTGAATATTTTTGGAATGAACGAGGAAACGATCATCAAAACATATCGTTTATCCGGCATTGCCATTTTGGAGCTGTTGGGGGAACTCCGAATGGATTTGGAGCCAGCCACAAGGAGGACCCACGCATGCAGATATCACAAAACTCCTCGCAACATTGCACTTTTTTGCATCTGGGATCTCCCAATCTCGTTTTTCAGAAGTGCTGTCCGACGTTCTAAATGCCATGTCGCCCTGACGCCCTATCGGAGAACCCCGACACCCTGCGCCTGTGGAGCAACATGCCAATGCAGTCATCTTATCCACAGTCACTTCTTGTGAGCCATTTGGTATGTGCATTGTTCTACAGGCCGATACAAAACACCTGTTTTTTTTTTTTGTTTCTGTGTTTTTTTCTTACTGCGGTGAAGTAGAAATTCAGCCACATACCACCTTAGGGAATAAAGGTTGCCAAAGTTATATATATATATATATATATATATATATATATATATATATATATATATTTTTTTTTTTTTTTTTTTCTTTTTTTTTTCTTTTTTTGGAGGGGGTGGTGTCACTGTAAGATTAAAATTTCTTAATGCACTAGTTTGCACAAACTACTTTGCCGCAAACCACAAAACGCGCAAAACCATCATTTAAATAGGGCGTCTCCAACAGTTTTGCGCCTGCCACCAGTTACGCAATCGCTCTTGTTAAATCACCCGCAAACCATGGTTCAGCCCCTCGCGCAAAATTCCACTTTGCGAGCGCAAATTACTGCACGCAAAATTGGATCTTGATAAATCCGGCCCAAAGTGCCTTCCTCTGTTTCATTCTTGTAGATTCTACTTTCCTCCTGTAACATCAGTACCCGTCCCAATTCATCCTCAGCGGATCATGTTACAAGATCACACTGTTTCCTTCTTCCAATCATCTAGCCAGTACAGTACAGCGTTGCATCTAACCCTGTTCTGTGCATCTTGCTCTCTGACAAGTTTTTGCAGCTTCTTTAGAAGTATCATTGGTTTGTTTGAAGCTTGCTGATTATTATTCTCTTTTGAGGTTCAGTATAATTAAAGCTACAGTGTGTAATAATTACAGGGATATACAGTCAGAAATGTAATATATTATACATAACTGTGTTATTTATCATCATCTACGAGCTCAGCCTCTTAACCTTAATATTTGCGTTGCCTTAGAATTCGTTATTTATAATTACATAGGAGTGGGTCTCGCAGCCATGGAGGCAGACATCGTTGCGCAATGGCAGCGCAGAGCCAACAAACTAGCGATTGCGAGATCGCCCATTGCGCTCGAAAGTAACTACGGCAACTTGAGAGAGATGAACTGAGACGGTACTGAACAATAGATGGCAGTATTATGCCTGAGAATACTATCTGTAAAATTATCTATGTAAACAAACCTCCTCACTTGAAAAGGTAGGTGATGCGGACGTCGTGGAAGACATTTTGTCCCTTAACGCTCGCCGTACTGTTGGGGGGGAGAAGCGGTGGGGGGGAGATGTTCATTTTGCTGCGGTCTGCAGTCTGGACGTTAGATGTCGCTCAAAATTACACACTTTAGCTTTAAGGCTAAATACAAATTTATGCAGCATATTTAATTTTTTTGTTATATCCATGCATATTTATTCCCTCATAGCTAACCCATGCACACATACTTAATTTGATCATAAAAAGAGTGAGTGCTTATAGTTTGACAAATTAAAAAAACAATAACAATAAATAAAGGGAAAAAAAAGGAAAAAAAATGCTTTTCACAAAATTCTTCAGCAATAAAATGCTTTTTATATCATCGGATCTGCTTTTGAGGGTTTGTTCTAACACTTTTCCTGTTCCACAGCTTCAGCTTCATCTAATGCCACTGGAAGCTTATCCACAGCAAAACCTCAATCAGGCTCATTTCCTACACCTCCTTTGCTGCTCATTTATAGCAGACTCTCACGTCCGCCAAAACCCCTACATAGACCATGCCATTTTATATGAGGGTCCGAATATCTAGTGGATGAAAAAGTAGTGGACACAACATTTCCCACAATGCACCTTGAAAAGTAGTGTGCATCAATGGTTAGTAGACGAGCAGATATATCCCAGAATGCTCTGCTAGAGCTCTCCTCACAAAGCATAATGGGATTTGTTTTGGGGGCAAGAGAGAACAAAGAGTGCAGGCACTGTCCGGGGAGGTAGAGTCAACATCTGTTCGAACATCTGTTCGAATGGTCAATTAACTGAGTGCAGTTCACTATATAGTTCCTGGTCTATATAGTGATTGAGGTGTTATGAGTTAGGGGTTAGGGTGGAGCTTCGGTCACAGCCTCAGAGCTAGTCAAGGCAAGACTGTCAGAAACCATACAAAGAGTAGTTGTCCAGTGTTCTTGTTTTACCGTAATTTTTATTTCTATGTACTTGCCTGGACACCTCTCTAATTCTGGACATGACCTGGACAGTTTTTTTTTTTTTTTAACTATGACTCTTGCTCTGCCCTTTGGACCTGTTCAGCCCTCCTTCAGTCTAACCCACCCTCATCTTTTTCTGTATGCATCCGGCAGTCTGCTCGTTTTCCCTTCTGCTTCTCTCTGGACATTACCTCCACCTGGATTCTATTTTACTTAATACACTTTTTTTTTTTAAAAACACATCACTGTCTGAATCAAATTTTCAGAAGAACTACCCAAGATCAATCTTCTTGTTCTTTTCCTATTCTTCTTCTCTTACGTCACACAATGCTAACCAGAATGCCTTTTCAGATTAAATATTTTTTCCTTGTAAAATAAAGTAAAGGGAAAGATTGATAAGTCATAAGATAAAGGTGGGATTGACATGTTCTTACTCGGTTCCTGCTTTGAATGAAGAGGTCTAAAACATCCTGCCGCACCAAGTCGAAGTTTTTATCCAAAAATTTGTGGACCTAGAAAGCATATTGTCAGTGCTTAGATTCTAAATTACAGTCATTAGAAAAATCTAGGAAAAAATTTACCTGGTAGGTGACCTTTCCTGCATAGTGTTTTAGGGTGAATTCTGGCAGCGGCATCTTGGGCCTGGCATACAGCGGGTTGGTTCCATGGTGATAGTGGCACTTCTGAAGGAAGGTGTGGTCTGTTGCCTAGCGATAATTGTGGACGGTTAATGGTTCATGTGCCATGGTAACCAAGCGTCTACAGCAGACACACATATTTGGCAAATTGATTCAGTCTATCCCTGATGTAATGCTGCTCTTAATTCACGCTGAGCTCTGGAGATCCTGTAAAACATTTATCTCAATATGAGCTCAGTCAGCTTCTTATATTAGGGGCCCTTGGAGTGATGATAACAGCAGGTAGATATCAAGTCAGCATGTTTAATAGATTTATATTGATCTGAGCTGCCTATGATACTATCCCCTGAATCATAGAAAAGCCAAATGGGAAAGATTTTTTCAAAAGTTAATTTCTTCTGAAAATGAAGTATCAAATATTACAATCAGCTATTGATCCCAATGCTTCGTATAATCAGCTTTTACTTTATTCCAAAGAAATCAGCTCTCTACAGACACCAGACTTAGGGAATTGGATGCTTTTCCAAAGAGTGTTCGAAAGAGTTGATTTGTAAAGGGACCTTCATGTGTTTATTCAGTTTACTCTCATCCAACTTCTATATTTTTTACCTGGGGGAATCCGCACTGGTCATCCAATATGCGCAGGATCCCATGAGGCTTTGCAGCAATAAGGTCAAGACAGGCCTGGTTGTTGCTGAAAGGCTGCTGCAGCCACTGGATTTGCTCCCGCATGTATTCCTCCTGCAGAAAGCAGTTCAGTACACAACATCAAGGTTCAATAGGTTAACAAAACCAATAGAAGATTGCTTTATGATCACTAAAGCCAAAAACAAAACATTATCTTAAAGCCGAAATGGGTTTCAGAGGTACTGATCAAAAAACACTTAAAAGTATTAAACAAAAAATGTATTTAAACGTATTACAATTAGTTTTTTTTTCTGCAATTAGATTAGATTTTTGCAATTAGATTTTTGTTCTGCAAGAGTCTGATTAGTATAGTGATTTATTCTAATAAAGTTTAATTGGTTATGATAAATAGGACATTTTATGAAAGTCACAGTGTTGTTAGTTCTCAAACATTTATTGTTACTTCCTACTTAATGCCTTAATTATTATAGAGTATTAATCTCCTTATAATTGTATTTTTTCCTGGAGGCTCATAAACAAAATGTTTTGCCTTAGGCCAACAATGTGTTTTGAACATCAGCTTAACTTCCACTTTGCAACTGGAATATTATAAATCATTAAACTTTCAAATCATTTCTAAGTTATTTTTCCTTCTCTTTCTACCATTTTTCTTGATTTCAAAAACTTAAAGGTACTTGCAGCCCTGGATGCCCCTCGTAGCTCAGTACTGCTAATGCTGACCAAAGGAGCTGCCGCCTCTGCCAAGTCAGCCACTGGGTCAGCATCCGAGTTCTGCTCCATTGAGAAGCCTTCAAAATTTATCCCAAAACTTTGGCCCTTATAAAGACTTGATGATGCACAAGTGGCCCGGTATAAAAATGACACCCCTGCCTGCACTGGGGCAATACAGACTTATCATTCTATTCTAAATGATACCTAAATGTTAGAGTATTTTGAAATTGTTGCATAGTACATCAAGCTTGAAGACTGTCCACATTCCTTTCAAGATTTTCAAAATCTCACGGTTTTTGTAATTTTCTATATCCCATTCCTTTACAACATATTGACCAAATTTGAAGGCAATGGTCCAAATCACAATAAAGTTTTCTTTAAAATTGAACATTAATAAAATACGATAAAAAATGACACTTTGACACAAAGTAGCTTTTTGGTTTTAGGCTTACCTGTTCTTTTTATAGATTCAGAAGGTTCTTACAAATACCAGGTTGTGCTAAATTCCTTATCCTACCACTTAGAGTTTAGCCTACAAGAATTAAGGAGGCCTGTTTGGCCAGGCCCCTTTTAGAATATTATGAAACGTAAATTGCTGACAGGGGACAAGTTTAAGGGAAATTTAAAAATGTTTAGGCCTCCTAAAATCTATTTAATAAGTCAGGAAGATGACGATGAATAGGCCAGTGTTGTGCATAAGTTGTTCAATGAATGGCGTTATACATTCATATTTTTAATGAACGGTTAGCTGAGTGGATCAGTTTTTAAGTAATCATCGTGAACTAGAGCGACGTTCACTCTGGGTATAATGAGCGACACACACAGCTCACGTTTGCTTTTACTTGATGATGACTCTTTTCATTGAATAACATCAGGTTGTACGACACTTATTAGGGCAAACAGCATGGCAGACCAGCATGTCTGCTGCCAGTACTAGTCTGTGCAAATCAGACCCATCTACTGGTATTTCTGATGCCAGTTTTGCAGAGCTTTGCAGAGTTTTAAGTACCAACAAAGGAAGACTCAGACAGAAATAAAAAAATTCTGTTTTTCTGTGCCCACCAGAACTTAACAAACCGTAAGTCAGCCACATCCACTTCAAATTTAAAGCGACACATCAAGCCAAAGCATCGAAGCTATCTTGGGAAATATCTACTTCTGAATGAGGAATGTAAGAAATAATTTTTGAAACAGATGTTTTTCAGCAGAACCTGAATGTACTTGAATGTTTCTGAAAATCTGTGTAATTTTGATAAATAAAGGCTTCACTGCACATAGAGCATTCCTTGACTCCATCAAGTATTTTCCAATTCTCTCTATATATTATGATTACACATTTAAAGGGTGAAATATGAGTTTCTATTGTTAAGGATTGGGGCTTAATTTACCAAAAGAAAATTGAACTAGTTAACTTATGTGAACTTAGTTCATTTTGAAAAAGTGAATGTGAATGTGTGCTAGTTTATTTTCAGCTGTGTGAACTGAACTTTGAGCTAGTTCTTATCAATTATGAACTTGCACAACATTAGAATATGCCTTCCAATTCCTTAGCTTAGCTATTTGTATGTGCCCCAAAGTGCAGGTTTGATCAGTTATCTCTTAGTAACACAATGTTTTGTACTTGAAAATTCAAAACACCAATTAGTCTCAATCATGAGCTGTAAGATCCAAAGCTAAATTACAAATTTTCACTGCATCTTCCAGAGACTCAGTCTGCAGTTTTACATTTTTATTTTTTCTGTCTACTTTAGAATTCAGATTGCCTTGTCATACTCTTATATTTGCTCAAATGTATAAAGCTCCACTCTGTCTGAATGATCTTCCACCAGTGGATAAGAATATTTTTTCTATCACACTTCAAAAACTCTGTCCAGTGAAGGAAGGCTTAGATAAGAGTCAGGAAGGCAAGCTTTCAAAGCAACACGCAAATAGAAAACACAGGTGCATGTGGCATATGTCACATGTAAAGGGATTTACATTTAAATTTAAAATTGTGACTTTAAAATTATTCTGAAGGAGGAGATGTATCGAGGAAAAGTATTACTGTGTGTATTTTGAACATAGCTGGAACGATGATAAAACATTCGCCTACACTATTATTTTGTAACATCTGTAGGTACATTTTCATTGAATTATAGCTGATAGTATTGTACATAAAGTGGTTATGATAATAATTATATTCATATTATTTTATTTTCTATTAGTTAAATTCAGGACTCATAAAGCACTGTTTAACATAAGTCTTAATTGTTTGCTCTCAACTTTTTTAGAGCGTCTGTCAAAAATGTTCTGCGTACTTTGGGCGATTTTCAGTCTAGTATTTTCATCTGTACATAAAAAAAATATGATGCTGTTGATCTTTGTTGAGGTTAGGACTGCTGCCGATGTACCTTCTGAAAATTGCATTAAAGCTTAAGCTTTGAAGGACCAACAGAGCTCCTCTGCAATATCTTATTGTCCTACTTACTCTGTTTATTCAGTTTTCCTTTTTGCTAGTCTCCTAGTAATTTGTTTTGCCTCTTACTAAGGGCTTCCTACTATGACTCAACTACATGTATTTTCCTAGGAACAACGCTGATTACATAACAATAATCCACTCAGAGGAAACATGAGTCTAAACCCAATTCTCACGTATTCTACGGCAAAGTCAAAGATCAAGTCTTTCAGGATCAAGCGTAAGTCAAGCTTTAAGCCACTAAGGAGCAAAAAAAAGTCAAGACTTATGTCTCTAAGGGGCAGGTCCAAGTCATGTCCTCTGCTTCAGGACATATCTTAAGAAGTTGGGGGCCACTGACCCGTTCTGATTAGAACAGTCAGGACAGTAAGGGCCGGATTTATCAAGATCCAATTTTGCGTGCAGTAATTTGCGCTCGCAAAGTGGAATTTTGCGCGAGGGGCTGAACCATGGTTTGCGGGTGATTTAACAAGAGCGATTGCGTAACTGGTGGCAGGCGCAAAACTGTTGGAGACGCCCTATTTAAATGATGGTTTTGCGCGTTTTGTGGTTTGCGGCAAAGTAGTTTGTAGTTTGTGCAAACTAGTGCATTAAGAAATTTTAATCTTACAGTGACACCACCCCCTCCAAAAAAAGAAATATATATATATATATATATATATATATATATATATATATATATATATATATATATATATATATATATATATATATATATATATATATATAAACTTTGGCAACCTTTATTCCCTAAGGTGGTATGTGGCTGAATTTCTACTTCACCGCAGTAAGAAAAAAACACACAAACAAAAATAAAACAGGTGTTTTTTATCGGCCTGTAGAAAAATGCACATACCAAATGGCTCACAAGAAGTGACTGTGGATAAGATGACTGCATTGGCATGTTGCTCCACAGGCGCAGGGTGTCGGGGTTCTCCGATAGGGCGTCAGGGCGACATGGCATTTAGAACGTCGGACAGCACTTCTGAAAAACGAGATTGGGAGATCCCAGATGCAAAAAAGTGCAATGTTGCAAGGAGTTTCGTGATATCTGGTATTGCGTGGGTCCTCCTTGTGGCTGGCTCCAAATCCATTCGGAGTTCCCCCAACAGCTCCAAAATGGCAATGCTGGATAAACGATATGTTTTGATGATCGTTTCCTCGTTCATTCCAAAAATATTCACACGGAGTGAAAAAATGCGTTCTCTGCGTCTCCTTGCTTCATTTAAATTTCTCCTTCTTGCGACAATAACCGCTGCCATGTGTGCGCAATTACGCATACAGACCATTTGCACCTTCTTTTGAAACGTGTTAAATATAGAGTCAGATACCGTTAGCAAAATTGCTTTCAGGTTTGATAAATCACTTTGCGAGTGCTAAATTAATATATTTACATGTTATCCTCCCACAAGACGCACTTTTGCGTGTAAACGCCCTATATTGAATATTCATTGCAGAAAAAGTACTAAATGGATAAGAGACGCTATTTAGCACGTTTTAAAGACCAAATCCTTTTAGCACGCTGTTGATAGATCAGTTTGTACATTTTTTTGCGTGCGCGGTGAAATAGCTCACGTTTTAATACACGCAAACCTTTGATAAATCCGGCCCTAAATGTGTGAAAAGCAAAATAAGAAATTTTAAGGTTAACAAAACATCCAATGTATATCAAATACATAATATCTGCCATGTGGATAGTTAGAAATAAGTCCAACAAAGATCTGACACTGGATACCAAATCACTAAAAGCTCTGTCAGAGTCACATTACTTTAGTTGAAATAGGATTTTCTCTTAGCCAACTGTTATCTTTCCAACTGTTGTTAATGACAGTGAAACAATTTGGGTCATTATGGCAGACTTTAAGTTGAGAAAGATCCAGGAAAGTAAAATGGATTAGCAAGCCCTGTAAAAATGCAGAATAAAAAAAAAAGAGTCCAAAAAAGAAAACATCTAAAAAAAACATAAAATTTCCCTTCGAAAGCTGGAAAAACTGCTGATAGTGATAATTTACACTTATTAAAAGAAGGTCTGCATACAAAAATGAAAAGTATGTAAGAAATTTTGTTTGCTGTATCCGGTAAAACTTTTTCGTTTTATGTCTTTTTCATCTACACCTTGTGATTTTCCTGACCTGCTCCTCCTGGAAGATGACTCTGTTAAAGAAGAACTGTAATGTTTCATTTGCGTAGTTGATGCACAGCTGCTCAAAACTGTTCACTTGTAGCTCCTGAAGGGTTTAAAAAAAGAGAACATTAGGATTTGTCTTTGCAAGTTAATCAAGGCAAGTTTTAAAGCCATCAGCTCAGAAACATCTGAAGATGTGACTGCTTTCTAGCAAGACCTCAAACCCATAAATGTCCAGTATGGAGATGGAGAGGGCTTCGTTGCGAGGGTAGACCCGTCTGTTGATGCGCTCTGTCAGCCAACTAAACAGCAGTGTGTACAGGATCTTGGCAACAGCATCTCTGTAAGAAACACACAATAATGTTTCTATGGAAACAGAAAACCTGGTTGCTATAGTAACACCAGACATCTGAAAAAAATCTCCCCAAGCCCTGACATCCTTTGTCCTCACGTTTCGACCAAAGATTTAAAGAAAATACCAGACTATTTATCCCCCATGTATAAGGTTTCCTAGTATATTTCCTAAAAGAACAGTTAAAAAAGAATGAAGAAATTAAGAAGCCTGAAATAAGACTGTCAAGCATGGTTCAGTTGAATGATCTCCCAAAAGGAAAAAGAAATCAGATCCTTTACTTCAGGCACTTACCTGGCATCCAAAGCGCTATCTACTGTCAATGGAGTGTAGATCTTTTCCCTCACTGTATCCTAACAGTCAGAGAGGATGAGAGTTTACACAGATCTGATAGCTAGAAACAGCCATAACAAAAATTTGTTGGAAACTGTATATATACTGATGGTTGAGACTGAGGTTGAAAGTGTGCTTACAGTCATTTTATAAGTGACAGCTTTCTGCAGACCTTCCGGTGAGACCTGAAGCAGCTCAGCTACCACTCTGATCTCCTGTGCACTCACCACCGACACAGCCTCCTGGCCTTCAACCTGCAGGGACACACATATGCAGGCATACATTCATCATAAATGGTGTCTTTGAAACTCAATGAACCAATGAAGCGTATATGATTACATTACCCTGCAAAGGTTTTCTTACCCCTTTAACATTTACACATTGTGTCACATTCCAGTCACAAACTGCAATGCATTTTATTGGGAGGTTATACTACATGCAGTGGTATTTTTTGATATGGTCTTGTGGGCAGTTGTTCACGGTGGCATTGATTGGGGATGCACCTTATACAAGTTTTCTTTTGCTCTCACATGGGCAGTCAGTGAGTAGCTGGAACAGGGCTAAACTACCTTTTATTCTGCCTCTGGGATAAGTTTATTTCCTGCATCTGACTGATCTATTGACATGATTGCTCAACTAAACACCAATACTAGTTGGGCCTCTGTGGAAGACTGAGAAGTCTGTACAATGTTTAAAGAAAGCCCACAAAATATCCCATCTGCAACCTGATAGAGAATTAGCAAATATGTAAAAGAAGGTGCTCTGATCAGATGACACTAAAACTGAAGTTCTACACACAAAATCCTTTGTAGTGCTATACACCTTGACCTGACAACAACATATGCTGCTTACATGTAAAATGGTAAGGTGATACTTTCTATTTACTCTGAAAGTAAAGCTACTTTAAGCTGATGAGAAAATACATCCCAACCCGTAAAAAAACTGTTAGAGGTGTCAAATGACTGAAGGCTGAGGTGGAGGAAAACCTTTCAAAAGAAAAACAACCAAAACATACAGTTAAAACCACGCGTACCCTTTATGTGCACTAGAATGAGTAGTCAACATTTAGAGTTAAATCCCAATGAAACATTTCAGTTTGACTTCGAAATTTGACTAAATACAAATGCAGACCACAATTTTTAAATCTTCATTTGTAAAAATAAATGTGGAAAACATGTATGAATTGACGTTCACTTCACGATAATATAAATATGTTTATGTTCTTTGTGTTGATCTGGTCCATCAGACAAAAGTAAGGAAAGGAAGGTTTTTGGTTTTCATTTGGAAAAAATTGTGAAAACTTAAAGGTTTATGTGTCAGCATGATTAAGAAAGACACTAATAATCCTAAAAGATGTAAACCTGCTTTAACTTGTATAGGTGTTTTGTTTTCTTTTTTTTTTTAAATATATTTTATATCATTATATATATATATCATGATATATATATATATCATTTTATATTATATTTTATACCAGTTGTAACATGTTTGCTGAGATTTGAAGAACATTAATATTATGTGCAGGAGGATATGTACAGAATATCTTTATCATCATTCGTAGTGCTTTCCTTTGTCTCAGTAGTGTTCTTTTTTTAGTTTTAGTTCTGTGAAAATTTAAAATAAAAAGTTCTAAAAGAAAAAAAAGGAGAAAGAGACCTGGTGTGGCTGGAAGTAGACATTCCCCAAATGAAGCACAGAGGAGAGCAGTCTGTAGATACAATTTAGCTCCTCTGGGGTGAAGCACAGGATGTCCATGGCACTCAGCAAACGTCTGAAGTCCTCCCCGTCATCTTTACCTTCTATAGTACAGTTTCCTCCCTGCAAACATGCCCTTTCATGAACACACATGCAGACAGACACTGTTGTCTCAAAAACATAACAATTTAGTTAACCTCTTCTACTTAAGCTCTGATTTGACAACAACTTATCAGCAATTTCAACTCACAGTTATTTTAAGTGTCATTCTGCTTGCATAAAAAGACGCAATTCGCAATGTCAGTACATAACATTACTGCTTTAAAGTGCCAGAATGCAAGAATTTAACTTCACATTAACTAACTAAATACAGCCCCATTCAGTTATGAGTGGTCTCTAAACTAAAATTAAGGCCTGTGAACTGAAATATGGTGGATTTACTTTTAGCTTCTGCTGTTAACAGTAAGTTTGACAACTATACCTCTTGACTTGAGGCATTACATCAGTCTTATATTGTGTATTTATCAGTTTTCCCAGTCAGTGTGCTGCAGTGGTTTTTCAGGGTTTGTATTGGGTCCCTGTATGGTCCACTGGGTGTGGTCCACTGTGGTTATAGTGAAATGACAAACAGCTGTCTTATTTTCTTCATTATTCTGCACCTTTTTAAAGAACACAAAACGCATCGCTCTCAATGCACTTCATGATCTTGATCACTAAACTCTGTCACGGCAAATTTGGGAGATTTAATTAAATTCAACATTTTTAAAGTCTCAATATTGCTCCACACTAGATCAAATTAAAATTAAAACAGTTAACAATGTTGGGGCTAAACTACTGTTAACAATATGAGAGACTTGGAACAGCACTGTAAATACTTGAAATTCAACACTCATCAAGGTTGAATTAATTATCAATGGTGTACTGTCTAAAATTTAATACAATATGCTAGTGTTAACACTTATTAGTGTTTATACAAATATAGCTGAGTATCATCAGCATAACTGTGGTATTTAATCTCATGTTCTCTGATACACTGTAGTTAGAGCTGCACACTAGCAGAAGCAAGGTTCCAATACACAGGCACTACTAGGCCCTCTAAACACCATCAGCTCATCACCAATTTAAGTTAAGTCACAACCACGGCACTGACATTCAAACAAGTGACCCTCAAGTTGCAGGACAAACTTCTGCAGCCTACACCACAACTTCAAAGTTCACAAATGTTGTTGTTAGCACACGTGCTTCAATGGATGAGTTCACATGTAGGTTTGCATTCTGGGAGAAAGTCGGCTAATTGTTTATTTTTACATCAACATCTTTCTAGAATTTAACTGTTTATGTGCATGAATGGAAGCCATTTAAAATACAGTAATTAAAGATGTGAATTCGGACTCTTTGGAATTGCAATAAACATTTCCTTACAACTATTGTCCAAGTCTTATACAAGCTATTAAAAACAGACATTACACAATACCTGATTGCCTGAAGCTGACTTGTAATGTAAAACTCACAATTAGTGACATCAGGTTTATGCCGAAAAATCTGTTTATATTTCAATTTCCAGTTGCCATTTAGTATCTATCTATAAAGGGTATCCTCTTAAAGAAGCACACCAAGAGGAGGAAGTTTTTATTTTTCAATTACAAGCTCCTCTAAAAGCTCCCCCATCAACAGCATTAAGTTAGCTTTTCACAGATATTATTAACTCAATAATAGTGTCATTCTGTTAACAATGGGCATAATACATCTTATGCAAAGTCATTGTTTAGTATTTTCTCAATCAGGCCTTAATGAACATGAAGAAACAATGACTGCCGTCAAATCCATTGAGTGTTGAATGATCAAGAGTTAATTTTAAAGACAAATAAGATCACACCACAAAGCACATTTTTACCCCTTCAACTTAATCTGTCCTTTAATAAAATACTTTTACATAATAAATGTAACTTCTCAGCCTCATTTGCTCCAAGCCTTTGTTTAGTCAATCTAATACTTGAATCCTGAAGTTAATCTTGCAGCCAGTTCTTATCAAGTAGAAAAGTTGTTAATGCTACAATGAAAATGGTCCTTTTAAGAAAAGCACCAGCTAACTTGGATCTAAAAACATTAGATCCAAGTCAGGTGGTGCATTTGAAGAACAATTTAGCAAATGAAATCTTTAAAAAACTTTAACATAGGATTCAATGTGCAAGCTAAGCTTGGAGTAGGCTTCACTAAATATATTTTATGCCAATGTGATCAGATCTATATTAATAAAACACATCAAGATTTTTTTTGTTTTTTTACTTCACATTACCAACACCATGTGCAACTAATTTGTTATAGATTTATTATAGGCACAGTAACACAATTTATGTATTTATTGCTGTTAATTTTGAGGGTTTTGTTTTAAAACTAAACATTTTATTTTTCATAAAATTAAAACAGAATGTTAGATCATCAAAAAGGAGCGTCATAACACAATAATGTTCCATTGTAGTCTAAAAAATTAATGTCAATCTCATTCATTAGTGTAAATTATGGACTATTGATAAAGAACAGCTACTCTGCAGTAAATAAACTCTTTTCTCAAAAAATGTAGAGCTATGTAAATACACTTTCTTTACTTTGCCTTATGTTTTTGGATTTGCATAATCTATAAGCAAGAATAATTAAAACTAACAAAAATAAATTAGTGAGTTATACACAATTCACTTCTTTAATTACCTAAAATGTAAAACAAATAAACCTCACATACTGTAGGTAGGCTAATTTATTGACATATATCAACATGTCCCCATGTGATGTGTTCTGTGATTGTACCTGGTTCAGATAGTAATACGTCTCTGCCTCTTGCAGATATAGCGAGCGCTTTTCATGAGGGGGAAGACCTGCGAGCATCTCATAAAATATATGATAGTTCCTCTCTGATTTGGCCTGTGAATTAAGAGAAACAGAAATGAGCAGAAGTCACTGATTTGTTTAATAGATTGATAGAATCCAACAGGACTAACCAAAGGCTTCATGTTTTACAGCAGGTGTTTCAGAAACTAGTTGTCGACAGCTGCTATACTAGAAGTTAAATATGCATATTTTTTCTAACACACCTGGCTAAATGACCAAAAATTTCACTAAGATTATTTTTCTTAAGGGATGCACAAAAGCTGCAGAGTACTAGCTCTCGAGGACTTGACTTGTCAGGCCCTGATCTATGGTTACCTCTTTTTCACTATGACTCATTTGTAAGACGACTCCTTCTAATGTGCTGTGTGGGTGTGTAAAGGTGTGTGCTACAAGGTTTTTCACCTGAAAGACAATGCGGGACTTCTCCAATAGGTACTGAGACGTTATGGCACCACTGATTACGCCCCTGGTAAATAGCACATACGCACACATACATCACTGAGTTAGGTAACAGGTCATACATTTGTAATGTGCTTTGATCTGCTCTGTAACAGTTTTAACAAAGGATCTGTTACTGATGTAACTGTTTTTCTGGGTCATGTTTGCACATTTTTCAGTTAACCTAATGGATATCCATTTCATTAGATGAGGTGCCCTTTGAAAGTTAAACTTACACAAGATAACATGGCACGAAGCAGGTTCATTTGGTATTTTGTCAAACACTAAAGTCCAAAATGAAGTACTATTCCCTCAGAAAGGAAATTAATACACTACAGGAATAATGACAACAGTTTGGCTGAATTAGTACCTCTAATAAGGCAAGGTCACTCTATTGCTTGCTTGATTACATTGCACATAAAAGCAGGCAATGAACATCTGACACATCTGCAAAAACATTGCCTGATGCATATGTCTGACCTTTATGTGCACAAGCGTCTAAGCTGAGCAGGAGTATGATGGCATATTCAACTTCAACACCAGAGGTATAAGCAAATGGCAGAAGTAATGATAGCATACTTGGGAACGAAGGAGTCTCTCTTGGACCTTTATTATGTTGAATGACAGAGTAACTTGTCTAAAGCCTTTAAGTTAGGAAGATTCCAAGGGCCAATGAAATATGTTCCAGTATAAATTTAAAATATAAGAAAATCAAGTAGTACGATAATTTATCCTTGTCTTCTTGCAGTGTTCTCTTTCTTAACCAACCCACCCTGTGAAATTGCAAGAAATGTTTTGGTCCTCAGGTCTTTGTCACATCAGGTCACATCTGTCAGCACAATTTGCTTGCACCAAGGATTTAGGGGCACATAAATAACGAAATGAACAAGAAAATATTTGCCCTATTGTGAAAGAACATCTGTGGCTGAAGAATGTAACGCCCCAAAAAATCTAAGTCTGGTTTTCAAAAAGAACAGCGGGAAAGGAGAGAGAGGAGAGAAGGAGGAAGGCGTCCAACAAACGTGACCCAGTTTTTCAAGAAAGGTTTGTTATCCGAGTAAAGGTTGATTGCATAAAATAAGCGAGCTATCTGCTGGCTACAACTGCTTAGTTTATTCTCCTCCAGGTCGGAGCATGACCACATCATTGAAGATGCCGTCTGGCCTTGTTCTGCTGTGCCTCTTAAACAGAAATAGATTACAAGGTTGTTTTTTTTGTTTTTGTTTTTGTTGCTTTTTGTAAAGACAATTAAATCAGGGTTAATCCAGCCTTTGTAATGAGCGTACTGTATGATTGTAACTAACATAGAGGCCAAGCAACTGAGCCAGAAAGCTAACAGAGCTGAGAATTAACATTTACACAAACTGACCAGGCAACAGGAAAATGCCCTAGTCTTCACAGAGTTAACATCAGTTGTGGGCAAATAAATGTTTAGCATACTAAATAATTCATACTAAATAATAATACTATCCTTTTTCATATGGGGCCCAAAATTCCTGGCAGCTCCCCTGCCAGGAATGTGGCAAGAACAACAATGAATCTACCACTGCCACTTTATTGCCTTCCAGAGTCACACAGGCGAAAGGGGGAGGCAAAGCGAGCACAAGCATCTTGTAATGTGACTGAAGACAAAAAGTATGTGCTAGACGGGTCAATGGTAAAACAAAAAACAAATTCAGCATTAGCTTGTGATAAAATGTAAATGAGAAAAAAAAATATTTTAAATTTGGTGAGGCTTTCATTAAAACACAACACCATACTGTTACATTATTGTAGGTTTTGTTAGATCTGACAAGAGTGTTTGATACTATTAATAATATCCTACTCTGCCTTCTCACAAAAAATTAGCTGGAGTTACTCTTCGGTAGTTTAGCCACCCCAATAAATGTGAGACTGACTCCTCCACTGTACACCTAATAAGTGATGTGCCACAACAATTTACATGGACCTTTTCATTTTATCTATACTTCAATTGTCCTCATCATAAAAAGCATCACTGTCTCTTAATCACTTATCAATGCACTACTGATGACACTTACATGATACATTCCCAAAACATAATAATCTTACTAGTTAACTACTAGGCACACATGCTTTACAGAGATAAGTAGTTGGATAGCTCTAAAACACTCTCTGAGCCTGAACCTGTTGCTGCTTTCAAGTATTTCAGTAAAAGCAAGACTCTATTATTATTACTTACTCATCCATGTAGATTTGTGTGTATTTGCCAAAGCGTGAAGAGTTGTCATTGCGGACTGTTTTGGCATTCCCAAAAGACTCCAGCAGGGGTGTAGCCTCAAGGATCTTAGAAAACATCAGAAACCAAAACATCACTATGACTATGTTACACAGAGATGTTGGTTATCTCACAATACAAATTTTACTTTACCTCTATCTGAAGGAAATGAGGCATATGGAAAATAAAATGTAATTCAAGTGAAAAAATTTCAACTTAATCTGTAGGAAGCTGCACAGCAGTTCTCAGTAAATACCTGTTGTGTGACATTTCTTTTGTGATGTATGGCTGTCAGGTAACGCAAGATTAACTTAGTGGCCTCAGTCTTTCCTGACCCACTTTCTCCACTAAAAAAGCAACAACAACAGAAATCACTGAGCATACAGATACATTTTGCAGTTTTAAATTTTAGGAGCTGATGGTAACAAATTTTCTCTAGCAACCCCCCCCCCCCCCCAAAAAAAAAAAAAACACTCCTCTTACAATGGTAAGGTGCTTGGCCATAAAGTGGATGGCTATGTAAACAAATCAATGATCAATGAGATATGTTCTCCTCAGAAAATAATTATTTCCTTCCATCCAATGATTCAGTGGAAGAGCCTGGATTTAGTAGTGAGCAAAAGAATGGGATTTTTGATGCAGAGGGGATTATGGTTTAGTGTTGATTATCGAGAGTCAGATCAAATATTTCCATAACTACATAAAAGCAAACTCCTAACGCTTCATTGCATTAAAGACATTAAAACTGTTTCAATTTTCCAAATTTACAGGAACAGTTAGGGAATGTCCCCCTGCTTATTCAACATGGCTGTGGACCAGAGCAAAAAAAGTTTATAATAGCAACTGTCAATGTCAATATTAACTTTACTTAAAATAATTCATTTTACAACTGAAAATAAATGCATTGATATGACAAAAATAACATATAAGCAATTAAAAACAGAAAACATTAATAGAATAATAAACTGTTTAAGAAGAAAAGTAGAATAGTCTTTAAATTACAAATAGTCAGGATGTCTAGCTCTATCTGCTTCAAAAGCCAAAAGAAAGAGATGTGTTTTTAAAACTTCTTTAAAGTCCTGAGGTTATGAGCAACTTTTATATGGTTCAGCAGATTATTACACAGTTTTGGGGCTACAATCAAGGCATGGTGTGCACAATGTGCACAATAATGAGTAGACATGGATGAAAAAGTTAAAAGTATGAAGGAAAACCTGGCAAGCCTTAACCAAGTCCTAATATCAACCGAACAGGACCAAGTTAAGAGTCAACATCCTCTTTTGGAAGAATTGTCGAAAAATCCAATGGATACATTCTTTAACCAAGTTGGAGCTGTTACAGCTGGAAAGAGTGGACTGACTTTTTTTTTTTTTTTGTTAAACCTATGGAATAAGAATTGGGTGTCACTAAGTGACATTCCCAAATGTTTGTGAAGTAGGCATGCAAAATACTTCTGGTAATATAGGCTATGTGTCTGACAACATTTTACACTTACAACAACAACAAAACTGACATATTATAAATTAAATATAAGATCACTGAAGTAATTTTTTCCTTTTTCATTGAACAATATCATTTCTATCAATATCGGTTTCACCTGAAATAATTGTTTTGGGAATCTAAACAAGGTTTGTGATAAGAAAAATAAATAAAAAGAAGAATTTGACTTTATAGACTGTAAAAAGGCAACCATATAGAAATACTTATAAAAAATTTGAATAACATTAACAATTTTCATGTTTTGTAAATTATTTCTTTCTTTTTTTTATGGCACTAGTGGCTTGTGCCGACAGTAGGCTGACAGGAAAGGGGGTATGACAGAGGGGGGGCGACAAGACCACAGGTCCGATTCGAACCCGGGTCGGCGACTATGGCCTTTGTACATGGGTGGTGCTCGCTAACCACTGCACTGATATAATAAATAGATTTGTTAAACATTGGGCCAAATATTTTTTTACTATATTTGTTGCATTTTTGATAAACATGGTTACAGACAATCAAAACCTCAAATTCAATGTAACAGAAACTTTGAATATTGCATCAGATAAATAAAAGTCAATTTTTTTCATATGAGATGCTTCTGAAAGCATCGATCCAGTAGTACTTTCACACAAGAAATTAGACATTTGTATCCCATGTGGAGAAAATCTCTGTTCTTTTTGACATTATTTGAGCCATTCTTGGTTTACATAAGAAAAAATACTATTAAACAGAGGCAATGTTCTTAAATTGTTTTAATATTACTATTATTATCTCTTATATGTGTTTCACTATGTAATTTTGTTAGCGTTTAGATTATCCATCCAGGTACCCCTTTCACTGAGGTCTAGATTTAAATGGGTTTTAAATGGGCCTAAAGCATTAATATCTACCGTTAACACTAATCAGAAATAGAAATATTACATTTTGCTATTGACTTTCAGAAAAAAAAATGACATTAATCTTAAAAATACTTTCCTGACAGTTCCCATAACAACAAACATCAGCAGCAAAAGTGACAGCATTTCATACCTGATCACAATACACTGGTCCTTTTTGGCATCCATCATGGTTGTATATGATAGATTAGCAATGGCAAAGAGATGACTGAAACACAAAGATACATTTTTATTTATTAACCATTATTGCAGAACAGTTACTCCTCTACCCTGTGTGTGATTGTTTTGTGAAGAAGTGGTAGAGAAAAACATGGCTAAACCTTCGCTTAGCAACCAACTAGCTACAGTTTACTGTAACAATAACCAGCCACCATGCACATTGAAATATTTATCTATGCTTGTCACTAAGGTGCAAAATGGATTCCACCTTTTCACAATACCTGCAATTTTGAGGACAGCGTAGCACTCCTAGACTTTCTTAGAGCAAGAATACAACTGCTAAATAACACAATTTTAGATCAGGCAATACCACAGACAATAATGATGAATTATAATCTAAAAGTTTTTTTCAACTGCATCTTTTCAAAGATGTTTTCGCAATCAAACAACAAAATGATTTTATCTAATTGGGATTTGTTTTCTGAAAAATGGAAAAATTATCCCAAGACTGCAAATTATCCAGGATATTAACTTTACTGAAAAGCAGAGCAAACATAACAGACAACAGGCAAGAGGGTAATATTAAGACTGAAGATATTAAGACATCTTCAAAGGGAGAATCTGCTAAAATGAGACCCAATAACTGTTCATTGACTCTTTTGTACAGGAATAACAGAAAATACTTATTAAAATGTTCTGTTTGACTCTTGCCAAAAGTCATATAGGTGAAAGATAATCTGAACTAAGATTTCTGGCTCATGGAACCTTATGTAACAGAAACAGAGACAAAATTTGACATCTTCAATCACAGCATCCCATATCATTGAGAGTGAAACATGGAGGTGTCAGCATCATGCTGTGGACAGGCTTTTCTTAAAGAGGGACTGCTGCAAACTACTCAAAGTTGACTGGGAGATGAATGGAAATAAAGAGCAATACGAAAAGTCTTAAATACCTACCACATTCAGTGAAAATTTATGTGAAGAAATGTGGGAAAAAAAATTAATTAGCATTGCTGCTGACTAAATCTGTTCCTCTTTACACAGAGTGGTTGAATTGAGATCACTAATTACTGAAGTGAAGGAAAAATGTACATTATGAAATAGCTCTCAATTTAAAAATCAGACTAAGATAATTGGAAAGTTTGTGAAGGTCTGAAACACTCAAACGCTTACGGGGGGTTGTCACTCAGACCATGGCCTTCATACTGGTGCACCATGTCTGTGCCGTAGATGTTGAGCAACTTGTAGGGGTTCACAGACACAAGGATGCTCCCTATGTAGGTCTGAAGGAAATAAATAGACAAAAAATAAATGATAATCTTATTGTTTATAATATTTGACTATATTAGGTTATTGTTATGGTTATGTTCAAAACATACGTATATAAGTTCGTGGTCAAAGCGTTTCTTCAGGTTCATCACAACTGTGGTTTCATTCAGTTCCCTGAAATAAAGTGAAACAACGCAAAACAAACAAACAACAAACAAAAACACTGAGTTATATAGTCAAATTATCAGCAGCCCTGCAGTGATGCTGAAATCCACTATTCATTATTTTTACTTAAAGACAAACAGGGTATTTTTTCCTACAAATTCATCATTGTTAGTTTTACACAAAATAACTTATGTGGTGAAGCAAACAAAATGCTAATGAGGTCCGAAAAGCGCACTGAATTATGGATAATAAAACTTAATGGCTATTGCTTTCTCAAATTACACATCCACTGAAAAAAGTATAACAGCAGTTAATGCCCAATATTTATATTGGTCTGAATTGTGCTTACGGGAGCTGAGTCATGTCTTCCATTCCCTCTGCCCATCGTACCACTCTGTGGGCTGTTGTTGGCATGCTTATTATAGAATAGATCTGGACACAATTAATAGACAATTATAGTGGTATTAGAGACATAAAACAACACAACATTTTCTAAGCTTCAGAAATATAATCACTGTTGAATTCAGAGCTGGCAAATAAATTGTTATAGAATATTTATAGTCTAGTTCAGTAATTCCCAACCAGGGGAAGGAACCCCCGTACCTCTAGTTGTCCGTGAGTGCATTGCAAGGGGTACATGAAAACATTTTATTTCTTAGGTAGTAAAATAAAATAGGGCTTAAATCGGTTTTGCTTTGTGAGGACCCAATTGAAAAAATAAACAAGCTTTTATCAACCAAACAGTAAATTTTTCTTATATGTTTGATTTCACCTTCAGCTGTGACACACATCAAAACCAGGCAGAAGAACAGACTGGATGTAGAGACCAGCCTGGTACCTGCTGTATTTCACACTGATCTATCAGATCTCATCAAAGCTCAGGTGTCTTGATGAAAACAAAGTAAAACTAATGATGTCAGTCTAACTATATTTTTTCTTCTCTATGTTTTGTTCCTAATGCATCAAGTTTAAAAGTGATTATAAGGAAGTTACTCAGAGGAGTTCCTATTTCATAAATACTGGTTTATAACATGATCTTATTTATTTTTTTTATTTCGATTCCTTACTAACTTCAACGCAACATACTTGTGTTGTTTTTTTACTTGAGAGGAAAATAACATTTGACTGAGAGGGGTACTCATGGTAAGACAAAATGCCCAAAGGGGTACACAAGTAAAAAAAGGCTGGGAAACACTGGTTTATTTTGTAAGCCTAAAAATATATTTGTGACTTTTAGACATATGGTCTTTTAAGTTTTGCTTGAACTATGCATACATGACTTGAAAAAAAACTTTATTTTCTTTATTTTCTTCAACATTCATGTCTTTTTTTCCACATGAATGAAGTTAGATACCTTATCATACCAGCTTTGGCCTGGTACTCTGGCTCTGCTAGGAGTCCAATCTTGGTTCTGAGGTTGTTTGTCCACAACCTGAGGGTTTGGTGTATATCCTTCCAACACCCCATCTTCTTTGTACATAGACCACTTTGATAAATTCTGAAGAGTGCCATGTGGCAAAACTCTTTCCGCCGCCCAAACATCATCCCCACTTTCACCTCCACCTCTAACGTTCCTGGCCCAGTGGCCAGATCGTGGCCCGTATGGAGGTATTACAGCAAAACGATGGTCCTCCCCCTGAAGTTCTGTTGGCACAGTGTATGAAGCATAACGAAGCTGCTGGTTTTGGATGGCATCAGACAGTTTTGGGTTGTGGAACTGGCGTGTGAGAAGAGAGCCATCTGGGAGCCTGTGAGAAAAATAATACTGTAAAGGAATTTTAGTAAAGAGCTACACTATACTTGTTAAATATAAGATCAAGGACTCCAGGAATTAAACTGGCCTTTTACTACTTAATTTCTCCTTAAAAAGCTAAAAGTTTTTTTAAACTTTTATATGACTGAATATTGAGGCCTTTCCTTCCATTCCAAAAACATGATTTCTAATGATGCGTTTTGGGTTATCAGTTATTTTGAGTTATGTTCTATATTTATCCTGCTATATGTTTAGGCTGCTGGATAACATAGGGACCACTTTTCTTCATTCTGCTTAATTTCATTTCAATTCTCCAGTTTGACAGTATTTGTTAAGTTCCACTTATAACTTTATGTTATCTCTGCTTTTTCTCATCATAGTAGTTTAATGTGGTCTTTTCCTGTTCAGCTGTGACTCCCTACATCCTGGACTGAAATATTAGCTGTGCTGCTGCCATCGACATCTCTGTTTTTAGATGTTGGAGTCAATAAGTGGATGCACTCAACTGGTTTTCCTTGACAGAAACTTTTAACCAATCTGAGTGTGTTGTCTATGCAAAGTGCCTTAAGATAATATGTGTTGTGAAATGTTGCTATAAAGTATAAATAAACTGAATTGATTGCATAGATGTCTTTAGAGAGACTTCCTTGGAGAGTCTACTGAGACCGCTGTCCCCACGACTCTGTCCTGGATAAGTGGAAGACGACGAGTACGAATAGATGCCTTTTTATACCATACCTTTTACTTTAAAACCCAATTAAATGTTGTTTACAGGTATCATTGTTTTTTTCTGTGTATATTCAAACAAAAGTGTTGGTAATGGAAAATGTTATAAATCGGAATTAATGTATCATAAACAGGCAGTTCATCAATGGACCTTGGAGTAAACTCTTTGGGGGACAGACCCAAATGCCTCATTAGACACTTGGTGGCTGAAGATATTCTTTGCCACATTATGGAAAGCTCTGTCATTTACATAAGTTCCTAGTTTATTAAAAAAAATATAACTTCACACCTGTAAGTGGCACCACGTAGTTCTTCATTCTGCAGTGCAGAGGCAACATTGGGGCTTCTGGGTTTGGGTACAGCAGACAAAGCTGAGGTATCAGAGAGATGGTAAAGGCCAGTAGAACGGAGTCCCTGATTTTGCCTAAGAGCAGCTGCCAAGTTTGGAGTGGATGGTTTCTGACCAGGCAATACTAAAGAACCATCAGGGAGCTGGTATGTTGCAGTACGAAGGTTCTGATTCAGAAGAGCCTAGAGGTGTTGGATCAGAGAAAAATACTTAATCAATATTACAATGGCCAAAAAAATAGTCTACGGTGTCCTGCAAAACATGTTTGACATTAAAATGGCAACTTTTACATATTCATTTAATAAACCTATAAAGAGCATAAAAAGTATGAAGTAAATGGAAATTGATTATCAGCATTAAGGAAATCTTTTGTAAGCATTTTTTACCCTCTTAGTCAATGCTTTTTAAACCACTCACAGTCCCAGTCATTGGGGCATACTTCTGTCAACTTTGCCTATCTCCAAACTGATTTTTTTTTTTTTTTTTTACTGCATACAACTCATTATGATTCAAAGCATCAAACATACTGTGTAGATTTAAGGCAGTATTATTCTATCATAAACTAACTCTGATTTAAACTTCTTAACAACTTCATTTCTTCACCTCTACCAAAGGTTAAATAGAGAAGACACCTACTGTGGACAGATTAGGTCCAACTGGTTTTCTTGGGTCGATGATTATGGTTCCATCAGGAAGGGCATAGGATACGCCTTTAAGATATGGATTTTGCAGGGCTGCTGTCAGATTTGGACTCTTTGGCTTTCTTGGGTCCACAATAATAGTTCCATCTGGAAGGGTGTATGAAGCAGCTTTCAAGGCTTGATTACCTAGAGCCTAGACAGGCAGGAGGGTTATGTAAAAGTGAGTGCAATAAAATAGAAGAATCAGCAGATTAGAACAAGGTATTTATGTCAATTTTTAGAAACTTAAAACCATAGCACGCACAAATAGTATGAAAATAAGGATAGACATAAAAATCTAAATCTACAATTAACCTTTGCCAGATTTGGTGATACTGGAGTATTTGGGTCTCGAACCCCCTGTGGTAATGTGAACGAAGCATTCCGCAAAGATGATTGTTGAAGAGCATTAGACAGGTTGGGAGAGGTAGGCTTCCGTGGGTCTATGATAATAGTGCCATCCGGGAGGGTGTACGAAGCACCTTTGAGGTAAGGGTTCTGAAGTGCTGCTGTGAGGTTGGGAGTCTTCTGTGTTTTTGAGTCTATCACAATGGTACCATCGGGAAGAGAGTAAGAAGCTTCTCGTAGGGCTGGGTTATTTAAGGCCTTACTAAGGTTTGGCGAAATAGGGTGCTGAAACAGAAAGATATGTGTATTAATGATCAACAATGTGATTGTAAGGATGATATTTAACTGAAACATGTATGAACAAATTATTTCATTGTATGTAAAGTTTGGAACTAGAAGTAATTGTTACTTTCTGTCTGGGATCCATGATGCTGCCATCTCGAAGAGTATATGAAGCTGTTCTCAGATTCTGGTTTTGAAGGGCTCCAGAAAGGTTGGGTGACATTGGCTTATGAAGTAGGCGTGGGTCCTGTTTTTGTTCAATTTGAGGAGTCGAAAAACTAAATTAGAACTGGTAGTAACATTAACCTTTGAAAAGATAAACATAAATGCAAATCTATTTCAATTTATTACTTACCCTGATAACTGATCCATCAGGCATTATATATGAGGCACTTCTGACTTGGTGGTTTTGCAATGCATGACCAAGCAATGGAGAAGACCTGGGATTTGTATAAGGGCTCATCAGGGTTCTCTCTGGTAGCCGGTATGATGCCTGCATCAACTGAGGGTTTTGCAGGGCTCTTCCCAACATAGGGGAAGAGGGTGACCTAGAAACCACTGAGGATCTTCTAAGTTGCACAGGTGTCTGAAAGGATGCTTGCCGGAGATTCGGGTTCTGTTGAAGAGCACTGTGAAGCTGAGGCCCAGCTGGGGCATAAGGATTACGACGTTGCATCATAGGCGATTTTAGATTAGACACATTATGCAATCCAGTTTGGTTTTGCGGTGCATCTTGAAGCAATGGTGATTGTCTTGGCTCAGAAATGTAATCATATGTTGTACCAATAGTTGGTCCATACAAGGATTGTAAATGTGAAGTCTGATATGAAGCCATGCCTCTCATTGCCTGACTATGTCTCATGGCTCCAGAGAGCAAAGGAGATGAGGGTAAAGATGGGGCATATGAAGACGGAGGTCTGCGAAGAGGAGAAATGTAGGATGCTTCCCTCACTGTTTGGTTTTGCAGAGCTCCAGAGAGAGTTTGTGAAGGAGGGAGCAAAGGCTGTTCATAAGGTGAAATTGGTCTTTGCTGTGTAGAATCATGAGCATCTACTAATCCTGGAACCATCTGACCCATGCCCACGACTTGAGCTGCTTCTGGTCCAAGTACTGAAAAAGCATCTGGTCGAATACTCCGTAAAGAACTGGATAACATGGGAGAGGAGGGACCAACAAAGTGTTGGTTATGCAGCGCATCTTGAAGCAATGGTGCAGTGTCAGGTTCAGAAATATAGTCATATGGCATATGGACAGTTGGTCCATACTGTAAATGTAATGGTGGAGTCTGAAAAGAGGCCATGCCTCTCATTGCTTGATTATGTCTCATGGCTCCAGAGAGCAATGGAGATGAAGGTACGGATTGGGCATACACAGACTGAGGTCTTTGAATTGGAGAAATATTGGATTCTTCTCTAACTGTGTGATTTTGCAAGGATAACCTGTCAGAAGACGGGGCAAAAAATTGTTGCAATGGCTCACCATTAGGCCCAGCATAAGAATCCAACACATTGGACTGATGATTCAGCCGAGGAGAAAGGCGTGGGGATGGACTGCGTGACATATGTTTAAGGGAAGGCTGCGGGGAGGAAGGAGGCATACTTCTTATTGACTGTTGCACCCTAAGGGGACGCCCTCGAGCAATGGGGCGAACAGGAATATGTCTAGATTCTCTTCTTCCCAGGGGAGCACGGTGGGCCATCAGAGGAGAATGGAAAGGAGAAGAATGAAGGGAGGAGTCTATGGTAAGAACAGAAGATCTATTACTTCTTATTGAAGAGGCACGAAATGGACGCACATTCTGAGTTGGTGGTGGAACTGGTCGCCCTCTTAGGCCCATGGGTGAGGGCCTGACAGTACCTAATGGAACATTTCCTAATCTCCTTGGCCTGGCCAATGGTGTAGGGTCCCTGAGCAGCCGAGTGGAACGACGAGAAAGTGTAGGTGAGGATGGAGCTTGCTGAGGCCCTTTAGGAGATAAACTATGGCGGGAAGGAGTAGGAGAGGGCCTTCGACTTAATCTTGGAGAGAGAGGCGGCGATGTGAGACCTGGGGAAAGAGAAGGTGAAGGTGGCTTTTGCATCTTTGTCCTTCCCAATGGACTTCGAGTTGGAGAGATTAATGGCTGCGGACTTTGTCTCCCCATGGAAAGGCGGGGTGATGAAGGTGGAGAACGCTGCCTCACTGGTCCTCTTTCCAAAGTTGGCGGACTACCACGAATTAGTGATGTACGAGGAGAATGGGAGGGTGAGGGCACGTGGGCCATAGGAGAAGGTGACCTATGAGGCTGCACTCCCTGATGTAGAACTGGAGAAGCAGAAGATGATATTTGCCTAGACAAAATAGATGGAGGTCTGTGAGAATTAATGAACCCACCCCTAATGGAAGGTTGTGGGGAGGGGATCTGCCTTCTTGCAGCAATAGGGGAGGGTGGTGGTGAACCCACGGCAGAAGGATGGCGCTGCATTTGCGGGGAGGGAATAATGACCGAGCGGCGGGATGGAGTCGAAGGTTGCATACGACGAGCAGGTTGAGGAGACATGCTTGCTTGTTTAATTATCATTGCTGTTGGTGTTGGGACTGTTGGGAGGTTGTAACCCGGCGGCTGTGGTATCATCATTGGATCTGTCATCATCTGCAGCTGCGAAAAGATGTAGATTAAAAAATAAAAGACTGCTATAAAATTACCAAATTAATAATATTTTACTATTTTATAAAATTTATAAGGTATTCAATAATATAGAATTATGCTTAAAACAAAGCGACTAAATATCAATCTTAGGCTATTTTATTTGCATTACAAGCAATACTATGGATGCATTTTAATTTTCGAGGTAAATGCCAGTGTTAAAATTTAACTAAACTAACTAACCTGATAAATACTATGTCTTTTTCTATGTTTAAACCCTAAAAAGCTAAAGGCTGTTTTTCAACTCCTGCACTACTGCAAGTGCTTCATTGGTAAAATAGCCTGACCAGTATTACCTGTATACCTTTGATAAATATATAGTATATTAGAGCATGTCTTAGAGTAAGCTCAATCAGCTAGCCCCAGGACAAGCATGGGCAAAGCCAATCTGACTACTGTGATGTTTGTTACATGTGCAGCTTTTAAGATTTGATTTCAATATATAAGCTATCATCAATATGCAGAATTTGGTGGCAGACAAAAAGACATGTTGACATTTGTACAGTACATTCAGGCAGAAACCAACCTAAAAAATGTAGTCCTCACAGGACCAGAGTTCACAAATTGAGTCATGGCAAGAGGCTGGCTTGGCTAGTCCTTTTTTGCCCCATTTCTTTTTAAGTGCTCGATATTACAGTGTTTTTCTCTTGAACAGAGTCTCAACCTTTAGTCACATATAATCCATAGGGCATACTACAGTGAGACCTATATATTGTGCAACAAGCTGAGCACAGCTAAAACAGTAAATATATATTCTTTACAACCTGGACACATAATTTTGTTTCCAATTACTGTCTTGTTTTATATGCTGTATGAGAATAGATGCTCCATCCTGGCAATAATCAGTGACAGACTATAACTAAAATTACCTGTGGTTGTAGAGACATGGGTTGTTGTTGCAACAATTGCTCTGACATCATCTGCTGCTGTTGGGACATAGGTTGCTGGGCCATCAACTGGTGTTGTGGTGACATGTGTGTAGGCATTGTTTGAGGTAACATACCATTCCCTTGTTGAAATATCATCTGCTGCTGTGGAGACATAATTTGCTGGGGTGCCATTTGCTGTTGTGGTGACATCTGTGTAGGCATCATTTGAGGTAACATACTATGCTCTTGTTGAAACATTATCTGCTGCTGTGGTGACATCATCTGTTGTGTTAATTGTATTTGTTGTAGTTGTTGTTCCAATACCGGCATTTGCTGCTGAAATGATGTCATATCTCCAAGTTGATATGGTGCAAGAGAAATCTGGTCTTCATACTGGATATCTGACATGTCTTCAAACTCTGGATCTGGAGGCAGAATAGGTGGAGGAGGCAAAGGAACTTCTAGTCTCTCTTTTCCAAACAGTCGCACTTGAGGTCTAGGAACTCTAAATGTAATGTCTCCTGTGTGAATTCCATCAAAGTCCTCCTCAGTTTGATTCATTTGAAATGCATATTGGTCCCCACTCAGGCTTTCCACATTATCTACACCTGGCACTTCAAAACCATACACCGGTTGGCCTCCAAGTGGAAATGTTGTCTGTTGGGAGTTCAAGTCTTGGTAATGCATCCCAGCCTCACTATACCCAAGCTGATAATCTGGTTGAAATCCTACTTGCATTTCCATAGTTGGAGTGTAAGGATCCCCATAATAACCTGCCTGCTCAATGTCAGAGTAACCCGTTTGTCCATGTGCATAATAAGCTCCCTGTCCATTTTCATCATAATAAAGTGGAGGCTGAGGTTCAAGAAATCCTCCCATCTCCCCTCCATATATGTGACCTTGAGCATAATAATCAAGGGCTTCATCTCCATACATTGCCTGCTGTTGCTGGTACCCACTATAATTTGGTTCCTGAGTGTCATAATACCCTTGGGCAGGGAAATAAGGTTCATTGTAAATGTAAAGTCTATCATCATAATATTCACCATTTGGATCATAAAATTGATCTTCCTCATAGTACCCTAGGTCTTGATAGTCTGCACCTTCAGTCTCATTTTCATAGTAGCTATATTGACAATTTCTTCCAATTCTTGGTGCTGACTCAACTCCATAATCACCATAGCCATCTTCATACCTGTAACCTCTCTGGGTGTCTATATATTGCTGGTCATAATCGTTATCTTCCTCCCCAAACTCATAACCATTGTTGTGGTAACCATGCACAAACCGCCGGGAGCTAGAATGTCGGTTATTTCCTCTACGAACACCTAAGCCATAATGACCTGAATTTTCCTGCATTTTTTTTGACAGAAATCGTTTGGTAAGCCAATTGGTTGCAGCAGCAACCTTACCAACCAATAGACTACTGTTCTTGAAGTCATCACTGGTGCCATCTTGCTTTTTAAATAGCCCTCTAAAGAAGCTGCCTTTTTTCTTATTTGAATTTCCACCTCCAAGACGAAGTAACATGTATGTGGGTTTTTTCCCTCCATTAGCTGCTGCCTTCTCTTTGGCTTCTTTTTCCTTCTTTTTCTTTTGACTTGTTTTAAATCTCATCATGAATCGAGATGTGTTTTTCATCATAGACTTTCGTCGTTTTTTCTTAGCAAGCCGGCTCTTCCTCCTTCCCAAACCAAGAAACAATCGTGATGTGCTTTTTAGTTTCTTTACGCTGTTTTTGCGCCTTTTGATGCCAGAAAACTTCATAAACATTTTTGACATGTTCTTTAGACCTTTCTTTGGGAGTTCTTTAACTGGAGCCTTTGTTTCCTCTTTTTTGCCTTTTTTCTTTTTCGCATCAATATCAGATTTTCCTCCTTTCTGGTGACGATCATCCTTAGATTTCTTTTTAGATTTACTGTGCGCCACTTCATCTTCATCGCCGTCCTCCTCATCATCATAGTCTTCATCATCCTCATCAGAGTAGTCGTCTCTAGATTTCCCACGTTTCTTGTCTTTGTCTCCTTTACCGCCTCGACCTTTTCTCCTTCTGTCATCCTCCTCATCCTCCTCATCCTCGTCTTCACTAAACTCTTCATCCTCTTCTTCATCACTCAGATCCTCCTCTTCCTCCTCAGACTCTACTTTTTTACCTTTCCCCTTGTCTTTTCCTTTTTTACCATCATCTTTTCCTTTGGATGGCTCTTCTTTTCCCTTCTTACCACCTTTCTTATCATCTTTTCCACCCTTCTTGTCATCCTTTCCAGCTTTTTTGTCATCTTTTCCTCCCTTTTTGTCATCCTTAGCTTTTTTTTCATCCTCTTTCTTTTTTTCCGGTTCCGGTTTTCCACTTTTCTTGGTGTCCTTTTTATTGTCTTTCTTGCCAGGCATTTTGAGCAGTTGCTGGAATTACACCATGACCCTAGTAGTATATTCAGTGATGCTGACCTTAAAACAAAAAGAAAGAAAAAAGTGAAATTAGGTCTGCAAAGCCACAACGATAGCCACTGATGCACAAATAAAATCTTATCTTTAACAAACCTTTAAAGTATTTTTTGTTTTAGATGTGACTGTATGATTTTGCACTTGGACTTTGTGAGGGTTCAACATTAGTTTGAGAAGAAATCCACCTGTTCTTATGAGCTCCACACTGTTCAAATCTAGTCCCCATGAAGTCACCTGTGGGGATACAAAAGAGCTCATACTTGCAGTCTTTAAAAACACATTTCTTGTAAAACCACTAAAATCTAGATTTATTCAAGCATCTCACTTTCTTCAAAGGGGGTTGAAGAGGGTAGAACTGAACAACAATATTTAATACTGTATAAGTTTTAATTGGGCCTTTCCTTTTTTCATTTTTTCTTACATTGTGTTTTAGGTGGAGGTGGAATTGTTGACACCCTCTAGAGTATTGTCAAGTTTTTTTTAGAACCTATATGGATTTTTTCCCAAGTTAAATTTCTTCATAAAACTTGTTTTGTTAATTTTTACTAAATTGGTTGTAGCGGTAATACAAATTCCAAAGAAAACAAAGTATTCCAGAAACAAGATAATAATAAGTAAAATTTTTACAGGTTGTTTATACCTCCATCTTCAAAAAACAAGAAGAAACTTGGTAAGGGAACTTGGTAACCTCACCCATGATTATTTTTCAGTAAAAATAGACGAGAATTCATTTAACAGAAAAATCACATTGGTAAGACAGTAGGTAACATATTTTCCTGCTCTTCTATTAAAATTAACTGCTCAGCAGCCTCTGTCACATTAAAAAAATATATTTCCTATAGAAATTACTTTCAGGTACTGGTTATGTGTGACGAATAATCTCCCACCAGTTATTTACATGGATTTAATCACACAAACTACATAAAAGTTTTTCATGATTAAACCCATGGACTTGAATTAAAGTTGAAGTGAAAAACCACCAGGGGATAAATACAACAGCTATGAAAGACATATAGAAAGACAAGAGAACTATCAAACAAGGGCTTAGAAACCAAGTATACTGAAAATATGGCAATAATTTGTCCAACGTTTCTCCAAATGTAACAAATTCAATTCATCATTACTTTTTTTTTTTTTTATTCTGTTCCTTAAGCTCCCTCTCACATTTTTTTTCTTTTTAATTATCTTATTTTTATGTTATTAAATGTTTATTTATTAATCTATTTATATATTTATTTTTCCTCCTATACTGCTCAAACGAAATGCCCCTGGTGCGATTTATTATAGTGGTTTAAGTCAAAGTCTAAGTCTTAGAACTTAAAAAAACCAAGACATTACAGCTTTAGTTCCAAGTTCCAAGTGAATTTTGCCAAATGTAAAAATGAAATACAACATTTTAAATTATTAGTTTTACCTTCTCAGTGGTCAGATGTGTAGCCAATATCAAGTTCCTGTGACAATGTTGACAATTTTAGCATCCAATTGTTGTCTTTCTCCTTGTTGAAAGACAATCAGAATTGAAGAAGACCTGACTTGGTTGTGGTCAGGCTCTAAAGTCTTCAAGTAAGGTGGCTCCTGATATGATCACAAGTCTCTTCTTTATTGATCCAGAAAGAAGAACGCAGAAAATAATAATTTCAGATAGCAATGTGTGTCTTCCTCTGACTTTACATGTCCTTCACTAATACCTGCAACACATTTCCTCACTCAAATCAGCATCCTGTGCAGAATGTGATATCAAATGTGTGCAAGTAAGAGAGACAGGAGATGAGTTGCATTTGTCTGTGTGCACTTATGTGCAAGCATCTGTGTGGTTATGTGTGTGTGTGTGTTTGGACAGTTCCTTGTTCCCGGTCATGGAAGGAGCCTTAATTTGTCATCTGGCTCTGCAGTTGAAACTTGAGATATCTGAGTGGCTGAGGGGGCGGGGCATAAATAATACAAAACGTCCGGACAGAAGATAAGCATGATTAGCTTATCCTCTGAACGGCAGAAGATTACCTTGATTAGTATTAACATGATGTCAAATCTACAAATACCAAGTAATCATTAAACTCAGGTTTTAATGTATATATATACTTTCTGCATTTAAATCAAACAGAAACAAGCTACTGTATGCCTCAACTGCTAACCTATTTCTACATGTGTTAAGACAGGAAATGGGGAAAAGCTGGGAGTTGTTAAAGATATGACGTCTTCCCTCTAAGGTATCAGTAACTCAAGAATGACTCTCACAAACTTACAGAGGTCCAGCAAGTAAAGGATCAGTAACAGGGCTGTGATTATTAGTGCCATCAACCAAATTATCCCTCTTCCCAAGAGAAGGGGTCAGATTGCCAGATCTGTCCAACTACAGGGTACAGGTGTAAGGTTGCCAGATCTGGATCTTTCAGAATGCTTGTCTATCTAATTATTACAAACCATGTAGTCCATGTTAATGCATGTTTGCACAAGGTTTCACAAAGACACTTTAAAAAAAGCTTGATTCTTTCTATGCACAATACTTTTTTTTCCTTATCCCACAGTTTGTCTTGCAGCTCATGTGGCTGTTAGAATAAAAGAAAAAAAAAACTTTAAATGTAGGCAGCCAGTTTTCCACCTTCCCAAAGCAATTGGTGCTGGCAGGTGGTCCTCCATCTTTTGATAGAATTTGTAAAGAGGAAACAGCATAGAGACACCAGAATACATGCCTGGGAGAACAAAGTAGAATTACAACAGAGGTGCACATGATGAGCCTCATCAAAAGCATTCAGGTCCTGAGGGGAAGCAAGAGATCATCTCTGTCAGTTAACACACAATTTGCCCCCCCACACACTACCACCACCACACACATGTACGCACACACGCACACACGCACACACGCACTCATACACACACACACAAACACCCACAAACACACACACACACACACACACACACACACACACATAGCAATCTGCTGCTATCTAGTGGAACAGATCAACACCTGCAGCGCTCTTATTTCGGAGTTAATCTGAGCTGATTGAGTTAGTGGTTCTCAACCTTCTTTTGTAGCAAAATGTCATGATGTTTACAAATGGACATGGATAGTGTCAGTATCTCAGATGATACTATAGGAACAGGAGAGAGATATTTGTATCTTCCAACATAGTTTAGTTAAAAAGCATAATAATAATAATAATAAAAAACATCTTTATTCTTCATAGCAACTTTTACATGCTGTTTGTTAGCCCATCCCTAAAGCAGCAGTAGGTTTCCACTGTGCAGCATCCACTGTAAGCTTTCTGGGGCTAAAGGTCTGGCACAGTCTGGGGCATTAACTATGCATCAAGTTTGCACTCAAATATGAAGTGTGATTTATTGAGAGTTTGGAGCTAAAGACTATTAGATTGAATTTGGTGTTATTACAGATCCAAGTTCCAAAGAGCTTTAAAGAAATGCATATGCAACCATAATCCTTGTTCAGATTTATTGTCACCCACTTCATTTTTAACTGAGACCTATAAAAACTTTAGCACATTATGCAATGATTATTGTGTTTATTACCTCTTAATTACAATTAATACATGCATATTTGCATGAGGAAGTGGGGCAGTTGCTGTCTGGAAAGGCCGTAAGATTGCAGGCTGAAAAACTCAGGCTGTCACTGAGGGTTCCTTGAGGACTGGAAGATACTTCACCCCAGAAACTCCCCAGACACTATTCAGTGTGGCAGCCTACTGCTCCCTAAAGGATGGGTCACATGCAGAGAAAAACAAAATATTTCAAACTTCCTTATTTTGCAACTAAGTATACTAAATCTTTCTTGAGGCAAATGACACGTATACCACAGTTTCGGATGAGTTAAACCCGACCAGCAGCAAGTTTTCAGTACAGCATGCACAATTGGACATAATAATTCAAATATAAAAAGTTTACTTTGATCCTGTTTCGCATGTGGTGTAAAATTAATGTGAATGCACCACTTATGAGGATATCTAAAACAAAAAGATGGCCTTGATCAATACTTTTTCTTTTGTAAACATTCACCTTGTAGGGCAGAGGATCAGGGGCGGAGCTAGATGGGGGGCAGGGTTGGCCATGGATGTGTCTACAGAAATGTATTTACACCTGAGATAAGCCAGAATAATCATCCTTACCTTAAGACATGCTATGTTATGTGACAATTGGCTGCTGTGCAAACTAAAAGCTTTTTTTACTCTGGCCATGGCCATCCTAAGCTAATCACTGGCCAACCCTACCATTCATTTCCCTCTAATACAGATGGGGGCAGCAGTGATACTCTCATGTGGAATATTCAAAAAAAATTTCATATATTAACAATAACTTTACAACAAAAACACTGGTTAATTATGCACATCAATATACTAACATTAAAGATGATCAGGACTGAATGCATGCTCTTCAGAAATAGATTTTGTGTTTCATGGGGTAAAGAGAAAATGTCTCTGCAAGTCACTTAGTAGTCTTCAGTGAAATCATAGATAAATAACTGTTTTAATAAAAACTTATTAAATAATCAATTTATGTAGATATTAGTACTTGTAAATATCAATTTTATGCAGAATGATTATTGATAAAAGTAGTTAAGTAATGACAATGGAAAAGAAGTTTGCCCCAAACTCAAACCTGAAAGAATTTTATCCAAGATACCTTTTATCTAGAAAGCACGGATGTTTAAATATATGCGTCTATTTTTTAGCTAAGGGTGTGGGAACGTATAGTTTGTCTTTATTTAGAAAATATGGATGTTTTGCTCATAATTTTCCTGTTGGAACAGTGTAGATGAGGTTTTGGTGCCTATCTACTTTCGGCCATCCCTCAGTGTACATTGGTTATTGCCTGGCCACCCTTATAAAAATGTTCTGGCTACGCCTCTGCAGAGACACTGTGAGAACCAACTCTAGAAAGTGCATGCATATCCTATTGTAGGCTCTAAGATCCATGCTCTCCATCACATACCTCTTTTAAGACTTCACGTCACGGGTGCTCCGTAGTCACGTTTCCCCATCCTCTTAGGCTAGAGGTCAAAAAGAAAATGAAGAAGAAAAAAAAAATGAAAGAAAAGTCCTTCTTATATTTTCTTAATCCTAATTGCCCACACTGCTGTATGCATTTATGCTCTTCTAGCTTGAGCTAAAAGCGGCAGGGGTCGGTCTGCAGGGAGGAGAAGTGTGCCACCGGGAACAGAGGATGAATATTTAACGATGGCTATTCTTCAGCGAACGGGCAGGGGGCTTGAGTTCCACGCACACTAGTGAGAGCTGATGAGCTCCGTGGGTGGGCAGTGTCGCTCATAAACATGGCAAGATACACTTATATATATGCACACATTGATCTTGAAGGAAGAGAGGGAGTAGAAAAATAAAAGCTAAATAATTTCTAACGGGCTATTGCACAGGATGGGGGGTTCTTTCTAGCAGCAACCGGCCTTATTTGCACCTTTCCTGCAAACATTTCCTCTCATCTGGACTGAACAAGGTGGGGAAGTGTGTCATGGGATGGCTCAACAGAGGCGTAGCCAGAACATTTTTTTAAGGGTGGCCAGGCAATAACCAATGTACAATGAGGGGTGGCTGAAAGTTGATAGGCGCCAGAACCTCAGTGTCAATCTACACTGTTCCAACAGGACAATTAATGAGCGAAACATCCATATGTTCTTAATAGAGACAAAGTATACTTTCCTATAACCTTTGCTAACAAATAGACGCATTTTATATTTAGACATCTGTGCTTTGTAGATAAAAGGTATAGTGGATAAAATTCTTTCAGGTTTGAGTTCTGGGGCAGACATCTTTTCCATTTTCATTACTTACCTACATTTACCAATAATCATTTTGCATAAAATTGATATATATATATATTTTTTATATTAAAATAGTTATTTTTTATGATTTCACTGAAGACTCCTAGATGACCTGCAGAGGCACATTATTTTCTCTGCACCCCATATAACTCAAAATCTAGTTCTGAAAAGGGCGTGAATTCTGTACTTATCATCTGTAATGTTAGTATATTGATGTGCATAATCAACCACAGTCTTATTGTTGTCAGGTAATTGTTACTACATGAACAATATAGATGTTTTCAATATTCCACTTGAGAGTATTACTGCTGCTACCATCTCTATTAGATGGGAAAAAATGGTGGGGGTGGCCAATGATTGGCTAAGGGTGCCATGGCCCCCCATCTAGCTTCGCCCCTGTGGCTCAAGGGGGAAATGTAGCCAGATGAAGGTGAGAGTTGCAACCATAAAAATAATAAATAAAATGGGAATACAAACACGACAGTGTCTCTAAATGAGCAATCCTGATGTTGCCCGCCAGATGGACCCGCTTGACAACAAACTGCGGAGGCAGCGCCACTAACTGCTGCCGGTTTCAAGCCGTAACCCAGACGACCTTGCCGTCTCCCGGCATCACCAGCTGGCCGTCAGAATCAAAACATTCCTTGGCTTTGATTTCATATCTACTGGGGCCGAGCAGCAGCACTCGAACCTGTTCCTTTTTTTAAAAGAAATACTAAAGCAACAAGCCCGTGGCTACGTACGGGTTATTTTTAGAGCTGTTGCTGCAACAGTGACTTACACACTATAGATCCGATCATTTATTCGTGCTTAACGCAGCCTACAGGAGATGAATGCCTTCCTGCTGCAGTTGGCAGACAAACAACTTCCCCAGCAGTCTCGGTCAGTGCAGACAGCTGCCAGGTCTCAGCTTGGTATTTCTTAATCTAGTTTTGCCTTGCCCTCTTCTCTGAGCCCTCTAAGCAGACATAAAAAATATAAATTTATACCGCTAAAAAAAAGGACTACATCTTAGATGTTGAAGGAATGCGTCCCCATATAACAGAAGCATATATGTCTGAAAATTTAAAGTTTAAAGCAGTTGTAAATTTCTCTTTTTCTTGTAAGGGACCAATTTTTCTTAAGTAATTTTGAATAGAATAGAATAGAATAGAATAGAAAATCACAAAACACAAACACAAATGTGGATCTTAGAAAAGCGTATAGGAATAACAATAGTGAAAAGTAAAAAAAATAAATGAAATACTGTACTTTAAAGTGTTTTAACAATATAAATACTCAGCTAAAATAAATAACCCATATACAGTGATGGACATCTTTACAGTTCTGAATATTTCAAAATAGCAGCAACATCAGAGATGTGCAAAATGACAGCAGCATGTTATTTTACTGACTAAGATAGAAACTGTGCAAAATCAGCATGAATGTAGCAACTTATTAAGGTTGTTGGGAACAGTGATCGTTATAGAGTCTTAAAGCTGCTGGGAGGAAGGATCTGTGATAACGCTCCCTGATGCATTTAGGGTGCAGCAGTTTGTCACTGAAGAAGCTCTCCAGTTCAGCAACAGCTTCATGCATGGGGTGGGAGACATTATCCAATAGAGATATTAATTTAGTTAGGGTCCTTTGGTTTCCAACCTCCTGCACTGAGACCAGTGCAGGAGGTGGCTAGTAGCTAGTATATTTGTTTTGGTTTCACCGAGCTGCTGATTTTACAGTTATCCAACTGTATATATCTCCAAAGGACCCAAGTCAGGAAAGCTCATTGCTTAACAAGCTGGCATTGACACCGGCCCCCAAGGTTCCTGCACTACAGACAGTGCCCCCCAAACATTCTCCACTTACTGTTCTTCGTCACTGTCGTCCAGGGACTGTTGTCGCTGGCCTTCCGGCTGCCCTTTTGGATCTCTTCTTTGTTGTCATCTCCTAAAGACACTAGTTTCGTTGTCGCCCACCTTGGTTGGGTCATTTCGTTTTATACTTTGATGTTTTGGTTTGTTGCTTGTGAAGATTCTCAGTCATCCAGTTCATAGTCAACAATATACTAGACTCTTTTGCTTCCCATCCAAGAAGCTTTTTCAATTTAAAATGTCAAAAATTGAAATGAGGCTTTATAGAGCGGACCAAAACAAAGCCTTGTTTTGGCTTAGAAACATGCAAATTGAACCTTATGACAGCTGCACTCTCCTCTCCCCTTAGCTCTGTTCTAGTTACTTCTGTCCAAACCAGCTCACAGTCAGTTTATTACTCCCTTCATTGTCGTGTTTGGCATATACTCCACCTCTGCAGTAACTCTTTGTTGGATTCTCTTAATTCCCCCCTGGAGCTCTGTGTTCCCTTTGTTGTGGGTCCTGTGTTTTAGTTGTTTCTTTATTTCTGGATTTATGCTTCTGTTGCCATCAGCCCTCAATAAATCTCCAATATACCACCTTTGTCTCTGCATTTGGGTCATCTACAAACTTCCACTCAACTTGACAGCACCAGTGAAAGGGAGGAGTTAGAAAGTGAGAAACAGAACAAAATTAGAGATTTGAAATGGAAGGTTGAAATGTAAGATAAATAACTTAATATCTGAAAAACTTCAACTCAAGTAAAGTGAAGTAAAACTTAAACACAGCCATGTAGGAAATGAGCAACACCTTTTCCTCTGAAGAAGTCAGTAGAGTCTTTAGCTGGAGCAGCTGCTCTGAGACATCCGCACTCAGAAGGTCAGAAAGTGCTTGTAGAAAGCATCCACCGGGACCAGAAGACAGGTGTTTGTTTGTGTGGAGGACTGTATCAAGAAACAGAAAAGATTACCGCACAGACGAATGAGAAGGAGAGAGAGACGGGATTGGAGGAAGAAAAAAAAAACAGTGGGGGACGTACCTCCTCATCCCAGTAATAGTGGCTCAACCTGTAAAGGCTGTATAGTGTAGGATAACAAGGCTGTCTGAGCGGTGAGGGCCCTGCTGTGTGTCCATCAGTTTCGAATAATCCCTGCTGTGGCTCAAGCATCCGTTTTTCAAATATGGAACCCCTCCCTGTTCAGAGGCACACCTGACTGCTGCTGCACTCCAACGCAAGGTGAATTTGTTCTAACCACTCACAAAAATACACATTTTTATTTTTTATTCAAACCCCACACTGAATTAATTACTAAATTACACTGATTATTGATTTTAAATTTGTACAGTATATAGATGATGAAAAGAATGTGCTCATGTACAGGATGAGTTATATTCTAGCCAACCTGCAGAACTCCTAACCGGATAAAGAACATAACATGTAATAAAAATATTGATGAACTAAAATACAAGATTAAAAATTTCTTTAAGATGTTATGGGCCATGGAGATTCTATGGGATCTAGAGAGGAGAAGATGAGTTTAAATATGTATTACGTTTCCCTGAGAGTTAATTGTGGTAAGCAAAAAGTAAAGGTCTGGAGGAAAGTGCTTAGGTTCTTTTGTTGACAGTGATTTTGCTTGGCTTGTTGCTCTGAGAGAAATACAAGCATGGCAGATTGGAACACGGGCAGAGAAGCTAAGGACAACTGTATAGCAAGGGAGGATTCCAGGTGTGAACTACAAAAGTGACAGATACAGCAAAAATCCAAAAGATTGTTGGGGTAAGCTGAATGACGGTACCCAACAAAGCAAAAGGATTTCACAATTTACTTTAGTTCAAAAACCCTACACTGTATTAATCCCATAGGGAAATCAAACATTTTTTTTCATTATAAGGTTTTTAATGAGTTATTGTAGATGTTGATAGCAGTCAGGCAGGACAAATCTTCTGTAGCAGTGCTGCAGAAACATCAGACTGAAAGCACTGATCTAGTACAACAGAGGTTAAGAGTTGTCCGTCTGCTCTGTTTGAATCTGGCGGTTGTGTCCTTCAAAGGCCAGACTTGTTGGCCAATCACATCATAGTGCGATGCCTTGGCCTCTTCAGATTCAAAGACTCTTTCGCATGCAACCTAAAAATGCAGCCTTCTTTTTACCGGTTGGAAGTATGTGTCCAGTGTATCCTACGTAGATATCCCGTGATACCAAAGACATGCTCTCTTCTCAGAGGAAAAAGGGAAATTGCAATGAACTGTGGTGAATATTATAAGTGCAGTATAGTACAAGTATGAGAATAGTTTCATCTTAAATCAATGAAAATAGTTCTTTTAAATGGTTAGTGAATCAGATAGGTCACTGGTAAACGCCCAGTCACACCTTGCTGATTTAGACAGTGTATGCCCGATGTCCCAGAATCTCTTAAAACGCAGGCATGCGCTACACTTTCAATTTATTTTTTCAAGTTTGGGCGTATACATAGCGTATTCATAACGACTCCCGGACTTAAGTAAAACGACAGCCAAACTTACGCATAACGCAAGGCAGGGAAAATCCAATGAAATTATGCACAAGCATCATTTCATGGGATCAGGTAAAGCTGTTCCTCTCAGGCGCATCGTTGTGGCGATGCACCAGAGAAATTTCTCGACGTGTGCCAACATGTGACAGCGTTTTTCAGCATTCTCATGACTTATATAAAACATACCCATAACTTATCCAACATATGCTAGGGTTTTTGACAGATTTTTCGCACTTCAGACATACACTGGGCTAAATCGTCAAGGTGTGACAGGGGCTTAATCTTTGGTTTATTGATGGATTTGATCTTTTCCTGTGGAAATCAGTTTGGCTGACATTACCAGTGCCTGGCAAAAGCATTGATCCAATGTTGACCTAAATAAATTATATGATAAATAGAATCCACCTGTGTGTTATCATCTCTCCGTATAAATGCACCTGCTCTGTGAGAGGTTTGTTTAAGCATAGTACTATTAACACCTCAGTAGGTCAGCACAGATGCATCTATAAGCATGTACACCATTTACCCTGAATCTACTTCAGGTTGGTAGTTTCTGTGCTGTTTGCTGATTTGATGTCAAGCGTGTCCATGTTAAATGGGTCCAACCTAGCAAACAATCAAAGCATTATATTCAAGATGGATTTTGTGGATGCTCAGAAGCGACTGGCGTCCAGCTTATCTAAGACACAATCGGAAGACAAAGTGAATTATGAGCACGACTATGAGCACAAGCTACAGAAATAAGGAGAAGATGTATTACTCAGAAAACTGAGTAATGCATCTTTAAGGTTCTTTAAATAATTTCCTTTGACCCTGCTACCCCCAACAGGTGGGTGGAGAAGAGATCACATTGTTTACATCACTTCACCAACTCCAATTCTTTTCCTGTGAGGGTGGTAGTGTTTATGTGTTCCTGCTTTTTCTGAAATCTTCAGTAATTTCCCATTTTTTTGTTTTATGTGGTCTAATAGTAAAAATTAATGGCGAGAGTACTATCTATTTTGGTGATCCTGTGCTGACAACCTGATTAGACAGTTGACCCTTCAGTCTCACAAACAGTGGTCTGTTTTTCTTTGGTCTATGTGATTTTTGAGACCTCCATCAGAGTGTTCTTCAATTAAAATCAGGCTGAACTGTATTAGATGCAGATCAATAGCTTTGTTCAAGCCAGGCTTGTTTTTGTGTTTGTTTTTTGTTTGTAATAAACATTCAGTGCAAGTCACTATGGTGTCTTTCTCTCCCTGGCTGAGCAGAAGTGATTAGGAAAAAGTAAAGACACCACCCAGGGATGGAGTTGGACTAATTTTAAGCCCTGCAGTTTCATGCTTCAGACAGAGCCACTTAAGAAAATTACCTATTATTATTTAAAACCATGTAATTGTAAAATTACAGATTAAGTCTACAACATCAAATTGTTCTGCAAAGGCTGTCAATTCAGTGGATTTTTCTAAAATACTTCTGACACAGTACAAGTTAGGGTTGCTTCACAATCCATATTTACTCAAACATTAGTTTAAATTCCCAACATTATTCTTCATAACATATCATTTTCTACAAAATCAGAATCAACATTTTATATCCAAACCTTCAAAAGTTAACTAAAATAACTTAAAACTTAAAAATATCCCTTCAGTTTCACTAGACTCTCATGGATGTGCATCACATAAAAAATTGTAATCTTTAGCAGATTTGATATGAACAACACATTTAGATGAATTAAGATATGTCAAGGGCTAAATATTCAGGTTTCATTCAGATTTCATGATATTCCATTTCACCTGTGGGTGTTTCTGGTTTTACTATTCACTTTTAATGCTCAGATAAATAACATTATATAAAAATATAACATTTTTTAAATGTAACATTTAGAACTTATTGTTGCTTGTTCACACATTGTATAACAGCACCTGTTTCTTCCACACTAACATCAGCAATCCCATCATCACTACTGGTTTTGCTTCTGACACTAAACATCTGAAAAAAAAATTATCATACTTCTATGCATATACAACTGCATCATAATCTTCAGGTGTGGTGGCCTAGTGGTTAGACCCTCCTTTCTGTTTGGGACGCACAGGACGGGTTTAGTGCAGGCCCTGTATAGCTTTGAGTAGGAGAGACAGTTGAGACAAAAGGAGGGGTAGAGAGGAAAAGGATAAAAGACCTGGCAGAAAAATACTGTAAAAATAATGTGGTGGAGCAGATAAGACATAACCTCTATGGTGAAAATTCAAGTGGAGCCTATTCAGCACAACTAGCTTAATGAGGTGGGTAGATCCCCTTTGAGGAAACGAAGGGCAACAACTTAATCAATTTTTTTTGGTTTCCACACAGGATAACGTGAACTTTGAATGTGGTTAAAGGAATAGTACACCCAAAACATGATTAGCCTTCATTTTCTACTCACCCCCATGCTGAACAACACTCTGGAGTACTTTTTTGATATCTCAAATGCATCTGGAGATCTGGGAGGCTTCTTGCTGTCTGCTGACATTCAAATAATGGAGGTCTATGGTGACAGAGACAGAAAGGTCCATAAAAGTCCACAAAAAACGTGTCAATATTCCTCCATACTGCTCGTCCAATGTATTCCAAGTGTCCTGAGTGGGTAGCATCCAGAATTTACTCGAAACGAAGTCATTTAGAATGTTTTTAGAGCATAAACAGTAGTGTATAGGATTTCCTGAAAGCGCGCGCCGGGGCGTTCATGAAGCTACGGAAGCCGGCAGACCAAGCCAGATGAAAGTGCGCATATAACTAAAATCTATACAGTTTGTGAGAAGCATTCCCAAAGAGTGTCTATCAGATTTTGATATAAATTTTGGTTTGGCTACTCTATCATAAATTGGCTTCTATCTCAACCTTTCAGTTGCAGCTCTAGTTCCCTGTGTACTTATTGAATTGCTTTAAGGGGAACCTCTGCCACAGTCCAAAGTATTCTGCTCCCTCTAACAGGTGGCCACTGAATCTGCCTGAATCTGCAATCAGGAACAACAACCTGGCTGAAACAGAGGCAGAGCAATTCAGGATGGAAGTAACAGCTACCCTGTCCAGTGAAAAACCACTTCCTTCCAGTCTCAATCCACAGGAAAGAAAAGCCATAACATTCTTTAGCCAGAACCAAAGCATCACCATATTACCAGCAGACAAAGGAAGATGCACCGTGGGCTTCAACACTTCAGACTACCAGGACAAAATTCTCACTCTACTGAGTGACACCAACACGTATCTTTGAATTCCAACCAATTCTTACAAAAGGAAAATCACTGACTACCTCAAACAACTAGAAAAAGACAAGTAACCATTCAGCTTAGTTTAGATTATATCCAGGAGAGAACATTCCATGCTTATATGGACTCCCAAAAATTAGCAAGGAAGGAAAACCACTTAGGGCCGGATTTATCAAGATCCAATTTTGCGTGCAGTAATTTGCGCTCGCAAACTGGAATTTTGCGCGAGGGGCTGAACCATGGTTTGCAGGTGATTTAACAAGAGCGATTGCGTAACTGGTGGCAGGTGCAAAACTGTTGGAGACGCCCTATTTAAATGATGGTTTTGCGCGTTTGGTGGTTTGCGGCATGGTGAGTTATTCTGGTTCAATTTGCATGATTTCTAAGCCAAAACAAGAGTGTGGAACTCAACGCTACTTCTGACGTTTTGACTTGAGAAGGGCTTCCTGGATGGGAAGTGAAATGCCTTCAATCTTGGAAACAAAATCCAGTGGATTGTTTTGTTTTTGTTTGTTTTTTTGGAACTCCCTGTAAGAGGTTATAACCATTGTCCAATCTTTTCATCAACTCTAAATATCATCTCTGTTCCTGTTGAAGAAGAGCAACTCCAGACCATGATGATGCCACTGCCATGTCTCATAGTGGGTTAATGGTGCTGAAGTAGATGTATAGTGTTAGGGTTCAAGAATAATAGAATTTTGCATACAGATAAAAATCATTTGTTGAAATTTTCTCTGTCTTTAATATTCTTAGACCTTTACTGACTATCTATGAGATTTATTAATTGTAAAAGTTAATGGAAAACGTGTGGTTTTCCCTTCCTTTCGCAATTATGCACTACTTTTGGTTGAAACTTTTTAAGAAAATACATGGACTGTGATTGCAAAAATATTTTTTTCCATTATCTCTACCTCATCTTCTATGCAAAGCATAAGGTTTTTATCCTCTTCTCCCACAGAGTCATCTCAGCTCCTTTTTTAGTATTCATTTTATAAATGAGTCTGTATCTGACCAAGGTCAAAAAGGGATAGTGAAGATCAAATCACTGAGACTTCTGTGCATATGTAACCTTTCAGCTGCACAGTCATATCAGTGCATCTGAATATGTTAGGACTCAGGGTTGCTCTGCATTTCAAGCGTTTATAGAGTGACAATAAAGATGAGAGTACAGTCCCCAGTGAGGATCAGTGATTCAGGTGATTTAAAAGTTGTGTGTTTTATGGAGCTTCTCACCTATAAGTGATGGTCATTCCAGCTGAATGGGTATGATATTTACAGAATGTTCTGTAATTTCCTCAGTGACTTTATAATGGTGTGAGTGAATGTGAGATTAATTGTATGAATGAAAATAGTCACAAAAAGCCACACAAAATCTGAAAGTGCTGCTGAAAGTGTTGAAAGTGTTAATTCATTCTGTTAACTGCATCACTTAAAATTCATGGTCTCCTTTATTCTTTTTACTCTGAAAATGTATTGTCTCCAATTTCACTCATAGACAACTTGAAGTATTGTTCCTTTGATGAGCTGAGGCTACTTTGAGAAAACTTGATGAACATACTTGTTTTTTTTTTCCAGTATAAAATTACATCTTTCAAAATTAACACATCTGCTATAATAGGTCATGATGTAATTTCAATGCTAAATAAATATTGGTAAAGCAAAATACCAAGATGGTTTAGCAACAAAACAGTTGAAATTATAACAGTCTAATTAAAATACAAATAGGGAAAGCCAGAGTTTATATTAATACGGCTTTTGTGGAGAAATATATATCATTTATATGGTTCTAAAATTTAAAGTACCGTCTCTGAAGCTCATTGTGCATTTTTATTTAAACCTACATTTTCCTCTAGTTTTGGACTAAATAATTAAATTATAAATAAATGGCCAAATATAATCCCAGAAAATGGGATTACAAGTATGGAGTTATAACCTCTAAAACGTTGTGACCCCTGGTGGCAGTAACTGTCATTAAATTCTTGTCAGGCAATTTATGCAAACATTTTGAACTGCTTCTCATTGTTCAATAGTTCTATTTCCGCAAAAGATAGGGTAATCACATTGCAACCAGTCAGATTAAAGTTCATCTTTATTTATTAAACCTTTCCTAAGATGATTTTTCTAATATGTTCTTCTTTTTGCTGCAGGAACCCAACTTCTCTTGAGCATAAGGTTATAAACCGATAGCCAAACAATCACTTATGGCAAGTCGTCTAGTTCTAAAGCAGCAAAGCAGTCCAGTCTATTATACTACAACCATGGTATTTGATTGTCAGATAGAGGTTCTTTTGCTGCAATAGTGTTAGGTTGAGCTTGATTGTAACACCCTGGATCAGCTGCTAATAAAATCTTAAACTACTGTAATTTAGGTAGGCTGGCCGACTCTGTGAAAGCCATCTACTGCTACATGTTTTCGTCTTTAGTGAATAATAATTTCTGGAGTTTCGAAACGTCTTAAAAATGGCTTTGCAGTCAGTAAAAGGATTTTGCTTTTTTGTATAGTCTTATCTATTGTAAAGGTAATAATTAACTTGAATCTTTTTGATTAAAATACATGCTTATGGATAATTGCTAAAGTGGGAAAAGAAAAAAAAAATCTGGATAAATCTGTTCTTTTTAAGGCGCTATAAGCAAACGGTTAAGAAAAAGCTAAAGTTACAAATGTGTTCAAATATTCCAATTGGTAAATTCCTTTTGTATTCCCTGGAATGTTCTCTTTTAGTGATTTATCCTTCTTCCTGTTCTGTAATGACCTCCAAGATATTTGGAAGTATAATATTTTAGTTTCTTTGATAAACCAGCTGTACCCAAGAGAAACTTTGAGGATAGGAGGCAAGACAGAGCAGTCAAGGTGACATAGACTTTACAAACTCACATCCCAGATCGGGAGTTACATTAAGGCAGAAACTGTTGAATAGGACAAATGATACCGCTGCATGACCTTGTTGGTATAAATCACCATTTTATTATTACTGTTTGATTACAAGTAGATGAGATTGTAGATTCATACATGAAGTTTTATTTTTTTGTAAAAATAACATGCCACAGCCTCTTCACACACGTGTAACAAATGTAATTCCTTTGGTCAACCTTCTATTTGCATTTGTGAACCTTTTCAGAACTAAAATATCCATAAGGGTTCGAAGTAGATGTAATATGAAAACTCATTGAACTAATTAGATTTCACTCCATGTTTTAAAAAAAAAAAGGTGGAACAAATGATTACGCAGCTGTGCAATTCTAAACTCGCCTCCTCTTTAATGAAAGCTTTAAAAAATGTTTTACCATTGGTAGCTTCAGGCTAACAGATGCAATTGTCATGCATTTTTTTCCTGCACAGCAGATGAGTATTTGATCATCAGGAGCCACTTGGATCTGAGATCATGCTTTTATGTTTTCTGCTGAGGAACAGAGATAACATTTGACTATGCACTGAAAGAAACACAGATATGGATTCATATGAAAGCTCATAAATCTCATGAGTGTATTATATGAAGCCAAATGACAGTTTCAGATCTTTTTTTAGAGCAGCCATATCCACCGTTATTTTGCTTTACTTCAACAGAAAGCAGAGACATGTGGCATAATGGACACCTGTGGCTTCAGACTTGGCGGATTTGTTGCTTTGAGAAAATTGTTCTGTGATTTGAGACCAATATTCTGATTATATTTCATGTAAAAGAAATATGCTTGTTTTTTGGGATCACTCTATTGATATGCATCACAGTGACTTAAAATATTATTTAAACCAGCATTTTTTTTTTACTTTTTAAAACCAAACATTTATATATATATATATATATATATATATATATATATATATATATATATATATATATATATATATATATATATATATATATTAGGGCTGCAACAACGAATCGATAAAATCGATAAAAATCGACTTTTAAAAGCGTTGGCAACGAATTTAATCATCGATTAGTTGTGTCGCGCGATTAATGCGTCATCCGCCGCCGCCGTCATCCCGGGGAAGAAAAAAAAAAATATGGCGGAGCGAGTCAGCGCCGCAGTTGCAGTGTTGCCAACTCAGCGACTTTTCAGACCCCTCCAGCGACTATTTTTTTAAAAAGCTACTAGCGACAAATCTGGCGACTTTTTACGGTGTCACTGGCGGCTTTTGGAGACTCTTACGTGAAAGCATGTATCGTTCCTACTCTTCTCCTACAGCGGCAGCTGCTGCCGTGGGGCGCCTCCCCCATCCCAACGCCTTTCTCCCTCTCCCACAAGAATCCCTCTCAGCGCTGCAGTCAGAGCCGCAGGATTTTAGTGAGGAGTTTACCCTCAGCGTCCAGACTGCAAATGAAGCCCCGGGATTGACGGCGCAAATTGATCACAATAATTAAAATAGCCGGCGCTTTGTAAAGTGAAAAAAGTCGTAACATGCAACTTTTGTAAAAACAAATGAACATGGCATGGAAGCACCACTGTTATGACGCAGCACCTGAAAAGAAAACACGTTGGAGCCTTCAATGGCAGTGAAGAGAGCTGATCAGCAGGATGAGTAACCGTGTTTTTTTCATTTTAAAGTGGGGAAACGTAAGTTGGTTTCTCAGGTAGCTCATCTGATGCTTTCCTTAGCTTGTTAGTAGGTTACAGACAGTGATAAGGTTGGCTTCTTATTTTACTTTTAATTTCATTTGAATTAGCTTAAGCAGCGTTTATATTTTCTTTATAAATAAATTAACTTGCAAATAATGAGGGCAAGGCTTTTAAAGTTTAAATCTTCTGGCAAAGATAAAGTAAAGAAGATCCTGCAATTTATGGAAGTAAAGCAGAATAAAATCCAGCAAGATCAGTAATATGTCAATTCATTATTTGCCACATTCCCATGTAAATATCTGTCTTTGGAGGATGTGTTTTTTACCACCCCTAGTTCTCTCATTTTTATTCCAAATACAATTTATAATTTGAATCACAGGGCTATTTTTATCTCTAGGGTTCAGGATTTTCTCAAGTAGCAACTTTAACTGCTATACTTTCCTGTCTTAAAAGGCAGAACTCTTCTAGTCTAAAAAAAACTCATTTGTTGAAATGGGGGGGGGCTATTGTTTGAACCCCTTAGGGGCTTTTAAAAACAAAAATGCCTGTCTCTTTTTGCGCTTTATGAAACAAAGTAGCCTATATTTTGTGGATGTACAGCTACATTTCTCATGTAAGTTTGCGTAGTTTTAACACAAACATTTATTTTTCATATTGCACCAGTACAGTTAATGAGCAACCTGTACTTGTGTGCTTGTTTGTTCTGTCTAAAATGTTTATTTTGGAATGAAGAGGTTAATATAAAAAAAATATTTTGTGTCCGATTCATCGATTAATCGAAAAAATAATCGGCCGATTCATCGATTTTCAAAATAATCGTTAGTTGCAGCCCTAATATATATATATATATATATATATATATATATATATATATATATATATATATATATATATATATATATATATATATATATATATATATATATATATATATATATATATATATATATATATATATATATATATATATATATATATATATATATATATATATATATATATATATATATATATATATATATATATATAATATATATACATATACATAAACTTACTTTTATTGTTTGCTTTAATTTCTGATTTTCTTCAAGATATTGCCATTTTATAATGTCATACTTTGCCTTCTGGTGAGGGACTTGTGTGGTCCCTGAGAGCCCCTTGGTGCCATTGGGCACAGCGAAGGTGACCCCTGAGGTAGATCAACACATAGTACTCATAATTCTCAAGAGTAGAAAAAACTGAAATGTGTTTATACAAAATCATCTCATTTATAAATGTCTACAAACTTGCTGTATATAATCAGATTTTGTATGATACCTCTAATAAAAGACTATCATTTACCTTTGATAAAAGGCTAAAAATAAAATCCAGTGGAATCAGTTGCCTTCAGAAAGTTTTCTCTGTTTAATTTCATAATAGTATGCAGATGTTCTGTAAAAGACTTAAATGTTTGTCATATGATTTTGCTGCTCCTTTTGTTTCCCCCTTTTTACCTATCTGTGTCTTAAAGTCAAGAGACATTTGGAGAGACTGAATCAGAATAAGGCTCAGTGTACAGATGGTGGCAGCCCCAGAATCCTCACCCAGGAGACAGTTCCAGTGTTGTGGAAGACCTCCCGCCTTGTCCCAGTGCCAAAGAAGACTCAGCCAACAGTCCTCAGTAACTGTTGCCCTGAGATCCCACATTATGAAGGTCCTAGAGAGATTCCTGTTGAATCACCTGAGTAAGCAAACAAGCAGCTATCAGGAACCATTGCAGGTTGCTTATTGCTGTGGAGTTAGAGTTGAAGATGCCATCATACACCTGCTTTAACAGAAAAGAAGGGACAGAACAATTTGTACATCTTAAGGAAGCTTACGTATTTGGACCAAGATGCTACATATATTCTATAAGTCTCTTCTCGAGAGCACGATTGATTCCTCCATCATGTGCTGGGGTAACACATCAGAGCTATTGACTTGGAAAAACTTCAATAAGTTGATAAAGAAGGCTGGCCCTGTTCTAGCAACTCCTCTAGAACCTCTGAATATTATTTCACAAAGTAGAATTCTTTATAAAATTAAGAACATTATTGACAACAGGGAACATCTGTCATGATGGGTTCACAGATGAGACCCAGTTATGCAGAACACCACGGAGACGGAAACAAGAGTAAAAGTTTAACAATGTTTATTGTACACAAGCACATGGAATTATGTCAGGAACTGGTTCAGGCCTGGGGACTGGTTCACTGGAGTCTGTGTAGATAACAGAGCAGTTAGCTTTGAGAGCAATTGGGTTTGGGTTTGTGATGTTCAGGTTAATACCTTGAGGGTTCCGGTTTGAGCTCAGAGAGAGGAGCTGTTGGGTCTAGAGAAGGTTTGTTTCAGCAGAGTCTTACTTCTGAAGAGGGTGCAGACCTTGGCTTTGGGTTTCCAGCTCTTAATCCAGAGCTGTATGGGAAATCCAGAGAGCAGTCTGCGGGTTTTGCTCAGAGGGCAGGCTCGGCAGTCTAAGCTCATCCAGAGCTCACAGAGAAAAACAGGTTTCCTGGAAACAGAGACACAAAAGGATTAGAATCCTAGCAGGACTCAGAGGGCAATAAAAGATTCTCAGAAGGTTCTTTGGCTCAGGTGCTAACCAACTAGATTCAACACTGCGGCGTCGAGGCAAGGTCTGAAGACAGCTTTTATACTGTGGATCCTCTGATGATGGAACGAGCCTCAGGTGCGTCGAAGGCTCGGCTCAGGAGGATCCACTGCGGACTCTGCTGGAGGAAGGTGGTACTTCTCCAGCTCCCAACAACATCCTCTTCAGAAGACTGTTAAACAACAACAGAGTTACACCTACAACAACTCTTTGAAAAATCCTTGAGCAAGGGTAACATTAAGTTTCTCTTTGAGATCAATAAATACTTTTGGAGTTGAACTGTATTGAATTGAATAATATTAATTAACAAATAGTTTATTTTATTTTTTATTTTTATTTATTTATTTGAATTAGGACAATGCACATTCATCAACATGTCAGCATTAAGCATCAATGTAAATATGCCAGAATTAGCACAACAGCTAATTTGCATCCGCTGTCCTAAGGCAGGTAAAAACAGTGAACATTAAACAAGACGCTACAGGAGAGAACAGAGTGGACACAAACAGATAAGATGCCAATAACATAAAATCACAATAAAATTAGGTTAACAATAAAATGAGGTTAACAGGCCCATGGAAACAGATCAATTTACCTCTGAACACATGTCTGATTAGTTTTTTAACCAATGTTTCAAGGAGAATTTAAAACGTATGTAGGTTACACAGCCCCTAACATGAGCTGGCAGTGTGTTCCGTAACTGTGAACCTCTCATGGATGCAACCATGTGGCCAAATTTGGTCCTACGTCGCTGAACATTACAGTTTCCTCTGGTTAAAGCTCTAGTGTTTATTCTAGTAATGTTTTTTTTTTTTTGCTTATACAATCTGTTAGAGGAGGAGGAGCAGGTCCATTTAAAACTTTAAAAAACAAGGCATGCATCCAGAAACATCTGATGACATTCAAAGTCTAAAATGTTGTACTTACTTAAAATGTTACAATAATGATAATGAACATGTTTTTTTATCAAGAACTTTCAGAGTTGTCTTGAAGAGAGACTGTAGGGGTTTCAGAATGGCCTTTGAAGTGTAAGACCATGTGGTATGGCAGTAGTTTATATGGCTAAATATCATGGCATGCATATAGGTTTTGGCTGATTCAGAAGAGAGGGTCTTTTATTTTTAAAGTTTGAAAGATTAAACCTAATTATGTTTGAGATTCTCTTTACATGCTGCTTGAAATTTGAATTGGAATCAAAGACCACTCCAAGATATTTAAAGTGTTCAACCACATCCAATCTTTCTCCATTGATTAACACAGATGGTTCTTCACCCTCTACTGGCTGTCGGGAGAAGAACATACAGACTGTTTTTCTGATGTTAAGATGTAGGCAGGAGTCTTGGAGCCATTGAGACACTGATACCATAGCGCTGGAGAGAACAGCAGCAGCTTCACTTTTAGTTTGTGCATGGACATATAGTACAATGTCATCAGCATATAATTGCATGTTTACAGTTTTACAGATATTGGGTAAATCATTAACATAAAGGCTGAATAAAATTGGTCCAAGTATTGATCCCTGTGGAACTCCAGCAGAGCAAGTGAGGACGGTGGACTGTGAATGATCTATTTGAACTGCTATTTTTCTGTTAGACAGATATGATTTCATCCAGCAGATGGTACTTTTAGAGAAATTAAACTGAGTTAACTTAGCCAGCAGAACCTTATGGTTGACTGATCAAAAGCACATTTCAAATCAAGGAAAACAGCACCCACGAAGCCGCCCTTATCCAGCTGTTGTTTTAGATTTTCTAAGAAGTAACAAGTGACTGTCTCTTTTGAGTGATGCTTCCTAAAACCAAACTGTATGGGATGGAGAGCATTTGAACAATTATTTAAGTATTCCACTAGCTGTGGAACAACCCATTTCTCTGCAATTTTTGAGATGATTGGCAAAATACTTATAGTTTATTAAAGACCATGGCACAAATAAGATTAAACAATTGCACACCTACCAATATATGGCCGGCCATCTAAACTGGCTGGTAAAGGAGAGCATTAAACGAGAAGCAGCCAAGCAGCCCATGGCTACTCCAGGGGAGCTCTAGAGATCACGTCCCAAGATGATTTGAGGAAGCATCATTATAAGTCTGTCATGTTCTGTTGATAAGTTGACTTAGACATATTTTGGTTATTAAAAAGTTTATTGATAAAAAAGTTGGAAAAACGGTAACTTGATCCCTGATTACCTGATGACTCTTATGTGTAATTATGTGATCAGGATTATTTGATGTAGCAGGGGAAGAAGCAGTTCAGGGAAACTGAGGGAAGGAGAATAATCAACACAGAATGAATAGTTTAAAATTGATTTAACCGTTACCATAATTTTGCTTAGATGTTCTACAGTTGATTTCATTGAGCTTGAGCTATTGTGCAAAGAAAATATACAAAATCTAACTTTTAGATTTGCAAAGCTCCTAGAAACATAATCAAAAAGACCTTTGGCTGTAGTTGCAGTAAAAGTGCTGACTTTTACGAGGTGGATACAAATACAATTTATACTACGCACAGTTTAATGGAGCAAGAGTGGCGTCAGATGCAGGAGTTCGCTGAAGGGTTGTTCAAGCTCTGGTTCCAGCTTTCAACACGTTGTGTCCTTGGGCAAGACACTTGACCTGCATTTCCAACTCATGGGGGTCAGAGGGAATGGTGGTGCAAGTGTACGGCAGTCTCACTTCTGTCAGTGAGCCCCAGGGCAGCAGTGTTTGCTTGAATCGGTGAGTGTTAGTGAAAAGTACTTTGGTCAAGTCTCTTTTAATGTATTTCATTTTTTACGTCTTTCCACACTTTAAATAATTAGATCAAAGCTTTTCTGTCGTAATGTGAAAAAAAAATAAAGAAATTTAAGAGGCTTGAATAATTTGACAAAGCAATTTAAGTCAACCCCTTTAGATTTGCATTATTATCATTCACACACAAGCAAAATAATAGATGCTGTCTGCAAATATATTTTAGGTACAGCCTGTTTATGTTCTAAATAAAATGTAGCTACATTTTATAAAAGATTTTCTAAACTCTTCATCCCTCTTGTCAATGTCATTGGAATTATATTTGGTAGCTACTTCAAACAAAAACCCTTTTTACTCTTCCATCTTTCACAGTGTCATCCATTTTAATATGAACTTAAATAATTTATCATTTAACCGATATTGGTTCCTATTGGTAGTCTCTGACAGCTAAAGGTTAAATAAAGATTGAAAGTCAATTCTCAGGAGGAATGGGAGGAGATGCAGGCTGCAGAGAAAGACGTTCAAACTAAAATGGTTTCCCTGATATCACCAAAACAGATAGATGGAAAACAAAAACAGCTTTTTTCTAGCCATTGTTTCAAGATGTTAATGCTCTTTATCTCCACCCATTTTGAAGTGTCACAACCAGGTTCTCACTTTTTGAGTGATGCTGTCCCAGTGGTCGAATACTGTGTGAGTATTGATCAGCATTGAGATTCTCTCTAGGTTTTCCAGCAAAGTAAATGCAGTTTTCATTATTATTTAAAGTGCACCCAATAATTATATGGGACAAATATTTTGACATTTAAGGCTTCAGAACTGCTCAAAGCATAAATGTGCTTTATACAGTCCTTGTATGTGGGAATATATGTTGCTTTGGTTTTATCTTTATTGTACTTCTCATATTCTGTTTCCAGATTCTAAAAAATTTAGATTGCTACTGTAGAAGGACGAGGGTATGGCTATTGAAATACAGCATACAGGTTAGCAACAGGTTTACAGGTTTTAAAAACAAAAGCAAAATAGAAGATTTTGAAAGTCCCCCCAAAAAACAGATGACAGCAGGAAACTGCATAAGACCCTTTCACAGCTCATATTTCTGTCTGTAATGAAACAATGAAAAAGATAAACTGTCTCTCCCTAATGGACTGCAGTTGTTTTAATGCTGTTTTAATGATGAGATGACTAGTCAAAATGTCTCTGGAAAGAAAAAGAAAATCCATCAATAATAGGAAAAGGACAGTTTATGAGCTCAGAGGTTCAGAGATGCAGTTGGAAGATCAAAGGCAGAATTCACTCCAAGTTAAGATCCTCTTCTGCACCAATACTACTTAAAACAAGCGGTAAAAGAATGTAGCACATGAAAACTGGTTTAATAAGGTGTCTTATTGATATGTGGAAAGAAAATACATGCTTTGCACAAAAGCTTTGGCAAGCGTAAGGTTTGTGCAAGTGCACAGGGATTTTAACAAGTTGAAAGTGCAGAAGCCGTACATCTTATGTCACAACATTATACATTTGAAGGATAAATTCTTTTAGCTGTAAAACCTATATGCAGTAGAATTATTAAATAGAAAAAAAGTGTAGTAATGGCAATTTCTGTCAATTTTCAATGCAGGCTTTCAATTTTAAAAGCACCTTTTCTTTAGAAGGAAATGTTCTCAACAAATGTTTGGCCATTTTTCAGTATGTGTACAAATTTCCTTAAAAAAAAAACGAAAATAGTGAGTTGGGGCTAGGGTCATTCATCTACCAAGTTAAAATCCATTCTTTATTAAGGGTGTACATTTTAAGTGACCACACTAGACAAGCTTTTTTCAACAAAAAGCTAATGAAGGGAATCCTTAGCCCAGACAGGTTATAGTTTAGCTATGATGGACCAAATGGAAACCTTTGCTTCAGGAAGTATTTAACAACATTTCTCAGAAGCAATCGGGTATGATTTTTTTTTTAAATAATAATAATACCATTGAGGGTATGTTTTTATGATTGGTAAATGGCTCTCTACAGTTCGGTGCTATTTGATATGTTATGCTGAGTTTCATTAGACTCCTAATGATTCTGCAATCCTCTTCTTCCTTTTGTCACTACATAAAATCTGTCTTTTATTTAAGACATTCTCAAAATATATTGGTGAATGGTCACATTAAATAGTAAAATAAAATAAGAGTGCTCTCTCAAAATATTGGGAACACATTAAACTTATGTATTAATGTTCCTAAATATTTCTTTGGTGAAGCTCCAAGACTGCCCTTATTCTGCTACTCATGAGAAGCCAGGCATTTAGATTTCCCTAGGCAATGACTGGCCAAATCCAGTGCTTCATGGCATTAAAGTTATGACTCGGATCTGTCACTGCTTCCCGCTGCATAATTGTGCCTGACCTTCTTCAATAACATGCAATAAGCAACCCTTTTGCTGTTTAAGTCTTAATATGCCTCAGAACCGTTTAAAAAGTAGCTATAGAGTTTATGAAGCAGCAAATATAAGTTAGTATATGTTATGCGAGATGCAATCTTTTGAGGATTAAGCGGCCAATATGCATATATGTTATCCCAATTAGGGTGCAGAATTTGATGTTCCCACATATTTTCAAATGCATACCTGCTGAGATAGAGATCTGATTAAACATTGAGGTCAGAACTAGAGCACATTTATGTAGTGTTAAGTCTTTACATAATCATAGTTTACATGTAGATGTTTTATCTATATTTAGATGATCTACAGTTCGCTTATATTACACATTGACTTTGTTTTTCAGACATACACTGCTCCTGCTTTGATAAACAAGCAGACAAAAAATGAATAAGATTTGTAATATCTGATATGCCTCTGGAGCTTCCTCATAACACCGACTTGACTTGGTTAGATCTGGTTACAGTTGGTATCAGTTTCACAACACAGGGAGAGTGTGAACTGCAGCTGTCTTATAAAGGGACAGGCGAACACAGCAGTGGTGTGTATATTTGGCTTCAAATCAGCTGTTCAGAGGAATCACACAGATGGTGGTATTGAATAAATAAATCATATTGCTGCTGTCCAAACTGTTCTTCTCCATAGTTTTATGATAACTTTTATAATGATTACTTTCAGCATCCAGATGCTGGTTTTGCTGCTACAGTCAAAATCACAAGAGTTTGTTTTTAATTTGAAGTTTGTGAGTTGCTTGAATATAATTGCTTTCTTCCAACAGCCTTCTGCTAAACTATATGCTGGATGGTTATTGTTTTGTTTTAAATGTAAGGCCAAACACAAAATTGTCTGAAGATACTGCAGCTAAAGACTAGCAAGAGTTGTTTTGGAGCAAAGAAATGTTATCAACTAAAAATATATTTTTCTTACTTTTATTGAGATTCAACATTAAAATTAATACCTTTTACTTAACCTTCAAAAACACTCCATATTTTACTGTAACTGACATGTAATTCACGTGCAATTCTGGTAATAACTCAAAGTAATTTACACAGTCATGTTGTGTTACACTATCCTTGTGGGGACTTTCTATTGACTTCCATGTATTTCCCACTTATGTCTATGGCCTAACCGTAATCATTACCGACGTATAGCGAACCCTAGACCTAACCTAAACTCAATTCATACCTTAGTCCTAAATCCTTCAACTTTCCTCAAAAAGAGAATCTTTTCACATGGGGACCATTCACTGGTCCCCACAAGTACCTATGAATCCCTCCGGAGAAGTCTGCGCTCACTGGACCGAGTCAGACTGCCCTTTTCCTGCGATTCAGAAGGAGCTGAAAGCAGTGTTTTTATTTTTCCAGCGATTCAAACTCAGTAAACGCAGTGTATCCTGAATCCAGCTGCAGCAGAGACAAAGGAGAGCTAATCCAGCTCTGCTAACCACCAAACAACGGGGTCCCTGATCGCTGTTCGCCGAAGGAGCCGTTAGAAGCCGCTGGAATATGACCTCCTGAGACGGAGGGATGGAGCAATGCTAAAGAAGTGCTGCTGGACCAAAGACGGGTCTGCAGAAAACCGGACCGAGCTGAAGGCCTTCATCTATTTCACCCAACCAAAACAGTAACCGCATCCCCCCTTTCCAACTGATGCTTAAAAAGTGCTCTGCTTGGGTAAACTATAGGTAGAATAGATAGCTGTGTTGGTATTTTTATTTGAAATAGGCTTTTGATTCAACTGCTTTGATTCAACTGATGGTTTTAAGTTTTAACTGAAAGTTAATGCTCACTGCAGACCAAACGAGTCACGTGTTGTTGAAGATTACTGCTACATCGTGAGCTAACCCTGTCTTTGTTTCAGTTGGACCCAACCAGAATCAGAACCCGTGGGGCCAGCTAAGCTAACAGGTCTATTTAGCTAGTCCGACAATACCTTTTAACGACAGACCTTTCAGACACTTAGAGGGGTATGGGGTATTGCAGTCTACGAAAAGAAGCCAAAGAACCCCCATTCTAAATGTGTCTTCGGCTGTTCCAACTTGCATGTTTTCAAAACAAAAAACAAGGGCTTTGTTGGGCTACTGTATAAAACTCGAACTCAACGCTATTCCTGACATTTTGAATTGAAAAAGCTTCCTGGATGGGAAGCTAAAAGGCTTCAAATTTGGAAACCAAGTCCAGTGGACTATATTTTATTTTTGGAATGACTATGAGCTGGATGACTGAGAACATTCACCAGCATATCTTCAACTTTGAACATCAGTCAGACTTTGAACAGACTCTTAAACCCCTCTTTCCCTTTTATTTCTTAATTTTGCTTGTTTTCAGAAGTGTTTAGTTTTGCCTAGTTATTAGATATAATACTGTGTGATTGTAACTAATAAAGGTACTGTTTTATTTTATTTTTTTTATTATTATTTTTATTTATTTATTTATTTATATATTTTTTTAACAGTGTCCTTTCTTGCAATGTGGCAATAAGAATAATTGTCTTGATGCCAAAAAGAGCCCAACAGATTTTACTTTCACAAGTGTAGCAGTATGGTAATTGCCATATTGCTCCACTTGTTTCATGCATATAAATTGCTTTATTATAATTATGCAGGGAGTTTTACAGTTTATATCAACACTGCAATGTAAATAGAGCAGAAAAACAGAAGAAGAAAGGGGAAAAAGAAAAAATAAAGAGAATAGATGAAAGAAAGAAGAGATAGAAATGAGACAATGACAAAACATTTTAAGTCTGCTTCATCACCTGTAACGAGATGAAAAAAGAACAGCACGACCGAAAGACATGGTACAAGACATACAATAAAGCAACACCTTGAAACTATCGCTAAAGTAATATTATTAAGTCTGACATGTACTCTGTGTTACCTGAAGATATGAATGTGGGGTTTCTGTTTGGAAGTGAATCTCTAAGTACCTGAAGCCTAGCACCTGTAGTTGTTTGTGAGGGTGAACTTATGCATGTAAAGTTTTAACCATAGAAAAAATGCTCAATAGTGGTTGTGGAGAGCTGGAGAGGCACACCCCCCAGAGCAGAGTCCAGCGCCGGGAGACCCAAAGCCCCAGGCGCCCAAAGGGACCCCAAGAGCGAAGGCACCAAGGAGGGGCCAGGTACTGTTTTATTTTAACCCTTGGTCTTTTGTGTTCATTTTACACAGTGAACGATTTATCACTAAGGGTGAATTCACTCTTCTTTCAGTAGCATCCGAATGAACAGAGACACATTTATTTGGTTTGTGGTTAATAACGTTACTGACAGCCATAGTCTAAATGACTAAATTGGTGAAAGACAACTGGATTTTTAAAAAACCGGATTCAGGAGTCCAACCTTTTAGGTAAGGGGCTGAAAGCCAGAAAATTGGAGTCAGTGCAACAGGCTGGTAATAATTTAGTAAGGTGACCTGAGGCTTCTTTGGAACCAGAATGACGGTGGCAGACTTGAAGCATGCTGGCACTATGGACTGGTCCAGCGAGGTGTTAAAAATGTCTGTGAAGACACCAGCCAGTTGATCTGCACACTCCTTGTACACCTGCCCAGGTATCAGGCCCTTTGGCCTTCCTTGGATTGACTCTCCTCAGCGTTTTCCTCACTTCGGCTTTGTCCAGGTTTAGTGTCTCCTCCCCCTGGTGTGAAACGGCTTTCACTGCTGGAGTGCTGTTTAGTGCCTCAAACCTTCCAAAGAAGTAGTTCAGTTTATTTATGAATTCAGTGTTTGCATCTACCAGGGAGGGAGGGAGTGGGGGGGTTGTAGTCTGTAATCATCCAAAATCCTTTCCACATCCTCCTGGTGTTGTTGGCATTGTGGAAAAGATCCTGGATTTTCTGGCTGTGGTTCTACTTCGCTGATCTGATGGCACGGTTTAAGTTGGCACGCGCTTTTCTCTGTGCCTCTTTATCACCAGACTTGAAAGCTGAGTTCCGTGTTTTAGTGATTTTTAAACCTGTCCATTCATCCAGAGTCGTTGGTTGGCCCGGGTGGTGATGTTTTTTTTTTCTTATGCTGACGTCCTCAATGCATATGGAACCACAGAAGTAAGAGGGGCTAAGGGTGAGATAACTTGGCTGCACAAAAACAACCAGATCAGTCAAGTAGGAATCTTAAAAACTCTGAGCAATATTGTTTGAGAGGTATGCAATGGTTAAAGCCAGACTTATCATATCTCTGGAAACTAGGAATGACAGATTGTGAAAAAGAGAAAAACCACTTTCTCTAAAATTTTGGATAAAAATGGTAGTTTATAAACAGACCAAAAGTTAAAAAGTACAGTGTTAGGATTCTAGTTTGTGTGGGTTGTTTTTTTGTGTTTTCCTCTCTCCACCACCAGCCGGTGCCCTGTCCTCGTTGGGCCTCCCTGCACACCTGCGGCTTGTTGGGTCATTACCAAAGTAGTAATCGACGCCAGAGTGTTTGACAGTACTGGGTACTATAGGCAAACTGAGATTAGCAGAGTCTAACCCTAGCATTGTTTCTCTGAGTCTGACCTTGTTTTTTGTCTTTGTTCTTCGGAAGGAAGACTTCCTGTGTTACTGGAATAGCCTGGACCTTCTACCCTTGGAATGATTTACTGAGTCTCACTGAGCAAGGGGAAAACCTCCACATGATCTGTTCAAGTCCACTCCTGGAAAACCAAGTGACAGTCTGCTCCTTTATTCCTCTTGGTCCAACGTATGCCTGCCTGTCAGCTCTCCAACGAGTTCCCTTTTCTCTGGATTAAACCCCCAAAAACTCGACCCAAGGAGAAACCAAGAGACCCCAAAAAGTGAGTTTCTCTTCAGCAATATTCAAACCTCAGTCTATTTTCCCACTGTCCCTGAACTGATCAATGTGATCTTCCCTTCAGAGTTCCGGTTCTGGTTCACCAGTCCGCTGAGTTCCAGCATTGTTTCCCCACTGAGTTTCAATTTTCATCAGTGTTTGCTAACCTACAATAAACCTGTTAAACTTTTCCCCTTGGTCTCTGAGTGGTTCTCTGCATGTGGGTCAGATCTTTAAAGACTATTATGACATACAGAGGGATCCAGATTTTATTTTTTTAAAGGGGATGCACAGCATCAAGTTTAAGGGCAGCTGGAACATATCCCGTAGTAAGACAGAAATCAATAAATAAAAATATATCATAGCCCAATATAGGGAAATCCTCTTTAAAAAGAAAAGAGGGAATGCTCTTTAAAATGACAATTTGTAGGTCCCAAACACTGAGATATGCCAGTGAGGAAAGGGATGAAAGTTCAAACTGATCATAAACAGCATGTGAAGGAGGAATGGTGGGGTCAGAGTTACAGCCTGCAGAGGAGAAAGCAGATGGCCTAAGGGCAGAGACTTTTTTGTCTATATGTTAGAAACTCTTACAAAGAGTGAGCAAAGGTACCACTCAAGAGCTTTTACAAGGATATACCAGGACTTTCTTTTTTTTTTTTCATGATAATGCCTCTTTGTATTCCATGTCTTCTGAAGTGTCTTTTTCATGGATAAGCTCAGGCGAAATGCAGGAGGTGTGTAGGGACTTCAGCAAGCACAGCTGAGAGGCCGCTGTGTGGCTTTCCTAGGCTGGACTTTGATGGTAACAGTGACTCATGGAAAGCCTTAATGTTAAAAAGAGCCCGGGGATTTTAAACAATCAATATAGATGCATCTTAAACAAATACACATAGAAGGAATAACTACAAACAATAAACTGAGCAGATAAGGGAGAGGTGGCCAAAAACAGGCCCCATCTTGCGTTGTTCAAACCACCTTTTGCTATCAATTGGCTTAGGTTTACATTTTGGATCAGATAACTTAGCCCTGGAAAAATTACAGCAGTCTACATATCACCAAGAGGTGGAAGCGCATACAAAGCTGAGAGGGACAGCTTCACTGTGGCAGCACTTTGGATTAAAACCAAATGACAATATTCTCATTTATCGCAAACATTTCTGTGACAGTTAATGGTCTGGAAAAATTTTTCATTGTGACAAATTTGTTTGTCTGCCCCTGTCTCCTTGAACCTTTAGTTGGCCTTAGCACACTGTCACTAAGATTCATGTATTCTGCTGGAGGTTTCTTCCTGTTTAAGGTACTTTTTCCTTCATTCAGGCTGTGTGTGGAAGATTGCAGTAGAGTCAACAGCACAATGCAAGCAAATGTTTACTGTTACCACATGGTTATCAAGAATTCAAATTAAAATTGCAAAATCTATGCAATCATCGCGTTTTTCTTAGATAGGAAACACTTTTTACCAACCTGTCCATGTGATTAGATATAATCGTCTCTACAAAGTACCTTGAGGTGGCATGTTTTATGAACATGGAGCTAGAAGAGCCTAAATGATCAACAACTCACCTAAAGTATGTGATCCCCACATGCAAAGGGAAATCCAGCCCTACAAAAGACAAGATCCACACTTGTACAGGACAAGATTCACATGCGCATATAGTTTTTCAAACAACTGCATAAAATGTACAAATTCAGAAGAAGAAGATTCACAAAAGTATTTGTCATACAATACAATTACTGTATAACTTGATTTAAAAAATACTAGTCGTCTTTGAACTTGACTGCATTTGTGTGTGGATTTTTGAGACTCAGTGCACAAATGCATTTTTTTAACAAGCTATGATTTTGAATAAAATAGGTAAATTCATTAAATACATGATTAATAATTTTACTGTAAGCAAATCACTGGAAGGGCACCACCTCTTGGCCAGGAATCGTGAGTTCATCGGTCGTCGTGGGTAAAATTCCTCAGTGGGAATGTGCAAACAAGGATTCTTCTTTTTATTCCTCTCAGATGAAAGCACAGAAGCATGGTGGGGGTGTGAGTGTAATTGATTTCTCTCTGTAAAAATGACAGTCCATAGTAGCCACGTTTGCTCAGCCATGTCTTTGTCCAAATAGGTCGTCGGCATTACTTTTTAAGCCTTTTAGCACACAAAATTGCACAAATTGCCAAGGCAGCGCATTTCTCTCTAGTGAGCTTCATATTCCTCTTCTACTCATTTGGCTTTCGGGTTGAAAAGTCCAAATTGTGCCATCTCAATGCAGAGCTGTGCGACCAAACCATACTGTTTGGTCATACAGTGAGAGCTTAAACCACGTGCAATGGTTGAAAAAAAATTTGCACATTGTATGCCCGGCTTAACACAGCTAATCCACAGTTAATAACAGTTAACTAAAAGGTCACAAACAAGCTTCTGTAATTAGGCTAATTCTTGTACATTAGCAATAGGCTAGGATGGTGACCATAGGTTGTGCTCTTTTTTTGCCAGCGTTTTCAAATATACCTCTGGATTTCATAAATTGTGGTATCCTGCAGGGATGTTGCGTTTTTCCATCCAGACCAGTGGTCATCAATGGAAGAGAAAGAATAAGGGGGTTCTGGTAGTCTTAAGGTGCCGCAGGGGCATGGTTCAAGATGTGATGTCAGAGGCTGCATCAAAAGCCGCAAGCCATAACCAAATCCCAAACTTGGAAATATCATAGTGGATTTGTTGCCAGATGCTAAAGTCCAGTGGCGAACAACCCATTATTATATATTTTCTTTCTAAAATGGCCCAGAGTTAATTATAATAAATGTTTACAAACATTATATACCCTCTTTGTCCCCTATCACCATGTGGAATCCCACCTTCTGTGAGATATGCATAAATGATTATGTGTTTTCAAAAGAAACAGCTGGAAAGAGTCAGAGATAAGATTAAGAAACAGCTGGAGTAGGTTCACTTGATTTAGACCTAACACATTCACTTGTTCACTCATCACTCAAACAAATTTCAGCATATGTTGTAGTGTCATCTGTGAATTCAAGCTAACTAATTGCTCAACTGCTTTGCAATGTATTTTCTCTCTGTAAAAGAGACATTTACGAGCAAGAAGAGCGGAAATACAGAATTAGTAATTCTCACTAGTCTGGACATTAGATTCAATAAACTTACTCTTAAAATAGCTCAAAGTGTACATCCGGAATTTAATAGAATGTTTATTTAACACATTTTCAATTGTATTTGACAGCACATCTGTCACAGTCTTACTTTCTGTTTTACTTTGATCCGTGTGTTTCATTGGTTTATTTCCTACTTTGTGTTTCTATATTAGTTTACTGTAGTTCTCAGGTTTTTCTGTTGTTGTCCTCTGTTGCCCTCTTGTGTGTGTTCCTTTTCCCTTGGCTTCCTCGTTGTCTCTACTCACACCTGCTCCTTATCAGCTTGTTAGCCCTTGCTTTGTTTCAGTCAGCTATATATACTCTCCCTCTGCTGTCAGTCCTCGTTGGTTCCTTGTCGTCACTGTTTTCTCTTTGCTGTTGTCTTCCTACCTCGACTCTCCCTGGCTCCTCGTGTTTGGTTTACCCTAATGTATCCATGTTTTCGGTTTGTTTTGCATTTTCAGTTGGATTTTTGTATTCCTGCCTTGTTAACTGTTTTTTCACCAATTAAATTGCAAGAAGTCACCTCAGCCTCTCTGCCTCTGCATTTAGGTCCACAAGAAGCTCCAACACAACTCTGACAATGTCTACCTGTTCCTTAAAAAAAGAAAACCTACAATCCATGTGTTTAATATACAAATAACCTTTAAAAGCCATTTAAGAACAGGCTTTTGCCACTATAAAAGCAAATACATCAGTGGCAATAAAACTAATTCAGATGTAGCTAAGGTAATACGTATTAAATCGGAGGTCACTAGAATTAGTGTTGCTTCAGTGTGTAAGTTTGCCAAAACAATGTTGTTTTCTCTGGTCCCCTCTCAGATCTGACCAGTGATGACATGTTTAGCCGTATGTCATCATTCAAGCTGGTTGTCTAGGTGGTGTCCTGAAAACAACATGGGCTACATTCATGATTGGCAATCCTTTTCGGGAAAGCCTGGTCTGATTCGGAGAGACTTCATCCATCCCACTTTGGATGGTGCAGCTCTTCTTTCTAGGAATCTGGACAAATTTATTAGTTCTCCAAAACCCTGACAACCCAAGGTGCACACCAGGAAGCAGAGTCATAGTGTAACACACCTCTCTGCAGCTTCTCCAGTATTACCCACTCATTACTCCATCCAGACAGTGTCTTGCCCACAACCAAAATCTAATAAATTAGAAAAGATTCCCAAAGAAGTAAATCATGATAATCTAATTAAAATTTAAATAACTCCAATTGGGGAAAAAGTTAGAACTTAACAATAATTAAAATAAGATTTCTTTCCTCAAAAAGTCTGTTAGTTAATGACTTGATTTGTGATAATCACATTGATTTAGAGATTGGGCCACCTTTTACAATTGCCTTTTGTATTTCTGCTTCTGTCTCCTTGAACCCCTGTCAGCCTTGGCAAATGCCTGCTCACACTGAGCCTGGTTCTACTGGAGGTTTCTTCCTGTTAAAAGGGAGTTTTTCCTCTCCACTGTCTATACAAGCATGCTTAGTGCTTGAATGCTTGATGTACGTTATTGCTGCTAATGGTGACACAAGAGAGAAGCACAAGTTAATGTATTCTGAAATTGCATGATTGCCAGTCTTCCCTTCCACCAATAATTCTGGCTCAGTTTTAGGACCAGAATATTTTTTTTCCACATTTCCCTGATTACCCCCTCTTGTATTATTTAAAAAAAAGGAGATTTTAGTCTCTCTGTCTTTCTGCTTACTGCCAAACGAACATCAATCTTTTTTTACTCCCAGAGCAACAACTGATTGTTTTCTCTTTATTAACCTATTATGCTGATTCCAACTTCAGACTATCAAGGTAGAAATACAATCAGCAGTTGGCTAATGAGTGAACTGGGTTCCTGCGTTATTGTCTCATTGTTAGAATCATTCCCATAACTGGGGAGTCATCCCCCCGTATAAACTCCTGGAAAGTCTGCAGCCTGTTTATTCACCAAAACTCTTAAGCTGCTCCCTTGATTGAAATGATTGGAAGTGTTTTTTCACAGTCATCATTGTTAATAGAAAACAGTAGAAACAAGTGCACTTGTGGATTTTAAGTGTTCAAGGGGGAACTAAAAATACGTCAATGAAGTGGGATAGTTCACCAGGAAGCATTTATAGGTTCACGTGCTTGTGGAAAATTTCCTCTCAGAGAGGCTGATCGTGTATAAAAACAGACAATCATCCTCTTCAAGCTGTAACATCCTCATCTCATTTATATATAACAGCTAATAGGTTTCAACATAGCTCTATCCATTACCATGACTCTTTATGTCACATAATTTTATTAATCCTGGAAGGAACATGTATGGCAAGTAAAAATTTTTTAATATGTGAAACTTGTTCTATTCTTAGTCAGGTTTTAATGCACCCTGCAGCTTTGATGTTGTTAGAAAAGCAATAAAAACTCACAGCCTCAAGATAAGCTATTTTGATTGCTTTAGTGGACTAGACTTGGTTTGGCTACATCATTAACAGCATTAAAAGTGTGCCAGCTGCTTCGTCATACTGTAGTGCTTGCTTACCTACAGCACAACTTTTCCTGCTTTGATAGTTTCAAGTGTCCAGTCCCAGTTGAAATACTCATATATTTGGTGTGTAAAAAAAAGAGAACATGAATCATTTTGCAAGAGGTGCCAGAAATATTGCAAGACTACTATGTAGCACACATACAGGTGCTGGTCATAAAATTAGAATATCATGAAAAAGTAGATTGATTTCAGTAATTCCATTTAAAAAAGTGAAACTTGTATATTATATTCATACATTACATACAAACTCATATATTTCAGATGTTTATTTTGTTTAATTTTGATGATTACAAATGACAACAAATGAAAATCTCAAATTCATCATATCAGAAAATTAGAATATTACTGAAGACCAATAAAAACAAAGGATTTATAGAAATGTTGGCCAACTGAAAAGTATGAACATGAAAAGTATGAGCATGTACAGCACTCAGTATTTAGTTGGGCCTCCTTTGGCCTGTATTACTGCAGCAATGCGGCGTGGCATGGAGTCGATCAGTCTGTGGCACTGCTCAGGTGTTATGATAGCCCAGGTTGCTCTAATAGTGGCTTTTAGCTCTTCTGAATTGTTGGGTCTGGTGTATTGCATCTTCTTCTTCACAATACCCCATAGATTTTCTATGGGGTTAAGGTCAGGAGAGTTTGCTGGCCAATTAAGAACAGGGATACCATGGTCCTTCAACCAGGTACTGGTAGCTTTGGCACTGTGTGCAGGTGCCAAGTCCTGTTGGAAAATGAAATCTCCAAAAAGTTGGTCAGCTGCAGGAAGCATGAAGTGCTCTAAAACTTCCTGGTATGTGGCTGCGTTGACCCTGGACCTCAGAAAACACAATGGACCAACACCAGCAGATGACATGGCACCCCAAACCATTACTGACTGTGGAAACTTTACACTGGACTTCAAGCAACGTGGATGAAGTGCCTCTCTTCTTTTCCTCCAGACTCTGGGACCTTGATTTCCAAAGGAAATGCAAAATTTACTTTCATCAGAGAACATGACTTTGGACCACTCACCAGCAGTCCAGTCCTGTTTCTCTTTAGCCCAGGCAAGACGCTTCTGACGCTGTCTGTGGTTCAAGAGTGGCTTGACACAAGGAATGCGACAGCAGAAACCCATGTCTTTCATACGTCTGTGTGTGGTGGTTCTTGAAGCACTCACTCCAGCTGCAGTCCACTCTTTGTGAATCTCCCCCACATTTTTGAATGGGTTTTGTTTCACAATCCTCTCCAGGGTGCGGTTATCTCTCTTGCTTGTACACTTTTTTCGACCACATCTTTTCCTTCCCTTCGCCTCTCTATTAATGTGCTTGGACACTGAGCTCTGTGAACAGCCAGCCTCTTTAGCGATGACCTTTTGTGTCTTGCCCTCCTTGTGCAAGGTGTCGATGGTCGTCTTTTGGACAACTGTCAAGTCAGCAGTCTTCCCCATGATTGTGTAGCCTATAGAACTAGACTGAAAGACCATTTAAAGGCTTTTGCAGGTGGTTTGAGTTAATTAGCTTATTAGAGTGTGGCACCAGGGGCCATCAATTTTGAACCTTTTCACAATATTCTAATTTTCTGATATGATGAATTTGAGATTTTCATTTGTTGTCATTTGTAATCATCAAAATTAAACAAAATAAACATCTGAAATATATGAGTTTGTATGTAATGTATGAATATAATATACAAGTTTCACTTTTTAAATGGAATTACTGAAATCAATCTACTTTTTCATGATATTCTAATTTTATGACCAGCACCTGTATATAAGAGGGAATTGCTGTTTTAGGGTCATGTTTTTTGTTTGTTTGTTTAGGATGAATATGTGAAAATAATACACCTCTTTCTAGCAGGGACTTTAAGATTTTGGGGCAAATCCATCTGTTTTTGAAACTTTTCATAACTTTATCCAATTTTTATCACAAATCAAGTTCCACCTTAACCCAGATCAAGATGTTGCTATCACCATGTTTTGCAGTAATCATGGTGCTTGTGTTGTGTGGTGTCAAACTAATCTTTTGCATTTGTCTTAATGGTTTGTCACGGGTCAGAACAGAGGACCAAGTATTCAAGGCAGACAAACAGTCAGATATTTCAAAAAGTGTTTATTTAAAAAATGACAGATCTGCAGTAACAGCAAGGATGTCTAAGGCAGGAGCCACTGCAGGAGGAAAACACAGGTTAATGACCACATTAATCTGACAGTTGAAGACTCTAAACGTGTGAGTCAATAACCTAGTCTAACAGTTCAATCCATGCCCTGAGAACGAGGTAGGTTACAGCCAGTCAACTGCCAACGAGACACAGAGGGCGCTGCCCAGAGTCCCAGAGGCTTAAGTCCCGGAGGATGGAGAATAGGCAGCAGATCAGATCCGAGCAGACGAAGGAAGGCAGGACAATTCAGAGGGTGAAGCCAAAGCCGGTGTCGATTCGTGCTCAGGATTCAGAACCAGGAGTTCAGAAGTCTGAAGAGATTACAAAGGGAATCCAAATTCGATCAACAGACAGAATCCAGCAGGAGTCCAAAGACAGGTCAGGCAAACAGATCAGAACAGGGACAGAGGTCCAAAGGCAGAACCGGTCAGGATCAGACAATAAGTCACACTAAAGAACGCTACAAAACTTTTACCACTTGCTCAAAGATAATCTGGGACTGATGATTGTTTAGATGGCTGGTTAAATAGGGGCAGTAGCAGGTGGATCAGATGAAAGGTAATAGGAACTTTGCGGAGCAAGGTAGGTGAATGAAATGAGTAATCAAGGCAGACATAAGTGCCAACATCACAACATTTATATTTGGTTTCCTTGAAACCAGAGGTGTACTCATTACATTTAACCAGTGATATTTACTGAAGTAATCTTTTTCACAAAAATAGTCTATATTTTCAGGAGTAGTTTCACTGCAGCATATTTTTTAGTTTAACTTGAATAATAGCTTAATAATACTCTTACCTGAGTAAAATATTTGGCTATTCTGTCTAGCATAAGTAACTTGACTAAATAACAAACAGGCTTGTTTTAAACTATAGTCACAGCTGATGTTTATGTTAATGAGTGTTACCATTTCTGTACACAAGCTTACTTTAAATAAGATTCATCCCCAATATATATGGATATCAAACTAATATACAGTAGGGAGTATATACTGTCACTGGAGATACTGGTTTTATAATATTATGTTAAAAAGAACGTCTGCTGGGAACGTCTGGCAAAATCCCTCGTGAGAAGGAGCTTTAACTCCAATCTCCAGCAGGTCTTTGAACACCTTCCGAGGGAGGTGGGGGACATGTTGGGGGACATGTTCGGTGCCTCTATTGTTGAGGCGGCTAGTCGGAGATGTGGCTGCAAGGTTGTCGGTGCATGTTGCGGCAGTAACCCTCGAACATGCTGGTGGAAACCAGTGGTAGGGTGGGAAATTGATAAGATTTTCACGATTCCGATTTTCTTATTGTTTCTGTGAAACAATGAATTCGGTAAGTGCTAGGTGACATTCGCCTACCTTCACCTGGGACATTCTATTTCGGCCTGCCTCGGCAAAAACAGAAGGCAGGGAACGCGAGCTGCCAGTCTCTGAGCCAGCCAGGCTACCCGTCTCATTACAGTCATCTAAATCTAATGGAGAAGGCATCCGTTTAACAAAAAAGCATTACTGTACAATTTTGGGGAAATAAACTCATCTCACCCTGATTTATATAAACGAGTGTCACCTTTCTCTCTCAACTGCGTAGCATGTTTAATAACCCCAAAGAGAAGTAGGAAATTAAGCACATTAAGCACAGCCAGTGATATAAAACTAGCAACTTACCACTAGAGTTGCCTTCCATGCGTAACTTTAGCTTCTGTCCGGAAGCATCAAAAACACAGCATTCGTTAAATTGTATGCCATGTTGTGTGCGCAGGTGTTTCTTCATGTTGGATGTATTTCCTCCTGCTGATGTAATTGCCACTTTGCAATGATTGCAAAGTGCCTTGTTGCCATCTTTCTCTTCCTGAAAATAAAGCCTAACTTTCGATTGCTTTGAGCGCTTTTGTATTGCTTATGCCTGGTCACATCGTATTTGCTTACTGGATGCCATGTGCTAAAATTGTGTAAAAAAATGTGATGTAAGTCATGCTGCCCAGCGCTAGGCTCTGGTTCTGCCTGGAATCGTTAAGAGAACAGTTAGGCAAGCTGCCAAACGGTGCCATGGAATTGGAACACATGGAACCGGTTCTGAACAGGAACCCATTTTCGATTCCCATCCCTAACCAGCAGTGAGGAAGGCTGTCAAGCTGAAGAAGGAGTCCTATTGGGCTTTATTGACCTGTGGGACTCCAGAAGCTGCTGACAAGTATCGGCATTAAAAGCAGCGGGTGGCTTGGCTGGTCGCTGAGGCAAAAACTCGGGCATGGGAAGAGTTCGGAGAGGCCATGGAGAAAGACTTCCGTACGGCTTCGAAGCGATTCTGGTCCAAAATCCGGCATCTCAGGAGGGGGAAGCAGTGCACTATTAACACTATTTATAGTGGGGGTGGTGTGCTGCTGACCTCGACCAGGGACATCGTATGTTGGTGGGCAGAGTACTTTGAAGACCTCCTTAATCCCACCAACACGTCTTCCATTGATGAAGCAGAGCCTGGGGGCTCCGGGTCGGGTTCTCCCATCTCTGGTGCTGAAGTCACTGAGGTGGTTAAAAAGCTCCTCGTGGCAAGGCCCCAGCGGTGGATGAGATTCACCCTGAGTACCTTAAGGCTCTGGATGTTGTGGGGCTGTGTTGGTTAGCGTGACTCTGCAACATTGTGTGGACATCAGGGGCAATTCCCCTAGATTGGCAGACCAGGATGGTGATCCCTCTGTTTAAAAAAGGGGACTGGAGGGTGTGTTCTAACTACAGAGGAATCACACCCTTAAGCCTCCCTTGTAAGGTCTATTCCGGGATTCTGGAAAGGAGGGTCTGTCGGATAGTCAAATCTCGGATTCAGGAGGAGCAGTGTGGTTTCTTCCTGGCCGTGGAACATTGGACCAGATCTACACCCTCAGCAGGATCCTGTTAACCTCACTCCGCCAGATGGATTTGCTCCGCATATCCATCTGGAAACCTTCCGTTGAAGTAATTTTGGGAAGGGGCGAAAATACTGGTTAGCTGATTGGCCTATGTTGGTGATAGACGGGCCAAATAAACCAATAAGATCAATGAAGCATATGACGTACTGACAGAGCGACGATGAAAACACAACCACAAGCCAATCTACTCTTGCCGAAACCAGTCGGGAGAAGAGCAAAAACATATTTTCCTCTGAAAAAAGCCTCCAGAGCAGTGTTTTTTTCTTCTTTCAGTGAATAAATACTCTGTAATTCTGATAAAACTTGCTTGATAGCCACGCTAACGCTAGTTTCATCGGCAAAAGCCGCCATGTTCTTTAGACTGAACCAGGGGCGTTGCTAGGCACAAAGCTTTACTGGCGCACTGGCCCCCTAGTGCATATGCCCCTCCTTCCATACATAAATACAGACAAGCACACTGCCCAACCCTGATACATTCCTACCAAAATTACCAGTTGAGATATTAATGAGTATAAGAACATATTTGTTTTAACAAACATGAACATTTTCAACATTGCAGCTATAAAAAAATAAGACATCAACAACTTTGACAAATAAAAAGTTTCCTTATACACATTCTGAAGTAATCATTAATTCCTAGGTTACAGAGTTTTAGTTGGGGGGAAATTTTAACTCATCCTGAGCTAAGTTTTCCTTTTATTTTTTGAGCATTAAACCTCCTATTTATCATTTTTGCATAGTGGTCAATCACTTGTGACTCAGCTTAGAAAGTTCTTCCTTTTCAACTGATAAAATAGCAAGATGATGGAGCCTGTCTTGTCCCATTGTGCACCTCAGCCAAGTGTGGATCCTTCTCAACACACTGAATGACCTTTCACAACTACAGCTGTAGACTGGGATTGTGAGGGAGATCTGGATGACCTGCGTTAGTGTTGGGAATATGATGTTATCAAGCAAGTTGAAAACACACTGCATATCCTTGATGACAAGGCTTTCTTTTTTAACCAGGAAAAGCTCAAACCATTTTGAATTAAATGAACGTTTTTTTTTACTCCAAATTTGTGCTGGGGATGGTGGGACAACTTCACTTGTTTAGGACCATCTTGCTTTCCCCCTAAGTCACTAATGTCCCCTTCTTGTTTGTGGATGCTGGTTGTTGCTCCCTCATCACCTTCATGGTCCTGTCTCTCCTGTCTCTCACCTGTCTCTTGCCTGTCAGTCTCGACTCCTCCTCCCTTTCCTACTCCAGCACCTGCATTCTCATTCTCTACAGCAAACATTAAAAAAACGTAAATTTATAATTATGTAAATATCTATCATATTGCTTATAACGTCCCTAATGTAACTGCTTAGCTTAAATCACTAATTCATTATGGGACCTTACCTCCCTCTCTCATCTTGTTTTACTGCTTCCCTGTCTCTGCTTCGTGTGAGGAATTTCCTGATAGCCATCTACAAACCAATGCAGTAATTTTCAGTTAGTAGCCTATAAATCATGTGGTTTCACTAAGAAAATAATAAAATTGACAGGTAAGAAACGTTACCAGAACTAAAAATGCGTCGTGGCCGCACAGTGTCCCATCCAACTCAGTTGAGAGCAGCGTGTCAATTTACCTGCAGTTCATGCAGTGACATGCGCTGACGTGGGGGCGCTAATACATCCTCAATTTGGAGTTACCAACACACTTGCTGCGCATTTGAGTAGAAATATACGTCTCCTTCCGTTGGAATTATCTAAATTGATGCATTAAAAAAATGTAATACTGTTGCAAATATTCATGAGATTTATACTGGGGCACAGCTCATTTATACTGGGGCACGTGCCCCAGTAAATGGGGTCTGGCGACGCCGATGGACTGAACTGTCACGCTTCTCGTTGCGTCACACCTCAACCCGCCTCAAAGCCAACGCTGATTGGACGTTTGTTTGGTGAACGGCTCCAAATTTTCTTTAACAGAGAGTCTCCAGACTGATCTGCAAGTGAAACCTTGAAAGCTCGCAAGATCAGGATGGTCTCACGAGGCTAGGATCCTGGAGGGTGCATGGGAGTTTGCTCAACCAGTGTACATGTGTTTTGTGGATCTGGAGAAGGCATTCGACCGTGTCCCTCGGGGGGTCCTGTGGGGGAGTACTCTGGGAGTACAGAGTACCAGGCCCTTTAAAAGGGCTGTTAGGTCTCTGTACGACCGGTGTCAGAGCCTGGTCCGCAATTCCGGCAGTAAGTCGGACTTGTTTCCAATGAGGGTTGGACACTGCCAAGGATGCCCTTTGTAACCGATTCTGTTCATAACTTTTATGGAAGCGTGCACTGTACCGGTCTGTTGTGGTGAAGAGAGAGCTGATCCAAAAAGCAAAGTTCTCGATTTAATGAGCTCTGGGAAAGAACGAGATCCCGGATACAAGCGGCTGAAATGAGTTTTCTCCGTAGTGTGTCCGGGCTTTATGTCTGATCAGTCTTCTTATAATTGAGCTGAAAGTTTAGAGGGGCAACAAGATCTTTGTAGATTTGCAGTGGTCTGATACTCCTTCCATTTCAATATTATGGATGTGTTCCTTAGGATGTTTAAAGCTTGGTAAATATTTTTGTATCCAAATCCGGCTTTAAACTTCTCCAGACATCAGCCCGGCCAGGTGTGTTCCTTGTTCTTCATGATGCTCTTTTTGCTTTAAACAGACCTCTGAGACTATCACGGAGCAGGTGCATTTATACAGAGACTTGACACAGATGGATTCTATTTACCATCATCAGTCATTTAGGTCAACATTGGATCATTCAGAGATCCTCACTAAACTTCTGGAGAGAGTTTGCTTCACTGAAAGGAAAGGGGACAATTAATTTTGCATGCCCCAATCTTGAGTTTTTTTATTTGTTAAAACTGTTTAAAATATCCCATAAATTTCATTCCACTTCATGATTGTGTCCCACTTGTCCGTGATTCTTCACAAAAAGAATACACTTTCATATCTTTAAGCTTGAAACCTGAAATGTGGCAGAAGGTCAAAAAGTTCCAAGAGGCCAAATACTTTTGCAAGGCACAGCCATTTTTTTTTTACCACCTTAACTGTGTAGTTGTTATAGTTCTCCCCTTTTGAGGCTCTGAGTTTTTAGTCTTCAGCTATTAATTATTTTGTTTTGTTGACCTTTGGTATATTTCCCATTACATTCAAGCAGTCTTTAGTTACTCTCTGTTGCCCCCTTGTGCTTGTTTCCTTTCCCCTGGGCTTCCTTCTAGTTAGTTCCACTCACACCTGCTCCATATTCAGCTCATTAGCCCATCCTTTGTTCTGTCCCCCTTATACATACCACCTCTGCAGTCACTCAGTGCTGGTTCCTTGTTGTTTTTAGTTGCTTCCTCGTCTCTGGCTCCTCACGTGAGTTTTCCCTGATGTTTTCTGTTGTTTTTTTTTGGTTCTTTGTGTTTTATATTTTTGTATTTTTGGATGTCTGCCTCAGTTGCCTATTAAATCAACAAGAACTCATCTCTGCTTCACTCATCTCTGCATTTGGGTCCTCAAAATACTTCACCCCCATTGCTGACATAGTGGTATGTGTTGGGTGAGGGTTACCTGAATCAAAAGGTGACTTAACTAAGTATTGTATGCAAAATTATTGAACAAGATTAATGTGAGCAAAAAAAAGAATTACTTAGATTATCCAGAAACTATGTCAGAATAAATGTGGAAAAAGTATGAAGCTTTGAAACCAAAATCCCAACATTGTATGATCTATTAGTACACCTAAAGATAAGCATTGTGAAACAAAATTAAGGGACACAGAAATCTAAAAGAGGAGATCATTTTAAATGATAGTGCTTCCACCTCAGGTCTCTCTATTTCACCTCTCCATTCTCCTTTAATATCCTCACTCGTCCTACTCTGTGTTAATGGTAATTAAATTAAATGTAGCTATGAGTCCTTCGGTATGGTTAGCAGAAGGTTAAACATTAAGAGAATTTGACACAGCCATGCACTATAACCAACTATTATGACACTTCTATTAGGATGAAGTGAGCCTCTGAATAATGGCAAGATTCATATAGATTATTAAGTTAAAAGGATTTGACAATACACACACATCCTTCTGCTGCAGTCAATGGAGGATCTCCAGATTTTAAAATCACGGAATCCTATTTTTCCCATATGTAAAGAAATCTTTGAATTTGCAAGAATTAATCAAAAGTAGATCAGCCAAAACAATTATTTCTTAAAAATATCCTCAGCTGGTCAAACATTGAGTTTATCAATTTTAAAAAAAACTGCCATCGGTGAAGTACATTTCTTTCTTAGAATCGTTTAAAATAAAATAAAAAACTGGAGGTTGTAGAATGTTTTCTTTTTCATATTATAAAAATACTGGACCAGGTGAAAAGTGGAGCAGCTGTTTAGGAGATAACTATAATGTGCCCTTTACTCTCCTTTGAGTAGGAGTGGCAATAAGAAAGCCATTGTTGGAGGAAGGCTTAAGGAGATATTGTCTTTGCCACAAACTGTGCAGGTGACATGGCAAACATGTGGAGGGAATGTTAGCGCTGAAGAGACCATACAAAATTTCAGTCGACATGTGAAATGATAAGGGAGACATGCATAACCTTGGGGGTTGGTGGGGGGGGGTCCCACTGACTATCATTGATAGAAGCATGGAAGGTGAATTTATGCTATGGAAATTATATTCAACATTATATTTATTTGAAAATTTAGTTCAATATATATACACTATATTGCCAAAAGTATTTGCTCACCTGCCTTGACTCACATATGAGCTTAAGTGACATCCCGTTCCTAATCCATAGGGTTCAATATGACGTCGGTCCACCCTTTGCAGCTAGAACAGCTTCAACTCTTCTGGGAAGGCTGTCCACAAGGTTTAGGAGTGTGTTTATGGGAATTTTTGACCATTCTTCCAGAAGCGCATTTGTGAGGTCGCACACTGATGTTGGACGAGAAGGCCTGGCTCTCAGTCTCCGCTCTAATTCATCCCAAAGGTGTTCTATCGGGTTGAGGTCAGGACTCTGTGCAGGCCAGTCAAGTTCATCCACACCAGACTCTGTCATCCATGTCTTTATGGACCTTGCTTTGTGCACTGGTGCACAGTCATGTTGGAAGAGGAAGGGGCCAGCTCCAAACTGTTCCCACAAAGTTGGGAGCATGGAATTGTCCAAAATGTCTTGGTATGCTGAAGCATTCAGAGTTCCTTTCACTGGAACTAAGGGGCCAAGCCCAGCTCCTGAAAAACAACCTCACACCATAATCCCCCCTCCACCAAACTTTACACTTGGCACAATGCAGTCAGACAAGTACCGTTCTCCTGGCAACCGCCAAACCCAGACCCGTCCATCAGATTGCCAGATGGAGAAGCGCGATTCGTCACTCCAGAGAACGCGTCTCCACTGCTCTAGAGTCCAGTGGCGGCGTGCTTTACACCACCGCATCCGACGCTTTGCATTGCACTTGGTGATGTATGGCTTGGATGCAGCTGCTCGACCATGGAAACCCATTCCATGAAGCTCTCTGCGCACTGTTCTTGAGCTAATCTGAAGGCCACATGAAGTTTGGAGGTCTGTAGTGATTGACTCTGCAGAAAGTTGGCGACCTCTTCGCACTATGCGCGTCAGCATCCGCTGACCCCGCTCCGTCAGTTTACGTGGCCTACCACTTCGTGGCTGAGTTGCTGTCGTTCCCAAACACTTCCATTTTCTTATAATACAGCTGACAGTTGACTGTGGAATATTTAGGAGCGAGGAAATTTCACGACTGGATTTGTTGCACAGGTGGCATCCTATCACAGTTCCACGCTGGAATTCACTGAGCTCCTGAGAGCGACCCATTCTTTCACAAATGTTTGTAAAAACAGTCTGCATGCCTAGGTGCTTGAATTTATACACCTGTGGCCATGGAAGTGATTGGAACACCTGATTCCAATAATTTGGATGGGTGAGCAAATACTTTTGGCAATATAGTGTATATATATATATATATATATATATATATATATATATATATATATATATATATATATATATAATTTTTTTTTTTTTTTCCGTTAATAATCATTACGTCTTAATCCACTACATAAAATGTTATTAACATAGTTTAGGAGTCAAAATATAAAAAGAAGGGAGTTTTATAAACTCTTTTGCATAATTTTTCCCAAAATCCACTTGATTACTGTTTTCTTTTTGTTTGTATATAATGTATTCCAGGATGTATCAAAAGAAGGGCCATATTGTTCCTCTTTATCTGCCAGCCATTGCTGCAGCAGCTCAGGCAGTCTGTGACCTGTATGTCGCTACCGTGATTGGCAAGGCTGCAACTGCCTCTCAAGCTGGAAATATGTTTTTATCAAATCATAAGGTAAGATAAAAAATAAAAGAGGAAAATGTAAAAAAAAAAGTCTTCTTTTCTGCCAAAAAGAACTCGATCTAAAGTTAGCTTAACCTGCTGACCAGCCATCAGAAAGCCAGCCAGCCAGCCAGTCATCCATCCATCCATCCATCCATCCATCCATCCATCCATCCATCCATCCATCCATCCATCCATCCATCCATCCATCCATCCATCCATCCATCCATCCATCCATCCATCCATCCATCCATCCATCCATCCTGCTTATTGATTTAAAGTCAAGTTCTACTATTACTCTTTACCAAGGCAGTTCCACTGCTTGAGGCACTCTTACCTCCCGACCTGAATTTTTTCCCCCCATTTTAATTTTAGAAGAATGGTCTCAGAATTCAAAGAGCAGGCTCTGAAATAGATTTCAAATTAATTCACGTTGGTTTCGCTAAACTTAAGTTCTCTCAATAGTAAGTTATTCTTTTTGTAGCACTGTTGCTTGCAGCAAAAAGGTTCTGGGTTCGATTTCTGGCCCAGGGTCTTTCTGCATGGAGTTTGCTTGTTCTCCTTGTGCATGCGTGGGTTCCCTCTGGGTACTCCGGCTTCCTCACGCAAGCCAAAAAAACATAAGCGTTACAGTAGGTTCATTGCATTCTCTAAATTCTCCTTAGCTGAGAGTGTGTTTGTGTGCATAGATATATGTCTCTATGTTGTCCTGCGACAGACTGGCGACCTTTCCAGGGTATATCCCGCCTCTGCGAGATAGATACCAGCCCCACTGTGATCCTGATTAAATAAGTTGGACAGGATGGATGGATATACATTTGTGTGTTTAAAAAGAAAAAAAAATGTCTTACACTGATTAACACCCAGAGCTCTAGCCATTTAAATGCCATTGAGAGATTTGAAGAGGACCATGTTTAAACCTTAATTAATGGAAGCACCATTAGACAGTAAAATTGACCAATACTTATGAGAAGCTAATTAGGTCAGCACTGGCTAGTTTTATCATTATCACAGTGCAAGTGTCACTTTTCAAAAACAAACTATTCTGCATTTTTATTGGGGTTTTAAGAATAGGGTTTTGTGAATTGTCTTGGTCAATTAGACATTGCCTAGGACATTCTAATAGATTAAAATTAACCATTGCACTTGTGCTCTCTCTACATGTTTATAATGTAGAATAGGATACTTGAGGTCCCAAGTTTGGTTTGGGACATATTTTTAAACCAGAGATCTACACTGAGATGAGGTATAGTTCCCTGAAATTTATTTCGGAACCTCCTGAAGCAGGACGCTGTGCCCCCTTTTCCACTGCCAATAAAAAGCCTGGAGTCTCAAAAGCCCCGAGGCTTTGCTAATCACACTTTGCTTTGCCATTTGCATTACCCGTGCATTCCTTTCTCGGGGCTTTGGTCCCTCAAGCGACCAAAGCTTGGTGGACTGTTTGGTTTCTTTTTTGCTACGTAAATCCCCCCTCCCTGCTATCTTTAAACTGCCGTTTTGTTTTGTTACTGCCAACATACAGACACACGCAGCTTTGTTTTCAAGACATAAGGGGACATTTCATTGACTTACATTCACTTTACATGGCCTAACCCAGATCCTTAACTTAACCCTTACTATTACCAACATAAACCTAACCAGTGCTGGAGTGGCACAAATTTTCAGCCCTGGAGTTTCACGCTTCACACCTATTATTAAAAATCATGTAACTGTAATCTTACAGGTTAAGAGAACTACACCCCATGTTTCTGCAAAGGCTTTTAATTCAGACAAGCTCAAGAAAATGAAGCAGGACTACAAGAGGCTGAATTACCACAACAATCGTAGCAGATCAGACGACCGGACAAAATTCTGGAATCACCAGCTGGATGCGATCCTGTGACACAGGCCTGCATACATGGTCACTGGAGCCACAAAAGACTTGGCGGCTGCGATACTGGATGCTGTCAGCCAGAAGGAGCTCTAGGACATGGACTTTAGTCAGAGAGAGCGGCCTTTTCTTTCATGTTCATTTTATATGTTGAAGCAGGAGAAGGGAAAGATCGTACTGAAACACATGCATGCACACCCACAGTTTGTTGCTCTGTGTTCATGATCGCACTCCAACATGTGGTGTTGTTTATGATTACATTCCAAAAAAGTTAAAAAACAAAACACTAAACTTTGTTTCCAAGTTTTAAGACGTTTTTCTTTACATGCAGGAAGCTTTTTCAATTCAAATGTCAGAAATAGCGTTGAACTCGAGCTATGGTACAGTATGTTTTATGTATGTTTACACTTTTTTGGCAACCACGTCACTGTGTTGCTTTGAATTATTGTCCCAGGCCTTTTAAAATAATGCAAAAGGAACATAACAAATTCCTATTATTGGGGTTTTACAAAGCTTGGGGCCTTAAAGCTTTTAGTGAAGCAGCTTAAAGGTGAAGCAGCTAAATATGATGTTGTATGTGTATGGTCTGTGTCTTTATATCTGCATGGATCTGTAAGCATTTCTAATAGGTATGTTACAATAAATTCTTTATATTGTTCAACTCTTCTGTGGTGTTCCTGCGAGGCAGTGGGAATGTGAGAAAGCATATTTTTACACTACAAAGGTCAACCATTCTATTGCTAGATTTTCTTCCTGTAGTGTCCTGCATCTAGCTCTATTCATTTTCCCTTTTGTTCCTCTCACCAGCATACATGGTTCTACAGAATATGCAGACAGCATGGTGTTGCAATGTGTGCAACCATCAGTGGCGGCTGGTGAAGTTTTCTCCAGGGGGGGGCTATAAATTTAAATTCAAAATAGATACGAATAAAGCACTCCAACATATACTAAGCCTTCATACCAGTATATTTATATGAATGAAACAACAACAAAAAAATATATATAAAAACATAACATAATTTCATGGACAGGTTTACTTTATGTGCGTAAATCCATCTGAGGGTCTGTGAAGGCAAATCCGTGTGAAGGCAAATCTGTGCCTCGTCCAATATGTTGTCACAATCTAAAGAAATATGTACAAGTTAAGTAACTGAGAAGCTATTAGTCGACTTTATATTTTAATATATGACAACTTATTTTCTGAGAATCTATTTATTTAAGAGCAACTATGAAAATTAACAAACATCTGGAAAAAGTACACTATATTATATTATTTCCAATGCGAATCCGAGATTGTTCATTATTCTTTGCATTTTCTAAAAAATGCCTTAAATCAGACCTACCTGTCTTTATCCATGCTGGGTCAGATCCTGACGTTTAACAAAGAAGTCAGTAAAGTAGATTAAAGTGTTAGCCTCGCTTCATGCAGCTAGCCAAGCCTTGTAGCTAAACCAGGTCCTGGAAAAAGACAGTGACCATCTCCATCTGTCTTTGGACTGCTGAATTTTGATGTTCACAAACAGGTTCACCTCTTGGTAAGTTTGCTTTAAGGGACTCCACTTAATAAAAATTTTCTTGCGCCATTTCTTTCTTTCTCTCTCTCTCATGATCATCTCCAACTTCTACGACTAGACCTGTCAATCAGCCGTATTACTACTGTGACTAGATATCCTTTCAGCTCCGCAGGTAAGCTGCGCCCCGAGCTCACCAATCCTTTTTTTTGCAGGAGCTACTGTGCATGTACAACTTTTAACGAGAGTCAATGGCCAAATGTTTTTGTGCCCCAGGGGCAGAAATACGTCACCAATCCAACGACGAACAAAGCAGCTTTACTCGTCATTAAAGATTAAATATCTTTCTTGCACATCTATCACACCATCAGTGTGCGAGTGTGTGCGTGAATGGGTGAATTACTGAAGTTTCCTGATTTGAAAAAGTGCTATATAAGTAAAGGCCAACTAAAAAAATCTATTGATATATTATAATTTTATAATTTAATTTCCATTCATTTTTTGGAAGTCTTAATCAAGCTCATTGTGTGGGTGGGGCGGCACCCTCTATTGACCAACCACCAATGGCAACCATAGGGATTGAGTGTTGAATGTAAAAAAGGCTTTATAGTAGTTGTTTTGAACAGAATGCAGAACTGATAAAATAACACTAGATGCCAACATGTGCCTTATTAAAACAAAAGGAACATAAAATTCTTACATATTTAGTTATTTCTAAAATGGTCAAGGACAGGAGATATAACTGAATTTGATAAAGACTGGTTACAAGGGAGAGTCAAAAACTTTCTAACTTATTTGTTGCAGTTAAATATTCATAATTTTCACTGACCTTTTAAAGCTAAGAATAATTGCTGATGAAGCCAAGTGAAATAGGCAGCAGTGCATCACTCCCTGCTAATTGATTTGGCTCATGCACTCATTAACTTTTTACTGTGATCAGCACTATGACAGGAAGTAATCACCCATCAATTTTGTGCTTCTCAGAGATGCCTTTAAATTTCAATAGCTGACGATTCTGCCAAAGAAAGTCTGGCAGAACTTTGCACGAGATTGAATAGTGTCTCTCTGCCTTGAGGTAGAGCCGTCTGTGGGAGCGCATTCCAGGTCACCCACTCTCTGTGGGCAACAAAGAAAGAAAAGGTGAAGAGTTGTAGTGAGACAAACTAAGAAAAATAAGAGCAGTTGTAAGTAATGCCTGTAACTTTGTAAATGCCAGATCTCATAGCGTTCTGCTCCAGATAGACCGCCTTAAATACATTTCAGTTTATTTTGATTCCATTTATTGATGGAGTGATTCATTTCCTGTGTCTATATAAAGCCATGTGCTATAGCTATGGCGGTGCCTCTTCTAAGACCAAAGTGAGGAGCGTTCATTGTGAAAAAGACAAATCAGTCCTGTAGGCTCGCCTCTTCTCTGAGCTCTTGTTGCAGTCATTAGGCTGAACACATCCCACCTACTTTCTTTACCAACCAGCTCCCTGCCAGCTGCAGTTTTAGAAGTGAATCATGCTGTTGTGCATTTTTATTGTGTTAGTTTGACAATCAATGTCCTGATGATTGTCAGATAACCTCTAGTTTCCCCAGGCATGAAGTTCATAGTGTTTATCACACATATTAAGACATTATATTCCTCATGATTTGTAAGGAGGCCCATAGTATTCCACCCTCCAGACTCAATGTGTTTAGTAGTGGAGTCTGCCTAGGGCATGCTGATATCCTTCCTATAACCATGTTTGATTGGAGGGTTTCTAGGCATGTCCTACTGGGAGGAAACCCCGCAGAAGCCAGAGAAGCTATGAGGGCAATAGATTTACATTCTAATCAAGAAATTTGATGGATTTAAAAATGTTTGGGGAAAAAATTTAACTCCTACTCAATGTCATATAAAAGTGTATCAAGTATAAAAAAAGAGAATGTGGTCAACGCTACAGAAGGTAATGCTACAGTAAACTACAGCAATTAATATTCTAGGTTTCAAATTCCTACTCACAGGGTTCTTTAAAGTAAATTCTACATTAGCTGAGCCCTGGCTAACAGTGCCGCAGGGATTAATCAATGAGGATGAACCACAGCTCTCTGGATGTGTGGCAGTGTTTAACCAGTCGCTGCACTCAGTTGTTTATAAATGGATACAGGTTCTCCACCAGCACTATTAGAAAACCATAAAACCTGTTTCTGGGTTATGCCTCTGACATAATAATATGTGGTGACATTGGAAAACTCAGTTCTCATGGATACAAAAATTACATAATCGGATGCATTTCTCTTTTTTTTTGTCAGCCTTGTGTAACCATGCTCTCTGCCTTTTACTTTATCTGTTTATTGGTTAACTTTTTTTACATTTTCAATTGGTTCATCTGCTTGCTTGCTGGTATCTTAGCTGGAGATGTTTTAAATAGACTCCGTTTCCTGTCGTCTGATTCATTTCAGGAATAGTGGAGCGCTGGGCTTTTGACTATTAGCCAAACAATAACAGTGAAATGAGCTTTCCACTTTAATAATTATACAAAGTAATAACAAAATAGTTAGCGCTGTTGACACAGTACACAGTGATAATGATTCGCTTGTGTTTTTCAAATATTCTATAATCACACTCCACCATGAGCTTTTAGCAAGAGGGCTTGTCGAATTTAATTAGACAGTTGAAATGAGGAGGTAAATGCAACTCGTTTAGGCGTTGGAATGCTGCGAGGCCCATCTGAACCTGAGCTGAGTGTCTCTATGTTAGTCCATCATTCTCTCTGCAGCTTCACATGTCTAGGTTAGCTGCTCCTATGACTGCTGGTGACCCATAACAGATGCATGACCACTGAGGCTATCAGTTAGAAATCTATTATAATAGGGGACACGTGTTCTGATGTGTCTAATCCCAACCCATACACCATCACTGGCTAAGTCCATACTATAGAGACAGGGCAAAGGTGAATCACTACGTTTTGGCTTATAAAAACCAGATGAGGTTAAATAAGAAAAAGAGGGAAAGTAGTCCCCACATGCAGCATCCAAAGAAAGTTCATGTCCCAGAAATGACTACGGGTAGGTCTGCAGGCATGCATACCCTCGAATGTGATTAAAGAAAAGCAGAGCCTCTAAAAGCTTATTTATGAAGGCTCTGCACATGTATGATTTTATTTCCCTGGCAACAGCTTTGTGTTTAAATATAGAATAAGACAGCATCAGCCAGACTCTACAGGGACTAATTGTTTGAAAAGAAAAGCTTGAATGAAATTCACTGATAGTACTTTAGAGCTGCCCTAACCCTGGGGGCTGTCCTTTCTCTGGTCTGTCCCAACTTGATGTTTTAAAAAAAAAATATTTTAGTACCTCTCTTGTTGCTGTTTTTTCCCTCTGAAGAAAAGTAAACCATTTTCTGCACAGTGAGGTTTTCCTCCCTCCCTTTTATGCCCACATTATGCAATCATGCATCTCTTTCATACCAAGCCCGGGAGGCTGTGGATCTGGAGGAGGACAGAGGACCTCAACAGGTGGAGGTTTTTATTCTAGGGATAGAGGAAGGAGGAGGTGGAGAAGGAAGAACAGGGCAGCGAACTGCTCCTTAACGCGCCCTTTGATCTGCTTATGCCGCCTTGTCTTTTGCCTCTGAGGGTAAATCGACTGATGACAGTAGGTCCCAGTCGGCCAACATGACCCCTTGCAGTAGGCTATCTTCACCATCTGCCAGCAATGGGACCACAAGGCGACAGCGAGGGGAGATGCGGAAAGAGAGGGAGGGAGGGAGATGTGGAAGGAGGGGGTCGTCAGCGCTCCCCGAGGACCCCCCCGTGCTGCAGTTTTCATCTGCTAATTATGTTTAATTGCGACTATATAATCAGAAGCGTCGTATCTGCTGTCCCTTATCTCTTCTACAGAACCCCCCAAAAAACTTAGTGACGCAGCCTCGTAATAAACGCGGAGTAATTGCAAAAACACTGCGTTATAATACAGAGGCTTTCTGCACTGGGAAAGGAGCGGGGGGATGCCACTAGATATTAAAACAGTTTTGTTTTGCTGTTTTTTTTTTTTTGTTTTTTTTTTGGTTGTTGTTATTTTTTACCAGTGCGCAGTTAACGAGGAGAAGAGGCGCGAGTGAACGATGCTCGTTAACGCGGAGACCAGGCGTCATGGGAGCGCACACATCCGCGTAACACAAGGGATGGCAGGAGCGGACGCACATTGTGGTTTGGTTTGGGCGAGCTGGCAAAAGGTGCCGAGACCAGAGGTGCTGTGCACGTGCACCAACCCACCCGTGCGCCCTCGATTACCAGGGAACCGGGCTGGATGAGAGAGTGAGAGAGAGAAAGAGAGAGAGAGACCACGAGAAAGAAGAAGATACGAAACATCCGTTCACCGCACAGTAAAGTTACATTTTGTAGATGAGGGAAATCTAAATAAATATCCAGGTTGTTCCTGTGGCGCCACCAGGGTGGCGGCTAATAGGAATCACAGGACTAAGGGTACATGTGTTGCCCCCACTCCCACCCGCCCCTGTCCATGCAGTCTTTTATTAAAACCCATTTTAATTATTATAGTAAAAATAATTAAAAAAAAGCAAAAAAAAAAAAAACAACAACTTTTGCAACATTTTATTTATTTCAAAATTTTATCCCTTCGTATCTGTCATGAACCCCCCCCCCCCCCACACACACACACACACACACACACACGCACACACACAGTTTTGAGGCCATACCAGGATTACATAAAAAATGTGGTTAATTTGTTCATTTCACAACAGCAAGTTTAAAGTATTTTCTCTGTTTTTGCACCCCCCACCCGAAAAAAAAAAAAAAAAAAGACATTTTAAATCGTTGCATGCAGCTACAGCTATACAACGAAACCGCAGGGTTTAAAAGTTCACAGCTCACAATGTATGTTCTCACACGACAACGCTGTGATGCGATCTACCTGCTCACACTGTACGTCTTAATGCCAATTTATGCTTCTGACGCATAGCCTCTGCAACCGTAAAAAGTGACTGATTACACGCTGGATGGTCGCAAACCCGCGCAGACAAAAAGCAGCTGTGATTGGTCCTTGGTATGCCTTTCTGGCTGTCTGTGTGGTTGTTCTTCTCGATTCGGTGCTGGGGCACACCTTTTTTAAAAACCGAGCAGTAATAACAACATATCCACAACGAAAGGCTGATTGAGGAGGTTCGAAAGTGCGACCACTTGTACGATGCCTCAGATATGTTGTTTTGGAAAATAAACAACCGCCACCAAAGAAGTTCTCGTGACATCTGCAGAAGTTCTCGCAAGTTCTTGAATAGGCTCCCCCTATCGCTTTGGCGGGAAACTGCTGTGCTTCCCTAGAAATTCCAGACCGACGTTGCAGAAGCATACCAGCAAAACTGGTTCGTGACCAGACCCAAGCGACGTTTGATGTGTGTAGTTGCAGAAGTATAATCTGCCCTTAAAAACCACGTCGGACTCAGCTCTGCAGTGAGATGGCGCTACTTGGACTTGTCTATCCGGAAGCCAAACAAGTAGAAGAAGAATATGAAGCTCACTAGAGAAAAAAACTGCTGCAATGGCAATTTGTGCAATTGTTTTTGCTGAAAACCCTAAAAAGTAAAGGCGATGACGTATATGGCTCAGCAAACATGGCTATTATGGTCTGTCAATTTTACACAAAGAACTCCATTTCACTCACACCCCCACCATGCTTCTGTGTTTTAATTTGAGAGGAAGAAGAGGAAAAAGAATCCTTCTTCACATACTGTATGCCCACTGAGTTATTTGCTCACGACAGCCAACTGAATTTCAAACTCGTTAGATTTTGTCCCCACCTTTTGATTCCTGATCGGGAGGTGATGAGTGGTTGATCGCCCCTCATCATCCCCTGTAAACTAAACCCTGCATGATGCACGATCAGGCTAAAAGTCTAAAAAATACTCACACGACTGGAAAATGGGCCCAAAAAGGGCAAAAAATTGTACAGTGTATGCTCGGCTTTGCATCAACGCAGGTTATATATACACTATATTGCCAAAAGTATTTGCTCACCCATCCAAATTATTGGAATCAGGTGTTCCAATCACTTCCATGGCCACAGGTGTATAAATTCAAGCACCTAGGCATGCAGACTGTTTTTACAAACATTTGTGAAAGAATGGGTCGCTCTCAGGAGCTCAGTGAATTCCAGCGTGGAACTGTGATAGGATGCCACCTGTGCAACAAATCCAGTCGTGAAATTTCCTCGCTCCTAAATATTCCACAGTCAACTGTCAGCTGTATTATAAGAAAATGGAAGTGTTTGGGAACGACAGCAACTCAGCCACGAAGTGGTAGGCCACGTAAACTGACGGAGCGGGGTCAGCGGATGCTGACGCGCATAGTGCGAAGAGGTCGCCAACTTTCTGCAGAGTCAATCACTACAGACCTCCAAACTTCATGTGGCCTTCAGATTAGCTCAAGAACAGTGCGCAGAGAGCTTCATGGAATGGGTTTCCATGGTCGAGCAGCTGCATCCAAGCCATACATCACCAAGTGCAATGCAAAGCGTCGGATGCGGTGGTGTAAAGCACGCCGCCACTGGACTCTAGAGCAGTGGAGACGCGTTCTCTGGAGTGACGAATCGCGCTTCTCCATCTGGCAATCTGATGGACGGGTCTGGGTTTGGCGGTTGCCAGGAGAACGGTACTTGTCTGACTGCATTGTGCCAAGTGTAAAGTTTGGTGGAGGGGGGATTATGGTGTGGGGTTGTTTTTCAGGAGCTGGGCTTGGCCCCTTAGTTCCAGTGAAAGGAACTCTGAATGCTTCAGCATACCAAGACATTTTGGACAATTCCATGCTCCCAACTTTGTGGGAACAGTTTGGAGCTGGCCCCTTCCTCTTCCAACATGACTGTGCACCAGTGCACAAAGCAAGGTCCATAAAGACATGGATGACAGAGTCTGGTGTGGATGAACTTGACTGGCCTGCACAGAGTCCTGACCTCAACCCGATAGAACACCTTTGGGATGAATTAGAGCGGAGACTGAGAGCCAGGCCTTCTCGTCCAACATCAGTGTGCGACCTCACAAATGCGCTTCTGGAAGAATGGTCAAAAATTCCCATAAACACACTCCTAAACCTTGTGGACAGCCTTCCCAGAAGAGTTGAAGCTGTTCTAGCTGCAAAGGGTGGACCGACGTCATATTGAACCCTATGGATTAGGAACGGGATGTCACTTAAGCTCATATGTGAGTCAAGGCAGGTGAGCAAATACTTTTGGCAATATAGTGTACTTCTGGCAGTGAGAACAAAGTAAATCCTGGAGGTCACTAAAAATTAGCTGTCCATAAGTGCTGTCAGCACACTGAAGCATAATGGGCTAAATGTTATGGTAAATGCCATGCTTGGACTTGAGAAGACATAGAGGACCTTCACGTCCCATAGGTTTCAAGTCTAAATTGCCACAAATTTGCTAAAAAACATTCATTTTGAAAACTGTCTTTGGATCAGTGTGCAACTATCCAATCTCCCCAGTTAAAGACATTGCTAATGTTGGGTCTAGAATACGTTGATGCTGATGTGTTTGTGTGGTGGCTTTTGAACCAATACTCCATCAACACTCTTGGCTTTGTGAAGATCTTTAACATGTTTTTCTTCACATTCTGTTCCTCAAACCTCCAGGTATATCTATTGCATGTGGACATTTTCTTCACCACATTTTCCCCACTCAACCTTCAATTAATATGCTTTGATGCAACACTGCACAGTCAACTTACTTATGAACAGTTGTGGCATAATAGGTTTAAGTAAGGTGGGGTGTTTTTTTTTATCCATGTTAGAATACTGGAATGTCATATCAAAAGTTAAAGAAAAAACACAACCGTTTTTTTGCATTTACTTAATTATATTCAGTTATTTTAACACAATTGTTGCATGTTAGCAGGGTAGGACATAAAACAATTGCATATCTCTTTGAGGCTAATCTATACATTATATGAGCTGATTTCATACAGTTAGTGACATAGCCTTTCCAGTGAGATGGTGACTTTTATTAGTGGCCTCCTATATGCCCCATGCAAAACTCTCTGAAGGTGCCCCTGACATAATCCAAAAGTAGTGATGTTTTTTTTTTTTTTTATTTAAAACAGGAGGAAGATGTTTGCGCCCTCGCCACTACATCCTCTACCCCTTATATGTTTAATTAACAAGGCTGATGTGTAAGTACCTCCAGCCAGCGGAGCGTGGGCGGGCTGCGGGGGTAAAGAGACTGCCGGAGAAAATTCCCCTCATTTCTCACCATGGGGACGCCGAGCATCTCCACTCTCGCGCAAGCAAAGATGCCTACAACTGAAAATCCAAAATAAGTCGACCCATTTTAAACTTGTTCCAATTTGTTTGGCGTTCTTAGAGAAAAGCAGAAAAAATACAGAGGAAGCGTGATGGGCAGAGTGAGAGGAGAGAGGGAGAGAGTGTGCGTGTATTTTTTTTCTCTTCTCCATTCTCCCTCTCTCTGTGTGTTTTGATGTTATTTGTGACGGAATCCCCCCTTCAGTCTCTAAGAATCCGGAGAGCGGCGCAAGAAGAAGGAGGAGGAGGAAGAGGAGAGGACAGGAGAGGAGGAGGAGGTGGAGGCGCGCGGACCTGTCCACCAGCCCTCTCACTGCGGAACGCACGGGGCTGTCGCTGGAGATCCCCCCAAAAAACCAAACGCTGTTGCGGAGTCTGACTGACAGCCGTGCGTCAAGCGCCGTCGGTTAAATGGACCGCTTCTGACGCGGAGACGAAAGGCTTTCAATACCTTTTTTACCGGAGGAGGAGGAGGGGGGGTGCGAAAGGTGGCGGCGGAGGTGGGGGTGTCAGGTCTCCAGAACCAGACAGGTGGATTTATCAGTTTTATGGTGCCCTCCTGGAAGGAGAAGAAATGGATGGATTAATCTGACAGAGGGGGACGTTTGTTATTCCCACCCGAATGGAGTAACAGGCTGCAATGTCATCTCCACCTGGCCGCCTGGAGAGATGTGTCACAGGAATGGGGTGAGACAAATTCTGAATGATTTTCACAGTTATTACTATCCTCAATAGTTATGAACTCCACTCGTTTATTTTAGGGGAATGTTTTGCCCCAGCGGTTTTCTATTTGGGCTCATTTCTCTCGCCTCCTCCTCAAAGTGGAACACAGCGACAGGTTCGCTCCGTCGTTCGTCCGAGTCCTCGACACACAACCTGCTGCATGCCCTACATAGAGGAGAGAGGAGCGTGAGGGGAATTTTCACTGAGGAGCCACAGGCTGTTTTCCCACTCTCATTTTCTACGCACACATAGGAACACTTTCTCTCCCCGTGTGCTTGTTTGTTTGAGGAAAGAAGCGCTGCTCCCTTCTTTAATTCTTTCTAATTCTACCTTCGAATTTAAACTTGCCTTTCGTTGTGCGACTGATCCATGTTTCGTTAGAAAGAGGCGCGCACCGACGCACGCGTCCCCCTCAATAAAGGCACACGAGCGCAGGAGCGCACTAATTTGCGCACTGGGTTTGAGTTTTTTACGCTGCAAACCAAACAGCTTGAGTCATGAGGAATGTGAGGCAGTGACTCGATGCAATCAGCTGGGTTCTTAGATAAATAACTTTTTACCAACCAGCATTAAAAACGTAACGGCGAGTTTAGTACTGATATCCCTTTATATCTAGAATTGGATCTATTTGCATTATGATCTGAATGAGATTACATTTGCTACGAATTGAGGCTGTATAATGATACAGATTTCAATTCATTTCAGTGATTTTTGAGCATTTATGTATAAATTTCAATATCTGCATATGGTTATATTCTATTGGAAGCACTAAATTGCCAACCACTATAAGTTTGTCTTTTAAAAGTTGCCCAAACAGCGTTATATAAATAGAGTAAAATTAATTTTAAGATCAAAATAATCAACTGGCTTAGTTTGAGTTCTAGAAAAAGTCCACCCTTAAGTCTTCTAAACATTTATATCCTGGTGATTTATTTTATTTTATTTATTTATTATTGTTTTTTCTCAGATCAAGTTTGAACACTGTTCCTCTGGTTTCACTGACGCTGTGAGAAGGAACCAAAATGCCAGTAAACGTTCAGGTCTCTGTGGTGGACTGCACGGGCCCCCGCCCCACGGGAGTACAAGTCAGCAGCAACATTCCACACACGGGCTCCGAAGACGAAGGCGCAAAACGTCCTCCACCCCAACCCCGCACCAGAGGCAACGCTTCTTTGTGACACCCAAGGTAAAAAAGAAAAAAAAAAACTGCTCCAAAAATCCCCAGTTGCCAGCTTGTCGCTAAGGGGCGCTGTTGTACTACATTATGCCCCCCCTCCCTCCCTCTACCAGCATTCTGCTGCTGCTGATGAGAAAGCCATGTAATGAATTCATATCTCAAATTACAGTTTTCAGGCTTTTGAATGCAGTCACGTTGTGGAAACACATTTTCTTGCGTTTTTCTCCCGCTTTTTCGTGCCAGGTCTGACACACGAAGATCTCTGAAGGCTTCACACACACAAACACACACATTCATGCACACAGATGTTGCTTGGGAATGGGATCCATAAAACCATTTGATTGCTAACAGCATACAGGCTTGCCCTAAACTCCATGCATTTCCATATGATTTATCCCTGTCAGCAAATAAAGAATGCCCATCATAAGAGATGTATAGAGATGAATGTCTAGAATTACCTTTATTATTTAGGGTAAATTATTATTCACACCACTGTGGCAAAAAAAGCTGAGGGGAGACCATCGGTGTGCTTAGCGGTAGCCTATTTTCTTGTATAGCTCACATGACACAAAAAGAGATCAACTCTGTAGGGCAATGGAGTGGGGAGTAGTGAATGTCGAGAGCAGTTTCTGTCTTCATTAATATAAATATCTTGTGCAAAGCTGCAGTGAATTTCTGACTGTGATGTCATGGCACCTCTGAAACCTCAAGCGTGTTTTCATAAAGCAGGCCGACTTTTTTCCTGTTCACTTTCGGCTTACTCCACAGAGCATTTTTGTGCTTTTTTTTTTTCTTCATCTCTCTCATACTCTGCTATTAACCAGCTGCTATAACACAGCTTTACAGGATGAAAGCAGAAATAAAAATGCTCAGTGATGTCATGCATACCATATACTAAGAGGCAATTTTCTTATTTTTTTTCTTTTTGTGGCTTCCCCGTGACGTAGTCTTGAAGCGATGTGTCACATAGAGAAGCATCTTACTGAGCTGTTCACTGAAGCAGGGCTGTTGTTAGTAGAGCAGGTAGATTCCCCTGGAGCTAGAGATATTTGTCACTTTTGTCAATTTTGAGGCTGGATTTCTCAGTTTTATTGTTTTGTACCAATGCCTATATTATTTTTTTTTTGTCGCAGTACATTTTTTTCTCTTGGGTTTATTGCTCATACTAGAACAATATAGACTGTTTCTTCAAATATGCTAAAAAGTCAGTTCTGATCTAAACACTTTTGTAGTAAAAGCAAGTTAAATGTGCATACTGTATTCATAGATCTATATGGAGAGGGATCTTGCAGAGAAGAGCCTGTAAAAGTCAAGCATTGGTTCCTCTCATGTTTTTTTTTTCTGGATTGTGTGAGAACATTTGTAGAGTCTGATTCCAAAATTAGCCTATAATCTACATATGCCTGCAATGCAGGTTCAAGGAGCAGTCATGCAGAAGTGCTCTGTTAATGAAAAATACATGAGGGACTTTTTAACTTTCAAACAATTAACTTAAGTCGTGAGATGCGGAAGCATTAAGGCTCTCTGGAATTTAAATGTGGTAGAAATGTATTCGAACCCCATTAAAGTGTTTTTTTTACATTTTGTAAAACAAGAAGGCCAAACCTCAATGTATTTCATTAGGATTACAAGGGATTGAAAAGCAATAAGGAGTGAGCAGTGGAGAGAAAGAAAAAAAAACATGCTTCGCTTTTTTATAGATATAAATTGAAAACAGTGGTGCTTGAATATGTATCAGCCAGACACAAATTGGTTTTCACTTTGGCAATACAGGAATATGCTTCGACTTAAAATATCCATGTAGCTCTTGTCTCTACTTTTATGGTCAACGTCCCTCAGGAAGGGTGAACACCTTTCCCACCTTCTACTCTTTTGCAGACTCTTGACACCAACTCTGAAGAGAGTTCCTCTCTGCCATGATAAAAAATAAATGCAAATGATGATGTTATTGCAGTGTTTCACAGCAGGGATGGTGTTTCCCGAATAATGTATAGTTTTAGTCTTCTGCTGCATAATGAATTTAACATGTTGTCCTAAATAGTCAGTGCTGGTCACACTGAAACAAAGAGGCTTATTCTGCATGGCTTGAAACATGCTACAAATAATAAGTCTTCTAGCTCTTCTGTCTCACCTGTAAAGGATGAAATTGTGGTGTGTACAACAAAAGGGTTGTTGTGTCAACAGATTACCCCACTTGAGCCATGAATACATACAGTTCCTTTAGAGCAGGGTTGCCTACATTTGGCCCTTTAAAGCTGCTTTCCTGCAGGTTTTTGAGGTTTCCTTGCTCCAGCACAGCTGATTCTGATGATTGCAGTTCAGTAAAGGCCTGTTAATCAGCTATAAGTGGAAATCAGCTGTGTCATAGCATGGAAACCTCTAAAACCTGCAGGACAGCAGCCCCTCAATTGCTGACTTTGGGCAGCCCTGCCCTAAAGTTATGATGGGACTTTTCACTTCATCCCCTAACTGGTTCCTCTAACTCATCCTGTTAGATTTAGGTGGAAACCCACGTTTTGTTAGATTTCCTGCTTTGGATAGTGGATTAAGCTACACACTGTAAAATGATCAGTTTCAGAATACACATTTTAGTTGTAAAATCAAAAACGAAATGCATTGGATGTTTTACAGTTGCTCAAATATGTCTATTTTTAACTAATTTGACCTGTCCTGGGTTTATGCAGTCTTTCACACAAAGACTGCTGGAGATAGGCACCCGCCGCACATGAACCTGACTGAAGGGTGGTAGAGGATGGATGGATGGTTCTAGTTTATCTGATAGAATGCTCTTTACGTCCAAGGGGTTTGAGCGATTTTTCAAGGTGAAGCGTATTGTGAAAAATATTGATCCCAGTAGGACGTTTAGAAACATGTGAGTATGAGGGTCAGGCTCACCTCTGTGGTTGATGCAAAAAAATGTGCCTGCTGCCTCTCTTTTTTTGGCTCTTCTTTAATGTGTACAGATTATTCTGTAGCACGAGAACAATAGATAAAATGACAGTCAACTTTATCTAAAGAGATGCATGTATACCAACACCAAAAGTACTTGAAGGTGCAAACAATAATACAATCACTAAGAGTCCTTATAGCAATTTCAGGGGATTTTGTAATTAAGGGTCACAATTATATTATGATAGGATCTACAATGTTTAATTTTCCATTTAATTTTTTTCTTTATATATAATAGAGGTAGATATCCTAGATTTGAAAATGCAGATCTTTAATTATCTCATACAGCCTTTACCTGTCATTGCTAAATCGTTTTTTTGCTTGTTTGTTTTTTTGTTGTACATCAGCTAAACCTCTTTGTGCTTGCTTTGTTGCTCCACAGCAGCTACTAAAATTTGGTGTTGTTGCACTCAGTTACTCATTCTCCCCCCTCACCTCTGGATGAATGCAAAAGCTGATGTCGTGCCCTTGCAACAGCTTTCTTTGCCCTTACAACAGCAGGTCAAACGCCACTTGAGAAGATGAAAATGAGGGATCATATTTTACTTGCCCATGCAATTACTCATAAAAGCACTGAGTGACATACTATAATGAGTTGTTTGACCCCAGCTAATCTTGTGTATATGGATGTGTGATGTTGCAGTATGAGACAGAAGTTAATAATCCAAAAGCGTCTTATAAACGTGCCCTATTTATTCATTTAATAAAAACACAGCTGGTGGTCTCGTTTAATGACTTAGTGAGCCATAGTAATATTAAGTGGAGTTTGAGTTATACAGTTCTTTCTTTCAAACCAGATTTCATAACGAAGGTGACCATAGAGCATTTTTTTTTGTTGCATTGGTGTAATATTAAGCTTGGGGATATTATTTGCACTGAAAATATTTAGTGTTTGAAAATTCTGTACAAAACACAGGTGGCCATTTTTAGATAAAATACACAAAATGTTTGGATTAATGTCATGTAGATGTTGTACCTTTAATTCTACCATTGCAACCGTGTCTGGGAAGACCAGAAGAGGAGCTAAAGGATGGCGACCACTACCAAGTGGTTTGTTCCCATATGGATGTAATTCACCACCTCTGGAACAAGCAAACAAAGAAATGAGATGCAACAAAATATGTCATGCAAACTCCATCACATGCAAGCACAACAAACAACTGTCACAGAAAAGCTCTCTAAACAAAACAATACACGCTGCTAACAGGTGCAAATGTGCAGCAAACAGCGAAATGACCTAAAATTAAAAAACAAACAAATGCAACAGAAAAACGCTGTAAAAAAAAAAAATTGCAATAAAGGCAAACGGCAGCAAAACATCAATCAACAAAACAAATGCAAACAAAAACCGCTGCGACCACAAACAAATGTTGCAATCACAAAGAAGAAATTATGCAAATAGTAAAAAACAACTTTTGCATTTTCTTTTTTGCTTGTTTTGGAGTTTCCATTTTTACAACTCATTTCATCGTTTGCTGCTCGTTTTTACCTGTCAGCCACTGTACAATTGCCCTCTAAACCTAGAAAGTGGCAGCAGCGATGCTCTAAAGCAGAAATTCCAAACAAATTTGACCTTTTTTTGTATATTAACCATAAACTAAGAACAAAAATAAAGTAATAGAGTACATAATTCATACATACATACATCAATACATAATTTCTAAATATCTATTTATTTATTTTAAAAATAAGGATTTTTTTTTCCTAACAGAGTTTTAAAATAATCATAATGGTTAATTTCGCAACACTAATGACTGCAGCTGATACTGTCACTGACTCTTACTGCTTTTACCTGCATTTCTCTTTATGATCAAATTATTATATCCAGCATTATTTAATTTGTAATTGCTGTAAAGTATGTAAAGTTTCCATCTGCTCCAGTTTTTAGAGAAGCAGTATCCAATTCTAACACACAACTTTTTGGAAAAGTCTAGGAAATTACATCAGCATGGATGTTTAAAAGATATTTGTTTGTTTCTTTATTTCTAATAAATAATATCATGCTGCTCAGGATAGAATTTAGATTTGAGATGTTAACTATATCCGTAGTCTGACCTATTTCCTAATTCCAAAAATCATGGTCACCTTTATTCAGATCATCTGGTGGTTTTTAATGGATTTTAATAAGTCTAATGGTCCAGTAACCAAGAAAACTGATGTCTTTGTAACTTGAGTATAATTTTGCATTTCAGATTTTCATATTCAATATAGTCGAAAAGATTTCAATCCCAGTGGTGTTGGTGCAGACGGCACCAGCTGCAGGGTTGAAATTCTGTCCTGTAAATCCTTAATTTTTTATAAATGTATTTAAATTAATGCCATCCTATTATACTAAATCTATTATTAAAAAGAGTTTGGGATCATATTTAAGATTTAATTCATACCTTTTCCCCCTTGCCTACATAAATCTTTTGCTTTAGAGAGTGTTGACATTGGCAAAGTTATTCAGTTTTATGGGTAGCAATGAAAAGGGGTTAAAGGCATGTTTATGACTTTTATTGACCCATATTGACAAAAAAGTCAGGTCTGAGACAACATCTGAAGGTCTCAGTGGTTTAATATTGACCTGAATGCAGCTGCTGTGGAATTACGTTTTCAGAAGAAGGATATTAGATTGACTATGTAAATATTTCAAGAGGTAAAACAGCATAACAATTATCGCTTTTCATTATGGGGATGATTGTTATTGATTTGGGGCTTTTAAAGATTCATTTGAACTGCTCCTTTTCCAGGTTGTAATGATTTAGCAACTTATGCACATTTAAAATATGCAGAATAGTGTAAATGCAGAAGTGAATTCACACAGGATTATATATATGCATGCACCCCAACCACAGTTTGGGTAAATGTCGCTTAGTAGACTGGACTTTACTGAATCTTTAACCATTTTTTTTTACATAATTGTGGCTGAAAATATGCTATCATTACATTTATAATATTAAAAATCTCACTTTTCAGCATAATCAATATTCTGCTGAAATGGTTGAGGTTAAGGCTTTGTGACAGCCATTTAGAATGAAACACAGCCAGTGTTAATGTAAATATGTAAAGGTATAAAGAGTGGAGTTGGTCTGTCTGTCTGAGTACAGAATAACTTGATAAAGATTTATCAGAGGTGTCCCTTATGCCGAGGAGCAATCCCTTTAATTTTGTTGATGATTCAGATCATGATCTGGATACAGAATTTTAAAAAAGCTTCTCTTACATAGTGAGATATTGATATTGGATGGAACAAGCAGTTCCCCACTAAACCAGAGGGTGGCAGCAGTGACTATTGACAGTCTCAGCATCTGACTCAAAAGATTTGGGGGTATTTTACTGAAAACAAAAACCCAAGAAAAGGGAACGTTGTTGTTTTTTTTCTGCACAATCAATTGAAAACTGATATTATGGACATTTTCTGTTACCAGAGGGGTGTCTCATGCCAAGAACAATTGATTTAAATTTGGTAAAGATCACTTATGACTTTTGGCTATAGTTGTACTGTAAGTCACAATTTAGGGCAAAATTTGTTGCTTGACGGAGGTCTGGGACCTCAGAGTGCTTTTCTAGTGCAAAACTCGTTTTAATTTCTGTTTGGGATCATTGTCCTGTTGGAATATTAACTTTCTTGAATGTTTCAATTATGACTGAGGCGAAGTTACATGATTTGGCTGTTGTCTAATGTTTGATTCTTTCCACATTGTTTAAAGTACTAAATCCCAAATCAACCTCTTATTTGGATCAGAAAACACACTGATTGGATACAGTATAATTGCTACTAAAGACATTTTCTTTGGCTGAAGTCCAGTTTAAATTGTTTTGTTTGGTGAGTAAGTGCCATTTAATGTGTATTGGTGGTACGAATTATGGGCTGATGCATCTGTAATTGCCACATGCATCTCCCTCTAGCTGGGAAGCATAAGTCATCTGATAATTTGCTATGCCCCAAACCATGGTTTAGAGTGTTTCTTAGAGAGGGTATTAACACTGACAGTAAAAAATCTCCAAAGCATGACATTTTCACCACCATGCTCGACAGCTAATCCAGTGTTTTTATGTTTAAAAGCCACATAGAGTCTTCTAAGTACAGTTGTTTTGATTGTATACAAATAGTCAACCATACTCTTCTCTGAGTATAAATCTAATAGAAGCCTTTGGCTGCACCATCCAAGTTTAAAGATGTTTGTTTAATGGGCTTTTTATTAGGCAGAATGCTTTTAATGCATGTTTATGTAGATTGAAATCACTGTGGATTGGACACAAGTGTTACTGTAGCTTCCAGTTTATGACAAGATTTATTCTTTGTGGTTTCTTATTTTTTTCCTCTACACAAAGGATGATTCACTGCATACAATGCGACCGTGATGGGGTCCAGCAAGAGGCCCAAATCATTAAGATCAATGTAGACTAAAGGCTGATTTATACTCAGAAACCAGGTCGTCTTCATGTGTGTTGCAGTGAACGCAAATGTGCCCCCGCCCCTTCCGCAGACATTCTGGTGCACCTCTTGAAAATTGTAGGTGACCGGAAACGGTGCCGTAGACAGGACGCCTCTGATTGGTCAAATCTACATCCGCTCTACACTATGCGTATTTCCTGTTTGGTACCCTACCGGCTTGTTTTGTTTGTATGATGGCCATTGTGGAAAACGACTTGTGTAGTTGGACCAGCTAAAGCAGCGAGGTGCACAAGAATGCTGGGACCCTTTTTCCACCTGGATCCCCTTATCTTTTTCGCCCTCCTGTCCCTCCGTTGTTGCACAAATTTGCTTTTACTTCCTCACTGCCTCGGCTGTATCTCGACCCACAGCTAGTTCGTGATTGTCCCACTTGTGTTGTGGCGTGGAAGAACATAGCGCAGACCACGCTTCAATATTGGACATAAATGAAAAAATATCTGCAACAAGCTCACTGCGACACACTGCTGCGGGGAGTATAACCAGCCCTTTAGATCAGCCACAGTGTATTACGGTTCTGGGTACTGAGGCTGTGCAGTGCTTCAGAAAATTCTGGATTTTTTTCCTAACTGGAGACATGACCAAGGTCTTCTGGGTGAAACTGGCAGAACTCATTGAATTGGCTGGTTTTGGTGGCCATGGCAACACTGGCTAATCATTGGCCACCATAGTTGTCACCTCTAGCAGGTGATAATTTGTTCCCAACTAGACTTAATTCACCAACTCTAGAAAAAGCTATTCCCCCTCTTAACCCTATGGCAGCAGTGATGCTCTCAAATGGAAAGTCCTAACTATTTTGACATTTTAATTGTTTGTATATCAGCCTAAACTAACCAAAGCTAAAGGTATTGCAGTATTTAAAAAAATTATAATTTTGAAAAATGTTTTAGATTTATTTAAAAATTTTAAGTTTAAAATTTGAGGTTCTAGAGCAGGATCTTGTTTTTAATCGTCGCGTTGCAGAGTCAGACTCTGTTTTTTCATGGCTCTATCTGTAGTGAGAATTCTTTATTTGACTAGAGCAGCTTATCACTTCACTGAAGCTGTGTCAATGGCCAAACCAATTTATGTGAATGTGGGGGTATGCTTCCCAAAAATACTGTAAGGGCAACTTTAAAAGGAATAAGAAATTATTTAATTTAATTTAAATATCAAGCCCATATATTTATTCACAACCTTTTTTTTGTGAAAAAGAAAACATTTTTATCTTGGCTACAAGTTCATAGACTCCACTATACCATAAGCCCAGGCCGACTGACCTGGTTGCTACCTCACTGTTGGAGGATCTGATTATTCACATTAATTTACTGACATTAAAGATGAAAAATTACCTTTAATGTCCTTTAAAACAGTCTCACATCCATATAGAGTAGCAATAATACCCATGCATTCAAACTCCTGAGAGTTATTCCCACTATGTTATAAAAGAGGATTTTGTTGATGTTGCTCCGTGTACCCAACAGTTGGCCAAAAGAAGTTGCAAACTGAATGAGCACACAACATTATGGTGAGCATTGTAGGAAAACAATTTGTATAAAGAAATCTAGCAGACCTGGAGCAACAGAGGCATTTATTCCCCCCGATTTTCCTCAAGCTACTTAATGAAGTAACTCCAGCTTGCAGCCATTTTAATGATTGTTTTGGACAGCAGTTGCTCCCCGGTGAAATATTTTGCACTTGTTAGAGTCACTTTGTGCCTGGCTGATAGCACACATTCGATTTATCAGAGCTTTTTTAATAAAAGCCGCTGCCTTTTGTTGCTGGAGTGAAGTTGATTGAGCTGCAGAGGCTGAACATAACCAGCAGATTTGCAAGAGAGAGAGCCAAAAAAAATGGCACTCACTTAAAGGATTTTATGCAGCTGAGTAAGACGGCAGAGCTTGGTGAGATTCTGGTTGGATGTCACAGCTTTTGTATCTGCAGATATTGTAATCTGATCCATATAAGATGTTCATAAGGGCTGCAAAATCATTTATACTTTAAAGTGTAGAGTCCAGCTTCAATACTGAAAGTCAGCGGATATTGTTTTAAAAGATTCACACAGATATGTCCTTTCTTTTGATGTCATTTTTCATCTTTTCCAAGCTTTAGGCTTTTAAGATGGCGGAACTTTCATTTTGGATTGTAAAGCCCCCTGCTGGGTCTGTTTGAATAACAGAGCAGTGAATTAGCTTGATTAGCATTAAACACAACATGTGATTTTCAGATGGTGCATATTTGTAGCCCCATAAGAGGCTTTCTTGTTACCTTTGATGATGCCTTTAACACTTTGCCAGAGCGAAGTCTTTCAAGCTTAGATAAAGGTTTAAAAAGTGCCTTTAAATGGCAATATTATCTATATGTCTGTCTGTCTGTTTTTGCAATGAGACTTTAATTATTGATATCTAAATTTCCACATAGTGGGACACAGGCATTTCTATTCTATTCTATTCTATTCTATTCTATTCTATTCTGTTATGTTCTATTGGCACCTTTAGTTTAGCATGTCTCTGAAGGAGATGAATATTTTTAGATAATATCAGGCTAGTATCCCATTAGACATAATATATGTTTCTACACTCCCTACTCCTTGGTTGCATGACTGTTTTACTGGTAAAATGTAACACAAGGAAAACAGTAAATACAATTATCTGGATAACTAGCAGCTATACATCACTAAAATGGCTGGCACTGTGTGTACAGTGCGTACTGTGCCAATTTTAGATCCATTAAGACGCTCATCAGTCAGCTTTAGCTCAACTGGCATGGCTTTATTTCTCTCTTAGTGTTGTTTTTCTCCTTCAGATACATGTTCACTAAACATATGGTTTAAAAGTAGAGCTTAAGTATTAAACAAATATTATAAAACAGTTTGGATCAGAATAGAAAAAAATTCTATGATAATTGCTGCCGTCATGTGGTCTGGTAAAGATGGTCCTTACCACTTTTAAAGTGGAAATTATCATGACATTGTATTCAAATGTTTTTGTTGTGGTGGAGAAGAGGTACATGGTTGATCCAAAGATTATCCTTACCTGCCACTTTGGCAAGACAGTTATAGGGTCATTTCCTGGTTCCAGTAAATCATGCACTCGTTGGCATACACTCCAGATCAAATGGTGAGATTGAGATTAGGTTGAGTAAAAATGTACTTAAAGGTATAGTGAAGGATGTTCTTTTTCTGGGTGGATCATCAAAAAAAGTTGTCCTCCTAATTGTCAATCACTCCGTTGATATGTTTACGTAATGCCGTCCTATGTGCTCGTCTCCATTTTCACTTAAAAACTTTTCACTGGAAAACTTGTTAATCTTCTTTTGGAAAGTAAGCTTGTATGTGCAATGCAAACAGCAACTTTTAAGCTGAGCGTGCACGAGTAGAAATGGGCTCATGCATGCTCTCGCACGTGTTTAAGGCGTTCACTCTCGGGATCAGGTACAGAGTTGGGCAAGTGCATTTGTTTTCTAAAGTGGAGAGGGCGGGTCTTTTAAAAAATTTGCGAAAATCCTCCACTATACCTTTAAATATTAATTAAAAATAAAGCAAATTAATTTGTTTTTTAGTTAAGTTTTGGAATTGAATCAAATATGAGTTGATTAAAATTTACCACCAAAACAAAAGTGATTGCTAGTTTTTGGTAGTAAAATTGACCTAGAGTTTGTTTGTTAAATCAACTCTTCTTAGTAATTAAAATCAGCTTTGATTTTATTGAGTAATATAGAATTTCTATGGAGAAAAAGATATCTAACTTTTCTAAGTAAATGGTAAATTATTTTTTCAGTGTTTTTTTTTTTTTTAAAGAATGACCTTTCCCAAGTGTCCTTATGTTTAATGTTGGAGTGAACATTTTAATGGATACATAATGAATATGAGAAATCAATACCATAAACCCTAATTTTAAATTGAATGCTCTCTATTGTCAGCAAAATCATACTGGGTTGACCGACAGGGTTAGTTGCATATTGATTTTTTTTCTCAATTCAGCTTCTTGCTCTGGTTGCCAGAGATGAACATCTCCATAAACAAAAAAAAAAACTATGTCTTGTTTTTAGTGCATGTCTGGCCAGGGGCCAGAAACAGAAAGTATTTGATGATTATAAAACAGCTGCTGTCTTGAGAACAAATAACTTTAATGTTTTTTTTTCAAAAATCTACTAGGTAGAATTATTTTTTTAAATATTATTTCATAGTGGCAAAATGTTTCATGAAACATTATTTTCCATAAGAACATTCTTTGGTACCTTTGTTGATCATCAGAATACCTACTTCATAAGCTAGATTATCTTCTCATAAATATTGCAACACACCCACCAACTTCTCTGCATGAGCCCAAAATTTAGCCCCATAAGCTTTGGTTGGATATGGTACATTATTTTTTACTGATATTAAGCCCCATTTATCCATTGAAGTTTCTTCCAGACTTTGTTTTATAGTCGACTGTAAAGAGACCCTGTAGCCTTTTCAGGCCTTTTCAATTATGGGCTCAGGTAGGTGCAAGTTTTTCTCCAGTTGGGATCCGATGAAATAACACCAGATTACATATTAAGGTGTTGTAATTCAATTGCGTTAAGATGGTTGTAATACTGGAATATTCCTAATGTGTAAAGTGTATTAAAGTTGGGCTTTTTAAAACAAATATGTTTTAAAAAGCATGCCACCTGTTCAAGCATATATCAAGACAGAAAATGTTGCCCTATATAATGACGGAGTATTAGGGCCATGCTAGGGATTTTTTTTTTTTAATATGAGAATAAAGTCTTAACATCATGAGAATAAATGAGCAATAAGCAATATTTTTTTTTCTGAAAAAAAGCAACACAAAAAACAAAACAAAAAACAAACTGTAATTCCTCTCTGGGATTATTAAAGTATGTTTGATTCTGATATAGTAGTAACATAGATAGTAACATCACAAGAATAAATTCATACATTTATGAGAATAAAGTCATAAAATTATGACAATAACGTTGTAGATTTACCAGAATTGAGTCATCATACCACAACCCGTTTCAGAAAGAAAGCTTTGAGCTCCAACCAGCGTATGACGGCTGACCAACACCACCAAACAACAACCTGAGTCCACTTTGACATACTACCCAATTTGATGTTGGTGCAGTGCTAAAAGATTTCCTTATATGTCAAACTGATGCCAACGTATAATTTCACATGATGCTCAACATTTCTCATTTTAGGGAAGAAAGTGTCCTAAGAGTTGTCATAAAATACAACTTTATTCTCATAAGGTTACGACTTTATTCTTGTAATGTTGCAACTTCATTCTTGTCATTTTATGACTTTATTCTCTTAATGTTACAACTTTATTCTTGTAATTCTATGACTATTCTCATTGCAACTTTATTCTTGTAATTTTATTACTTTATTCTCAAAAAAAAAACAAAACAAACTCTAGCCTTTCCCTAATACTCCATCATACTTTAGCCTTGCACAATGTTACTAATATTTATCCAAACTACGGTATGTCTTAGCTTCATATTCAACCTAAATCACAGAACACTGTATTTGTGTGTGTGTGTCTGACATCCTCTTTATTCTAAGATTTTTCCAAATGAGCAAACATTATAATAACATGGTTAGACACTGCAGATTTATCAATAGCAGTACAATGTAATATCATCTTTATCATGCTTAGTTGGTTTAGTTTGAATAGATGGAAACGAAATATTTCAAAGTTGCTATTTATGTTTGTATAAAATCAAGTATAATTGAAGATTTCACAACATTCATTTTAATAGCATTAGGGGTTAAACCGTATTTGCATGCTGCTTTCTATAAGCTTTTTAAAACTATTTTGGCTGTCTTTTATTTTCATTGTTTTAATATTCAATATATTAATATGATTATATTGTTATTAAAGCCACTTTCTCTTACATTTTCATAAATCTCTGAGATGCTAAAAAAAGCCCTACAAATCTATATATGCAAGGGAAAGTGCAATCCATTAACACTGCATGTCTTACTAAGGTTGTTCTAAATGCTCTCTGAAGTTGATGCTCTGCTTTATAAACTTCTGATTTAATCTCATTGTCTAACCAAACTCCCACTCCTGATTCATAGAGATAAAGTTTGTGTTGGTTTTTGGGTCTTTATGACAAGTCAAACTTTTTAAAGGAAAAATTAGATGTGTCATTACTTGAGCTGCCCTCTTTGCTGAACATTGTTCAATGACTAAACCCTTTTTACTTTAAATAAACCATTTGTGTATGTTATTGGACTTTAAGAAGAACCCACTAGGACTCTGGACTGTGTTTTAAGGGGCTGTTTTCCAGAGCTTTCATACTTAAAGTGAAAAACCCACCTTACGAATATTCATACTATAGATAGAAGACACAGAAAGAGGATGAAGCCGCTTTTTACTCCAATAAAGCCTCTGCTAAACTCTTGCTTTAATGTCATACTTGCCTAAAAAAATATGTACATAATGGATACATTTTCAAAGAAATAATGGTATCCATATTTGATAATCATGCTGCAGAGGACCTAATTAAAAACTAGCTATACAGCACGTTATTCTGCAGAACTGCATATGGGCACATTCTGTACAAACTCCTCCTGTTGATCCAAGACAGAACAATCTCCATTTTTCTACTTACAGGTCTCCTGCTGGTGTCTAACTGCATGCTCTGCATATATTAGCTCTGTTTCTCTCCTATTTCTTATTATTTATAATTGATCTATTGTTTTAGTTTTAGAAATAATTCCATATTTATTAGTCTTAAAGGATTAAATTGTTTTAAGAAACAATCACTCTGCATAAAGACATTTGTTCATTTCAGAAAATCCTGTCCCCTTTAGACCACTGCACCTGCAGCCACAAAGAGTTTAAATCTGTTGATGCAAAGTCTATAATATTTCAGTTTAACGGTTTTGTGCCATGTAGAAATATTAGGTTAAAATTTGGGGGAGAACTTTTATTCTGAGAAATCCTGAACCAAGTTATATCTATCCTTGCTTAAGAAGAGAAAGGTTGTTTTAGAAAGAAAAAGAAATCAGTGAAAAGGACTGAGGGCCCTGGTTCTGTCAGTGTGGCCCAGGGGATTTATGGCTACAGTGTAGCTTGCCACCATCAGTGTTTGAATGTGCTTGTGAATGTGTGAACATTTGAATGCTGTTTAAAGTATTTTGTAGTCTCCTCACTTTAAAAGGCAATGTAGAGGTACAGGAAATTTACTGTTATTTCTCCCACCCTTTGTCGGCCTATGTGTACTTCTAGCCTACGTGTATCATTCTTGATATTTAAAGTTAATTTTTAAAGAAAATTCAAAAAAGTAAAAAAACAAAACAATACACTGGACTTTGTTTCCAAGTTTGAAAATATTTCGCTTCCCATCCAGGAAGCTTTTAAATTCAAAATGTCAGAAATGGTGTTAAGTTCGAGGCTTTATAGAGTGGACCAAAACAAAGCTTAGTTTTGGCTTAGAAAACATGCACATTGAACCTGACGAGCAGGTTCCCCACTTTGGAACGGGGGTCGTTTTGTTTCTTTGTTAGCCTGTAATACCCGAAACCTGTCTGTGTCTCTAAAACGGGGGATGTTAAAGGGAATTGTTGTCCTGGCTGAAGAAGGGAGGTGCACTGTTGGAATCACTATGACCAGGATGACTGAGAATTCTCACCAGCATATTTGTAAAAAATAAACATAAATGTAATATAACCATCAGTAAACATATCTCTTGAAATCTTGTCCTACAGTATTTTGCTTCACACAACCTTAGGCAAAAAATGATCTGTTGCACAACGACCTTCTGCCATAAACTTTCATAAATGATGTGAGACTCGACATAGGATTTGAATTAATAATAGACTATCAGCCAAATTAATACATCTCCAAATGTACTTAAATATGACCCTATTTCCATTTTTCTCTCTACGCATGTTTAATAAATGAGGACCACTCAGTCTCAAACAGAAGGCTGTTTCATGTTAGCATAGAGAACTGCAATCAGGTTGTCAAAAATATACACAAAACTTCTATAGAATACACAAAATGGCAGTGTTTGCCATTCTGTTTATGAGTTTATCTCTCTTTGTGCATAATGTTTGTTTTCCTTTTTTTGACAAATTAGACTTCAAGGAATTATATTCTTTAAAACAATGTATGTGACCGCAGAATATTATATCATAAGCATGAGGTAAACCTCCACTGATGTGATGTGACTTGATGGCTCCAATAAGGCTTTACTCAGCCCCTTCATTTACACTTTATGAAGCAGTCCCAGTGCAGTGGTGATATAGTGATCTGTTATTCTTGGACCTGTAGTCTGTTTACTCTGCAATGGCTAAATGAGCAATTAGCTTTCACTCTATGTGTCTTATATAACAATTTTAAGCATTGCAGCCGTACACATGTGGCTCTTTAGGAGCATTTGTGTTGGCTGCTTTCAGACTAACAGCCATAATCAGTGTGTTGAAAGGTTACAGCTTAAAGGCTAAATAACTGGATTTTATCGGTTTTTTCTTTGCAGTTTTGTTCATGGCAGTAATGCATGATTGTTATATTTACTTCCCTCCCCTGACCTGCAAAATGAATGTTCTTAAGCATTAATCAGTTGAAAAGGAATGCAGAAGGTTGCTGGTAAGAGAGAATAATCCAGCACCAAACTCAGTTTACTCTGATTTGAACACATTTCAGTCTTTTGTGTCCTTTGGCCTGCTCCCATATTTAGGGATCACTGCAGCAAATCTTTACAACGTGCTCACAGACTTGGGAAAGTTTTTACACTGGGAGCCCTTCTTGACAGAAACAGGATTCGAACCAGATTCCTACACATAAAAGTGAAAAAACTGTAAGCTCTTCACTGTGGGAATACATTTATTTTCAAATATACTTTATAATTTCAAAAGGAAATTTAAATATACTTTATTAATTTAAAAAAATGAAGTAGACATCACTACTTGACAAAATCTGAAAGCAAATGGAGCAATGGAGAATTTTCAAAATAAAAATGGAGTTTTTGAATTAAAGACTTTTGGTAGGATGTGCCGTATGCAATTACTACTGTAAAGTAGAGACTCAGTGAAGTAACCTCTTCGCTGTCTGAAGTCGGAATGAAAACCAAACTTGGCAGGGTTCAGGTAGACCTAAGTTAAAATTTAACAGTTACTCAAAAGTATTTTACCTTTCGAAAAATACTATTCTTTAGATGCTGTCTATTACTGCAAACTTGGTCAGTCTTTAAACAGTTAGATTTTTAAAAAAGGGGGAAAAAAGTAGACTATCAAATGAAATCTTAGTTGTAGGCAGTTAGGACAGCATTTTTTTAGATGCTCTTTTCTTGATTTGGTGTGTTTAGTTCAATTCACAGAACAAACAACCAGTTCAAAAGTGGCTTAATTTAGTTACCATTATATATGAAATTAAGCAGCTGTTTTTTCTACTGATATATGAGGTCTATAGGCTACTCATAAACAATAAAGATGTACAACACCACCTCTACAATGTGGCCGTTTGCCATGTGCTCAAGCTATCTGTAGGAGCCCTAACATTCTCTGATTGTTACTTATAAGGATTTCATATAAGGAAATGGTTATAGTTAATGAGCAGAAATCAATGCTCAACACGAGGTGCACCAGATTTCTTATATAGCTTTCTTATATCTTCATTGCAAACTGTTCAGTACATCCTTTTTTGTGCAGCAAAATATTCATTTTGCATATCTGTTTTTTCAACCAAATAATCAGTTGTCCTATCACAGTGAGAAAGTCTCTATAGCACTATAATATGTGTCATGATATGGAGCTGCATATCCAGTTTTGAGAGTGTGGCTAGTGTTAAAATTTAAATACCCTCTACTCTTAATAAGTCAAACAAAAAGTGATTCTGCAAGGTGAAAAGTTCCTTTTGGAAGACATTGAGTCTGTAACGTAAATCAGTAGCTTAGAGACACAATGTTAATTTCAATTCTGTATAGTTTGCTGTTTTTCAGTTCTATCTGGGATACATATATCCATGGAAATGTAGGATCAGAAGTTACCAGTCACCAAATTTATAAAGAGAAACAGCTTTATTTTTAAAAGAGTAAAAAAGTCCCATATTAGCCTTTTTCTTTATAATGATCTGTAAAATTAAGTTTCTAAGCAGAGGGTATTATCTGACTGTTTTAAAGTCTTAACTTCTTCCTTTTATAAGATTTGGACATGATCTTCTTTTTTTTTTTGCACATTAATACCTAAAACAATAACATGTACGCTGTTCTCTCCCAGTCCCACAACTTCAGCCTGTCTGTGCCAAATTACTTAAAAATTTAAATCTTCTAAGACATCCATCTTAATAAAGCTTAGAGAATAATCCAAAACCTCTGCATGATTAAGCTTTTTATACCCTCTATAGTCTCATGATACACAAGTTAAATCTACATAGACACTTGCAAGCAAGCTCTCTGCTCCTTTTTTGCTCTTTATTTAGAACACAAAATAGTTGCAGCAGAAAAGAAGTTAAAGCTGGCTTACACATTACACTAACACAGCTCCAGCGGCTTCACTTTGTGAACATATGATCAAAATTCTAGTCAGATTTATTTTGTTTTGTTGTTTTATAAATATCAGGCTATGTCATGGCTAAATTACACACTATCACAGTCTACTTTAAGTTAAATTTGGAAAATGCATCAAATGTAAGAGCATTATTAGCTGGATTCTTCCTTTTAAAAGACTTCAGCAAAGCAATTCATGCCTGGTATTTACAAAGATGAAATCTATTCTTAAAGGGATTGTTCTTTCATCATCTGCAGCTGTTAACTGTTTCCATTAATAGCCCATACCTGATTAAATGCAGTTCTCTTCGTCCCTGCTCCTTGAAATGAGTGTTTTCTGCTCCCTCGTGTGTGGTCGTCTGTAATGATCTGACCAGTTTTGAGGTGTCATATCTCTAAGATAAGTGTTTTGTTTATCAAAACATCCTCATCTAACATGCATCTGCAGATTTTCTGTTGCCGATTTGATTCTTCGCTAACGCACATACTGACAATTTAAGTTTTTTAAAAGGGGGTTCTATAAAGTTTAGAGCAGTCAGTATTTAATCTGCAGGAAAAATCTAAGGTGCTACATCTTGATTTTTCAAGTGAAGATATTTTAAAGGGTTCAAAAACAGGTAATGCATCACCTGCAGTTTAACTTTTTTCTCGATCTTAATTTGATGTAAACCGGGAATATTTGATCTAGATGAAAAAGAAAAATATTTTCTGAACTTATATGCTGTTTTAATGGATAAAAGTGTAGACAAAAATCTTTGTTGGATAATTTTTTTTTGCTGTTATAATTGTTATGATTGCTAGTTTTTAGGTAGAACCTATTTTTAAATTGGACTTGGCATAATTATTGATTGCGTAGATTCAACAGGCTGTAGGACATATTCTTTTCGGTCCATTGCTTTCATTTTTTGTATGCCATCTGAATATTGAATCCGAAATCAGCATTTTCTAAAATGTTCCCCCTACCCATCTGCTACAAAGTAAAATGCCATGTTTCAGATCACTCAAGTTTCCCTTGTTCTTCTTTCCATTGCTTAATGCTTTATGCCTACATGCATAGGGTTATTCCTTTGGTATTATTTCTGTCAAAAAGTATTTGAGCACATATACCTGATAAGGCAACCAGCGAGTGGCTTTAGGCAGTCTTTTTTTAGTAAGATATTTACCTTTCTTTTTTAAGCACACAGCTTGATACAGACTTTATATAACCATCATACAGTCACTGAAATATTTCACCCACATTTAAGATTGATGTAAATTTATTACACAATATTCCCATTTACTTTTTAAAGATAATTTTAACACAAACCTATTAAATAAACTTTACATGGTCCATATATATGTACAATAAAGCTTATTTGTTTAAAATACATAATCACCTTTATGTATTTAGTATTAGTAAAGTATACTTACTCAAAATGAATAATAATGAGTGCATGGATTTCAAATACATAAGGTTTACTGTTTAAATTGCTTAAAGGTAACCTGATTATAATGTAATTCAAACAAATTAAGTTTATGTATTTGAAAGAAATACACTCATTCATTTGCTGGGAAGTTGATACATACAAAAGTAAAAGTTATTAATAGTAGAAATGAAAGAATTGATTGATTAAATAACATAAAAAGAGGAAGGGAGCAGTCATAGCTGCTAGAATCCGGAAGACTATTTAAGATCTGATTAAATTAATGTTCCATCAATGATGTACCTACGGGAAATGGAATTTTTTTATGTTTAATTTAAATTCTTCCCAAATGAAAAGATTTTAGTTTATGACATTTTTTTTCCTTCAAAAAATTTTTAAGTTGATGCTGTGTTGCTATTTGCAAGGAAAGAGAATTGTCTTTTTCTTTTATGTTCTTTTTGGGGAAGGATTGGGATTTGGGAAGGATTCACTAGATCTTTGAGTTGCTGATTGGATTCAGTTTAATTCAATTCAATGGTTAAAAGTTGGTAAAAAAATATTTAAGGAAACCCTGCTGAATGCATCAAGTCACTGACTTTGTAGGATTCACCTCTCCTGGAGTCTCTTCTGAGTGTAGACATTTGGCCTGTATTATGTTGTTAACTCTGCAGCAATCCCTCAAACCAAGAATGCATGCATTGACAGTGGAAAGGAAAAACTCTCTTTTAACAGGAGGAGATTACTAGCAGAACCAGTCAACCTCAAACAGAATGTCGTAGATTGTGACTCGACGACACAACTTTTTTAACAGTAGATGTAGATGAACAATTGCTGTAGCCATCGGAAACTGGCTTTTTTGGCAGGCAGGCAGGATATGGCACATATTGCATTTGTATTCTTTTTTAATATAGTCATATACTATGATCTGACTATGCTTCTTTAAGCTGTTGCCTCAAACTTATCTCTGAAATTCCAAGCTATAAAGTGAGTTAATCAACTGCCAGTACTGATTGGTCATACGCTCTCAACAGAACCTTACTAAAATAAAAATCCACCTTTATTTTGGAGAAAATAATCATATCTCAAGGCCTTCTAAATCAACCCTCAACTGCTTGTGGTCATTTCTGCCAATTTCAGGAAAACTCTGGATATTAATCCCTCTAGTTGCCAGGTGAGTTTCATGTCACCTTGTATTCTTTTTCCTGCATGATCATGTTGAGAACTGCCAGGGAATGAGATGCAGGAAGCCAAAACTATTCCCTTGTAGCCCCAAACAATCCAAAATGCATTACCCCAGGTATAATACATCATCCAATGTGGCAACAGATGCCCTCTCAGCCTAGATTGTGCGTCTGGTAATGTGGAAGCCCATAAAGCCTTTGTCTGCTCTTGCCAAAATATGTCATCGGCAGTAATTAACAAAGCCTAAATCCCTTGTATTGATCACACTTTACTAAAAAGAAAGGTTGTAGCACGTTGAATGGTTTTGAATTCCTGCCATAAAATGTTGTTTCCCCCCTTAAAAAAGACACAATTTCTTTTTATTATTTTAATAAGAGGCAAATAAATTCTAAGATATTTTTAAATCCTATTAATCCTGTTTTCCTGTAGCTTTTGGTTTTCAATCCTATTCTCTTACATTACCAAAACAATGCAGTACATTGCTGTCAGGAGGGTAATATTGCATGAATTAAAAATAAGATTTTCATTAAAAAATTTGAGAAGCATGACATGCATTGTTAAAATAAATATGAAATCTGTAAATAAAGTCCTCCCTGTAATATAACCTAAATAAAAACCCAATTGTTCTGTGAAGAGACTTTTTAGAGAACATTGGAGAATAAACAATACAGTAAAGACCAAGGAGTACAGCAGACTTGATTTGAGATAAAGAGTTTGTTTATTAAAACTATATCAATACTGTGGACGTATTATGGACCAATGTTATATTGTCATTAAAACATGGAAAGAGTGTTGAACAAATAAACAGAGAAGGAGCCAATGGCTCTCTGTATGTCTTGAAGAGTTGTAAAGCCTGACAGCTTAGGTCGAAGAGTTTATCAACAGGACAGTAATAGAATTTTTTGTAGAAAAACTGCAATAACAAAGCTGTTGACAAAGTAAATCTTCAAGAAGTTAAGTTTTAATTTTGCCTTTGCCAGGCTCAGAACAAAAGGATCCAGTTTTTGAGGCAGAGAGACAGTTAGGATTAGCAACGTCTTTATTTTACAGGTAGAGGTACAGGTACAAATACAGGTACAAAAGAGAACTCTCACCAAAGACTTCAGTGATCTGGCACTGATGATTGGTTGAAGGCAGGTTAAACAGAGGCTGAAGCAGGTGGATCAGATGAGCGGTATTAAGAACTGAGTGGAACTAAGCAGGTGAATGAAATGAGAAATTAGGCAAGTCATCAGCGCCAAGATCATAACAGCTGTGCCATAAACCATCTAGACACGTCTCAATATGGAAATTTCTTCCTGTATTACATTCTTGGGCTAATGTTTAGAATGTGTTGCAATGCTTTTTTGAAATATTGTGATGAATGTGGTGATGCTTTAATTAGATGTGAGAGGAAACTTGTAAAAGCTGATGGAGATATAAAGTTAAATTCCACACAAATGTGCAAGAAAACCTCTAAAGGCTGCATGAGACTTTAGACTGAGGCAGGAGAACCCTAAACTAAAGCTAGTGCTGCTCTGGACCAAAGCATGCTTACATGTTAGAATGGCCCTATCAGCACACCACAACTTCAGACTTAAATGTTTAAAATAGAAAGCAAAGCTTTCTTTTTTCCTACTGCACACTGATGCATCTTTCTTTTGGTCCATCATATACAAAAAGAATGAAATACATTACCCTTTGTGGTAATAATACTGTATTGATACTTTGGTAAGGCACTGTATTTTGATACATATGTCTCAATATTTTGTATAAGTTACTTTGCTTTTCTTACATTTTCCCAGTGAATAATGATGTGGCTTTTTAAAACCGTAAGAATCAAGACTTGTATAGTCATGTGGTGAGCGGAGCTCAGAGCTGCTGAACGGGGGGCTATAAAAATGAGAAGCCGAATCAAAAAAAAAAAGCTAAAACAGCTAAATATGTATTACAATTACCATAAAACAAATCAATATGTGTAGATTATTTTCAAAAAAGTTTGCTTTAGAGTAGATTTGATGGGTTAACAGAATGTCTTCACTCTCATCAATAATAGATTGTTTAAAAGACTGGCGTTCTTCTCATGCATAAAAATGAGGACAAACTCTGTTTTTTTGTTAAAATTTAATATTTTTCATCCTTACATCAGATTGTCTAACAAGGCTTACCAGCCATTGTCTACAACGACCCTGTGTTTTTTTAATGTTTCAGGTCCTTTCATTTAATAATTAAAGGGTAGATTTAAAATTGCATTTTAAATTCTTAAGGAAGGCTCAGTCTCAGTGTTTTTGTAACACTGCTGTTTTCATGTTTATGCCCTGCTGGGTTTGCTACACATATAGCAAGTAGATTTTGATAAATCAGTTCAATTCTAAAACCTTATTATAAAACCCCTAAACCCTGATGCAATAGAATGGACTCAGATGACAAGATAAAAGGCTTTATACACATTGGCAGTGGGTCTGCAAATTAGCCTGTGGCCAGAAAAGCAATGCACAGAACAACAGTTGCTTGTTTCTTCTGCATATGACATTGTTCGATGTGCTGTCCTTTATTAAATAAACTTGATCTAATCTAATCTAAAAAGATGGTAAATTAAAGGTTTTTCACAGTTTCCAGCCTTTTTACAGGCGTACAAACCGAGCGCTGTGTGTCGAAGGGTTGAGGTCCTGTGTTTGCTTGAACAATGACTTTAGTGCAGAAGCTGATGTAAATGGCCAAAAGATCTGCTGAAAAGGAGAAATTGTTCAAATGGATATGACAAAAGATTATGGTCACGTTAATGAGTGAAAAAGGACATGGTAGTTGTATCATGTTAATCTGATTTTTTTTCTGCAACCAAATTCAGCTCAGAAAACCTGCTTGAGATAGCAGCCTAAGTACCCTTAGAAAATGAGTTTGTATGCTGACAACCTCAGAAACACAGGTGGGTTTAAGGCAATCTGACTATCTGGATGTTTGTTATTGGGAATCTGACAGGTTAGCTATGTATTCTTTTTTATTTCTTCTGATATTATTTTCTAACCTAGCAGAAAGCCTTTGGTACATAGAACAAAAGCTAAATCAGTTTTCTTTAATTTTATCTTTCTATCTTATGATTCCTAATCAGACCATTTTTACCTGTAAAAATAAACTTTTTATTTTGTTAGTTTGTTCGTATTATGTTTAAGCAAATTTCATCATTACATCTTAAACAGGTGTTACACTGGTCCTGTTCAGCCTGTTTCCTTTTTTTCTCCAACGATTGCAGATAATTGTTGCAGTTTTACTGTAATTATATTTTTTAAGCTCATCACTTTAGGACAGCTTTGAAGGACTTGTCTAGTATCTGATGGCTGTGAAGAAAGCAGTGAAGGGCAGTTCTATTTTATGTCACTCAAAATGTATGGCGCAGGTTTACTTTTCACTGTATCTGTTGTCGAGCTCTGAGGAGAGGCAACAGTGCTGTAACTTCAATTATCCAATTATCTTGGAAGGCAACAGTAAAAGAAGAGGAAGTAAATATGCAACAAATGTATCTATGTATTGAAAATACACAATGACAGTTTGACCGATAAGCAAACAGGAGATAAAATGTCCAGCATTTTGGAAATTATAAAAGTCAGTTCAGAAGTCAATAAAAAAAACAATAAAACACTATTGATTTTGAAAACTTAAACAAGCATTTCATGTTCAAAAGCTAAAAGAAAGTCTTCACCGTCTTTACATGTCACACTGAGGATATTTGTGATACCGAGCATTTGTGGCACAGTTTATGTGACCAGGTGATAGCTGGAAGCAACACACTGCTCTGGGCAGCCACTTGCCAGGATGAACAGTGTCACTGCCACTCTCTGCAAGAAAACAACACATGTGCTGTAGGTTTACTCAAGAACTGTAGGAATGTGTTACCCTAAATATGAAACATCTGCAGACAGTGCACACAGAGTCTGAAAGGCTCAGAGTATGCACACCGTAGGCAATGGCGTAACAACACAATGATAGGCCCATAAGCAACATTATCTGAGTGGGCCCCATATGAAGTACAGTTGATCAGGATTTTTGGGGGGGAATTTAATGTAGAGGCTTTTTGGTCATAATCCCTCATTTAGACCCTGATGCAGACCCTTCAAACCTTGGAGGCTAGATATTGTAGAGCAGGGATATCCAATTAAAAACCAGCGCGGTCCGAATAAAGAAAATCAACAACCAGTAAAGGTCCTGAGACATTTTTAATCATAAACTGTCACTTTAAACAGAATTTAACACTAAAATAAATGTAGGTTTTCATGCGTCAATGCATACATTGACTTTTATTAAAAAAATAAATAAAGAAAATGAATAGAAAATTTTTCCGTTTTACAATCTAAAGTTTTTATTTAAGTAGAGAACAACAATCTCTCAGTTTGGTATATAGACATTTTCCATATTCATATATTTTATAAATCACCTGAACTGACTATTTGTTTTTTGTTTTTTTCTTTCTTTTTTATGGCTTAATGAGAGAGAAGTGGGCTTTTGGCTGCCCTGCTTTCAAAGTCGTAGGGAAGTTATAAATTAAATTTCAAATCATTCTGGCTTAAACATGTATATAAAAGTACTTCTTATCAGACAATATTGTCCCAAAAGTTTGAAAATGTCTATTTAAAAAAAATACTGTCTTAAAATCTGTTTTTTTTCTCCTCGTTATTTTATGCAGGCCAGTTATTTATATGTCAGCTTGTACACCTAAATCCGACCAATAATATATCAAAGGTCATCTGTCAATCAATGGGGATGGACATCTTTGTCTTCGGCAGGCGTAGAGCTAACAGAACTGGCAACGTTGCTAGACAAGGACTCAAACATGTACGGCTGTAAACCTTCTACATCAAACGAAGCTTCTGCTGCCCTGGCGTCCTCTTCCACAACAACTTTGTCCCCCCTTTCCTCCTCTAAATAAAAAATGCATAATGGAGGAGACTCAGCCACAACCTCGGACACAAAACTCTCCTCCTCTTGCATGTTTCTGCTGTCCATAGTGTTTTTTGACAGTGTTGTTGCTAAGTGCTACTACCAATGTAATTTCCCATTGAGAACCTACTAGCAATAAGTTGTTAACTGGTTAGCAAGATGCTTCAGAGACACTGGCCACAATCAAAAAGCTTGCAAACCTTCCGCCACAACAATCCCGCCCCCTTGATAAAAGACCAATCACATTCACTTTATTCACTCTTGTAAAGTCGTCACCTCTCGAGAGAATTTGGAACCGCAATCGTTGGAACAGCCGCTTCCCTACCAGTTTAAACCTGGGTTTGAATGGCGACAAGCCATTCTAAAGCACATATAAATGGGCTCATTTTGAGCCTGGATCGATATTTATTTTTGATTATGTTCATGCTGGGGAATCCTGCTTCACAGCAGTAGGTTGAGCCAAGCGTACTTAAAATGTGCAGGCTCACCTTTGAGCACCCCATTTCACTTTTCTGTCAATAGTTACCCGCAGCTCTTCCAGCAGTCCACAATTTCTTTCATTTTTTCTCATCGTCTTCTCCTTCTTTGCCAACGCCCGGCTGGCCACAGGTTTCTCTGCTGTGTCTAAAAGTAGCTAGCAGCAGCAGCCCTGACTGACATAGCCTCGTGAGACCATCCTGATCTCGCGAGCTTTCAAGGTTTCACTCCCAGATCAGTCTGGAGACTCTCCGTTAAAGAAAATTTGGAGCCATTCACCAAACGAACGTCCAATCAGCGTTGGCTTTGAGGCGGGTTGAGGTGTGACGCAATGAGAAGCACGACAGTTCAGTCTAAATAACATGGCGGCTTCAGCCGATGAAACTAGCGTTAGCGTGGTTATCAAGCAAGTTTTATCGGAATTACACAGTATTTCTTCACTGAAAGAGGCTTTTCTTCACTGGAGGCTTTTCTCAGAGGAAACGATGTCTTTGCTCTTCTCCCGACTGGTTTTGGCAAGAGTTTGATCTATCAATTGGCTCCTCTTCGTCGTCGCTCTGTTAGTACGTCATATGCTCCGTTGATCTGATTGGTTTATTTGGCCCGTCTATCACCAACATAGGCCAATCAGCTAACCAGTATTTTCGGCCCTTCCCAAAATTTCTTCAACGGAAGGTTTCCAGATGAATATGCGGAGCAAATCCATCTGACGGAGTCAGGTTATGACTGACACAGCTCATTGGCTAATTTTAATCACGTGTAGCCTGGTCCAGGGCGCTCTGGAGGCCTTTACTGTACAAACAGGAGTGAAATTTGACACTGCAGTCGGACAACATGTAATTTATAAATTTTTTAAATACGGTTGGGTCCGGATCAGCCAGCAGGTGGGTCTGGATCAGAACTGCGCTCCGCTAATCCGTGACCTCTGCTGAAGAGTTTTCCCTTAGATAAAAAGAGAAGCAGTTACACAGGCAGCTATGCATCAATATTAATATATAAAAAAATGGTTTCCCAGGATTCTATGATTGGTCAAGAACTAGCTAATTAATCTATTGGTGCTTTTAAAAACAGTTTGTTGGTCGGTTCCAGCTATTTTACTCAAGGAATATGAAGCCACATAACTATTATAATTTTTATTGGTAAAATTTCAGCAGCCTAGTGTCACCTGATCAGCTTTTTTTTTTTTTTTTTTACTTAGTCCTATCGATGCGTTGTAGTTTCTTCCAAAGCAACCCTTTGAGGATTGTGCTTAACCTTGTACATTGTGTAACTTCGTCCACCACAATTGATGGTTTTCCCAATGTTAAGCATAGCTAAAATATTCTCACAACAGCCAGTGTCTTTAGAAAGGATGTTTTGTTACATAGGCTCCTTTTTATCAACGTTAAAAAATTTTTGTCAAAAACATTTTACATTTTGGTCAGAAACATTTTGTCTAAACACTTGAAATAGTTTATTGGGTGTACAATGATTTATTACACTGAGTGAAATGAAGCTGCAACAAAAACAACTTCCAAAAACAACAGTATAGTTATAGCTACAAAAACTAGTAAATGTGTTACAGCTAATTTCAATAATGTAAAGCAGCACAGCCTCTACTGCCACATTTTGCTGACACTTTGTAGCTTAGTTTATTTTTTCACAAACCATTGATTGGCTTAGCATTGTGTTTTGTGTTTAACAAAGGTTGATCTGATTCCCTGCATAAAAGATTTTTCAGACAATCCTCATGATTCAAAAATATACACATCCCCATATTCTTCTACATTTTAAGTGGGACAAGCCTTTTAGGCTCTTAAAGGACAGGCAGGAAGGACTGAAACGTGAACAACAATTTGAAACAGATAAATAGGTATTCCTAACATGCCCTTTCCACTACATGCTTGAGAAGTACAGTATAACCAGTTGTATTTGGTCTCAGCAATTTAGCATCTGTGTTGGCGGATAATTATACAGGACGATATCGGCATATGCAAACCTTGGCTTTCATGCTAAGGTCATAAAAAGCTTATTAGGGGAGTGATTTGAAAGCTAACTTGTATTATTATTATCACCTGTATGCTCCTTGACTACTCTTGTGTCATCTTTAGGTGTCTGCTTTTAATCTTAGTCCTACATATGTAAATCCTCATGAGACATTTATGCTGTCTCAGTGAAATGTTTGCTTTCCATTTAAAGTTTTTAAACATGTACAATTTCAGATGGCTGAAGGAAAGAATCCTTCTAGATGTAACACATGCACAAATGAGGATAAAACAAACACAGGTCTGAATAATTTACTTATGACAAAGAGAATGTGCATTTTCATTCTATTTTACCTTTCTCTTCAACAATTTAAACTTAAAGGTATAGTGGAGGATGCTCTTTTGGTGGATCATCAAGATAATATGTTAACATAAGGCGGTCCTACGTGGTCGTCCATTTTCTTCTGCTGGTGTTGAGTCTGACATAGTGGAACAATTGCAAATCTTCTTTTGGAAACTAAGCCTGTATGAGCAATGCAAACAGCAACTTTTAAACAGTGCATGAGGAGAAATGGACTTGTGCATGCTCTCACACGCGTTTAATAGGCGTTCGCCCTCGGGAGTGGCTACAGGGTTGTGCATGTGCATTTTTGTGCACAGTGGAGAGGGCGGGTCTTTTCAAAAATTTGCGAAAATCCTCCTCTACATCTTTAAAGGTGTAGTAGGAGATCTTTTCTGATTCATTTTTTACCATGTGGCTTGAAGATCTCTCCACAGCTGCGTAGCAAGCAGTGAAATAGAAGGTCTGGATGTGAAATGAAAAAAAAATGGTCCCCGCTACAGTGTGAAATCAATGAGTAATGCCCACCAATCACAAAACACGGTCTGTGGTCAGCTTTTGGTTCCTGACATATCATCAAAGCAAAGCAAGGACTTTTTAAGCCCCCTCCACCCCTGTCCGCTATTCTGGCTTCATGCTCTCTGATAAGTAAGTACCATACTGTATGTTCAAGTAAACATATGGCTTTGACCATCAAAGCCCATGCTGTCAATATAACGCTTTAGCAACTGTGATGTTGTTGTTAGCTTGTGTCACGAGCCCTCGGTCTTGGCTTGTTTCGTTCTCAATCTTGGCAACATCCGAACACCTCGACAGACAGCATGCGCTTTCATGTGTTTTGAAGGCGTGGTTTTGAGTGGTGGTCTTAAGGGAGAGGCATGGTTGTGTATGTTCAAGTATACAGCTTGCTGGAACTGTTTTTCCAAGATCTCCAATGGCACCTTTAAAGCAGTACTAAAGAACTTCCAGTTTTAGTTTATTTCGGCTCCGCCCAGTGGACAAAAGCTGTATTATTTTGCCTGAAGAAGACCGCATTTCATATGAGGTCAGCAACATCCTGATCTCCCAGTAACCTGCAGTTGTATTGAACTGTGTGAAAGATGAATAGCAATGAGGTAATGAATTTAATTATGGCAAAACATCCCCCCCACACTCATCTGCACAATATACACATGAACATCAAATTTACACATTCACAAGACAAGATTCCCAAATGTATTTGGGTTGAATGCACAATTATATATTGATTTATAAACTACCAGTGGTCTTTCAACCTCACTGCATTTGTATGTGGATTATTGAGACTCACCTAATGTGACTCAATACGCAAATGCATTTTTTTTTTAACAAACTAGGATTTACAACCATTTAGATGATTTTTTTGTTTCAGCCAATCTCAAGAATATTAGCTCCTCAGATTAGTTTGATTAGTTTGCATTTTGGAACTGGAAATGCAGATGGTGGAAACTGATATCTGTACAGTCCTTTTACTTTCTCGACTTTGATTATCCACCTCTTCTTTTTGATTAATAACAAAGAAACGAACGTCAGTCTTCTAATATAGATCTTGAATTTACTTTTCAAATAAACTAAGAAAAAAAAATATGTGATTGATTACATGAAGGTGTAATGGTGTAAATGGAAAAAGATGGAAGCCAAGCTACAAGATTAAGGTTAACATGGAGCACACAGATCAGCATTTAATTTTTACTGGATCACAAACCTTCTGTCATCACATTACTAATCCATCAAGCACAACAGAACAAATACCTGCAAAGACCACAGGAAAGGAAAAGGAACAGAACCCTAACAAAAAAGCTCTCTAAAACTGTGGAGCTTATTCTGGCAAAGAACAAATGGTAAAACATTTACATTGTTGCTGGGTCATCTGAAAAATTGAGAAGGATTTTGCTACAAACCCAACATCCTGGTCCAAGTTTCAGACCTAACCAAACTTTTAGACAGAGACTGGTTCATTTCACCCTAAGACAAAATTCCCTTGCACAGATTGAACAGTTCAGTAATTATAGTATAGACTTCTACACTTAGACTTCTGCTTTCAAAAACATACTGTACCCATAACCCATGTGTGACAAAACATATGTCAGTAGGCAAGGCTAAGTTACTGATGATCCCCTATTTTTGGGGGAATCAAATCTGCATGTAAAATTTAAAATTAAGAAATCAATTCAGAGAATTTAAGAATTAAGAAATTTTAAGCACAAAAATTGCAGTCAAGTTGTTTTTTAACCTTTCTTGAGGTATTAAAAAATGATTTGGTTGATAATTATTGTATTTATACAGGTATTTTTCAGGATAGCAAAATTTTTATAAAAAACTAACACCTGTCACAAAGGGGGGTGGTGCCTACATGTATCTCCAGTGGTTCACAGGTAGTAGACCCTGGACAGGGCAATGCAGAAGCACACAACCATGCTAACACACACTTAAGCAAAATTTATATGAACTAATCAGTCTAACAATTACGTTTTTGCAATGTTGATAGCTGGAGTACCTATGCAAAGCCCGCATGCCCGGATGAGAACATGCAAATTCCATGCAGAAAGACTCTGGGGTGGGAATCAAACTCGAGAAGGCAATAGTGCTTTAAACTCATTCAGTGCTCATTTTAGAAAATTGAATATACAAAATTATTGGAGCTTCCAGGCTCCAGGTCTTTATTCCATTTTTTTAAAATCTGTATAAATTTTTCCCTCCATATTTTCATCCATACATGCATCAAACATTTTCTGTTTATTACAGATCAGGAGTATATATAATTTTAAGAAAGCTCAAAAGCTCCTTCTTAGCTATCCCAAGTCTGTCTTATGACAGATGGGATATATCTGGGTGGATGCTTATGGAGGAGCTGCCATCTCTACAATGAGGTCCCACTCGATGATGAACAATTATCTCTTTTATTAGGACCTTTGTCCTTCACACAAGATTAACAGTGTAGTGGTGTTTTCCAGTTAGGAAAATAAATCCTCACTTATTTTCTTTTGCAGGGGTTTGATATGTTGGGAAGATGTTTTTTTTTTTTTCTTTTTTACAATTTAAGCTTGCTGGCTTGCTTTTATTTTGTTTACAGTGCTTCTGTAAAAGCCTTGTAGCTTAGAGTAACTGTAATTAAAAAACAGAGAATCAATAAACACAATAAAAGCTGCCAAGTTGTTTTTTTTCTTCCCTTGTAGTTTGAATGAAAAAAGGGGACATGGTTGTGGGTGATTTGAAGCTGTTGTCTTTTAAATACGTTTATAACAAGAAATGGTTAGTTAGAAACTGATTAAATATTTCTAAATAAGGGACCTGGATACTGGGAGCAAGGTCCTGCTGTTTTTTCTGAATTGACCAACTGGCACCATGATTTCTGTGACTATTATATGATGCATAGCTACTCTTAGCATCATTGATCTCATTCCACACCTGTCACGAACTGTCTTTGGTTCACATATTTGATGGCTACTGCATTCTTGTTTTGGTTACTTACCTATTTTTTTTTTATGTGTGTGGAAAATGTGTTGATCATAATCAGCAGAACAAAATATACCTTGCTGAAATCACTGAACAAATCTTTAAAATAGACAGAGATTCATAGGTTCATTTGTAGCTTATAACCACATTAGTGGTTTATTGTCATTAGTCCAACATAATTAATCACCTGGAAAATGAGGACTTCAGTTTTAATGTTGCTTGAACTATAGAACTATAGAGAATAATTATTCTCAATCCATATTATTATTCGTTTGAATTCATCACCAACTGTACTGTAGCTGCCTATTGATTTCTTTTCGTTTTTAAGTGTTGTTCTAAGATAAACCTGCTGGTCTACCACAGATTAATTTGCAAGGAAAGAGTAGGCACATTAATTATTATAAATATTATTCAATTCAAAAATACTTTATTAATTCCGAAAGGGAAATTAAATGTTGTAGTAACTCATCATTTGTTGTAGATTTAAATGGCTGAAGTCAGGAAGGAGTTTTGTAGTTGTTTGTCTTGAATCTGAACTGAACTGAAGAAGCCCCTAGCTGAAAACAGATTTATAGACTATATGTAGCAGGGGTCACAAAACTTTTTTTAGGCCAGGAGCTACTCAGTAGGAAGGGCTACCAATACTGACCTATGAACTGGAGGAGTCAGCGTTCACTTAAATTTCATGCATAATATTTTGAATGTTTCTTTTAATTTCTAATTTTCTTTTAGATATTGTCATTTTGGAAACTCTATACATTCAAGTGTGATTAAAAAAAGAAGAGTAAAAGAATAAAATTAAATCACATACTTAACCCACTAGTGAGTTTTACTGTTTTCAGAAGACGCCGAGGGCACCCTGTGTGGTCCTTGAGGGCCCCTTGATAACCACGGGCACCATCTGGTGACCCCTAATATGTATTATCTTGCTGCAAACACTGAAGCACCCTCTCTTTCAGGTGAACACCAAGGTATTTATACTCCTCCACCACCTCCCCTCCTCCCCCATGATTGTAAAAGGGTTCGACTTATTCTTTTCTTATAAAATCTACAATCATCGCCTGTCAGACTCAGAAATGAATGATCCACTATATAAAGAGGACTAACAGATTTCTCAGAACCTTTATTGACAACAGAATCTGAGTAAGTGGTGTCGATGTCTAAGGCAGAAACCTCTGCAGATGGAGACAACAGGTTAGGGAACCATGTCTTTCTGGTAGTGAATGATTATGAACGTGTGAGTTGCTAACCTGGTCTTATACTGTAGTTCAGTTTAAATCCTGAGATAGAGGATGGTCCCAGCTGGCTGACTGTCAATGCGGTGCAGTGGTGGCCGCACAGAAAGTCCCAGATGCTGATATATTGGTGGTCAGTCAGGAGATCAGAACCAAACAGACTAATACAAGCACGATGATCCAGAGGGCGAGTCCAAAGCCGATGCAGTGGTTTAGAAGAGTCCCTCAGTGCTCTATCCTGGGACCTTTATTGTTTGCACTATAAGAGATTTTAACTTATTTTGGTATAGCATACCATTTCTATGCAGACTATTGTCAAATTTATTTGACAGCCCCACCCCCCTAATACCCCTACTCGACTGTCTGGGTGACATCAAGGCTTGGTTATCAAAACATTTTCTGAAACTAAATGAGAGCAAACCAGAGGCGATGGTGTTTGGCAGTGCCATCTCTGACTTGAAACTTTTAAAGGAATTTGTATGTTCAAAATTAACCAACCTTGGTGGTACCATAGCCTCTTAAAACCCACCCAATTTGAAGTAATCCTGGTCTATTTTGCATACCCAAATGTGAAAAGCAAATAACTAACTGTAAGCCCAAATTACATGTGTGATACATCATTTGAAAGCTAACACCTTCTTGTATTTGAAAATATAAATTAAATAGTGCGAGTAAAACACAGCATAAGCTGTATCAGTTCAAACATAACTCAGAGTTGCTTTTTTTATTCTTGAAACAATATATAATAATATATCTTTTTCTAAGAGCAGTAATAAAGACATGCCTGCGAATAAGCATGTCTCATTGTAATATACTACAACATGTCAACCACAAATGCAGACAATTTCAGACCTCTAGCTACAGCAGTTCCAGAGCTGTGGGGCTTTGAACTTTTGGTGTCACCAGTGTCTCCAAACCTCTTCAAATGTGGCAGATTGTGCCAATGGTATTTCCCATTGATAACCTCCTAGCTCTAGTTGCTAACTGTTTAGCAAAATGCTTCCAAGACACCGGCCACAACTTGCTTGTGAACCTTCTGCCACAACAACCTTCATAAACGACCAATCACATTCACTTTATTTACTCATGTAAATTCGTGAACCTCTTGTGAGAATCTGGAAATGCAACGGTTGGAACAACTGTTTTCCTAAGACTTTAAGACCCACTTTTAGTCTTTAGCTTTTAACACTGCTTAATTGTGTGGTCCTTTTTATTTATTTATTAATTTTAAACCCTTACTTAGTTTTTGTGTGTGTGTGTTTTGTTTTTTGTTTGCTTGTTTTTGGAAACTTTTTTGTTGTTAAATGTGCTATATACTAAATAAAGTTGATTGGATTGGACAGGTCTGGTCTGGAGGCTGGTTATATAGAGACTAATGCAGGTGGTTCAGATGAGCAGGTAAAGAGAACTGGGTGGAACTACGAAGGTGTTGAAATGAGTGATCAGACCAGGCATCAGTGATAAGACCATGACATCTCCTTTGTTTTGTTTTCATTTAGGTTGAGATGATTGTTTTTCCATTTTGCCACCTGCTCTTTGTACTGAGCTTCTTATCCATCTCTGTTACATCTAAGAATTGTTATGCAAGTATTTCTGCAGGTGACATGAGTCTGTCTTTTGTTGGAGGCAAACCAATTTTAATTGCTCCAACTATTTAAATGAGCAGATTACCTGTTCCACAGGCATTTGAGAGTCTACAAAGAAAGATGAGCTTCTGACCCACATAGTTCGAGATAATACTGATCAATACAAAAAACAAAAGAATAGTAAATGAAGTTTTAGTGCACCTCGTAGCCTCTCTCAAAGGGCTATAATAAAAGTAGAAAAAGCCCCACAAACTGTGTTCCATTCATTGTTGTGTTTTATTTAAACAAGTAAAAAAATATATATCTCTATTAAAGATTTGAGAGGAGATCCTTTCGATGTTCTTTTTTGAAAAGCATGCAGAACTATTTAAGTTCAGAAGAATGTACCTCACTTTCAGAGGTGAATAATTAAGGTTCAGAAAGTAAACAGCCTGTACAGAGATTAGTTCATATGCATTTCCAGCTTTACAGCATTGACTATTGTTTATACCAGTGGTCTTAAACTCCAGTCCTGAAGGACTTTTATCTGGCAAGTTTTATATGCATCTTTGCTTCAATATACATGACTCCATTATGATCTCCCCAGAAGAGCCCTTCATAGCTGTACTGCATGCTGGTGACTTAGTTTACTTTAGGTGTGGGGGTGAAGGGACACCTGAATGTTGCAAAACACCACCAGTCAAGGATTTTGGTTTGAGAACAATAATTTAAAGCCTTCTGCTTAATTAAGTGGATGAAGGAAAACCAGGCAGGAATTTTACAATTTGATGCCCAATGTACCCACCTCTGCACACTCTGACTGCCCTCTAATACTGAATGATGCATGTTGGGATGGGATCAAGACTGTTGTATTAACAAATGTTCTGCTTTGTCTGCTGTATTTTTGTCAAGGATTAATTGATCCTATTACATTGCAATTATCAATTAGTAACCCTTAAGTACTTGAATAGTTTTTTAAAAATGTATCAAAAAGTAGGTCATACCTAACCTGGCATAAGCTGGATAGATATGTTTAGTTCATGTTGAATTCTAAACGGCATCCATCTGGAAAGCCTCATGTACAGAATATTAACAAGAAAGAAGGACATGTATTACATTACTTTGAGCTGAATTGTATCTGCCTCCTGTGTCAAGGTTTTAGCCAGTCACAGCAGTAGTAGCAGTTGTAATGTTTGATTACATTTGTTTTAGACTTAGACTTAGAATAACTTTATTGTCATTTTGTACACACAGAGTTTATACCAAATGAAATTTAGTTCAGTACAGCTCTCAAGACAGTTCCATTTCTTAAAGTGCAGTAGTGATAAAATATAAATATGGTGACCAAATGTTAACATAAGACTTGTATATGATTTACAGTTTTCCCAAATATTTTTTCCACCATTTTATTCAACATTGAGATGTATTATGGCAGTGGGGAAGAAGCGGTTTTGGAATCTGCTGGACCTGCATTGGGTGCTTCAAAGCCTCTTCCTAGAGGGCAGCAGGGAGAACAGTCCATGGTGGGGTGTTAGGGGTAATTTATAATGTTGCAGCCCTGAGTGGAGCCTGTGGTTCTGTCCAAGCTGGACTGACTGAGGTCTGTTTGTGAGGAAGTCTAGCAGCCAGTTGCAGAGGGGTGTATTGAAGCCCAGCTGTTCTAGTTTTCCTATCAGATGCTGTAGGATGATGGTGTTAAAAGCTGAACTGAAGTCCAGGAACAATGCCCTCTGTGTTTGCAGATTGGAGCTCAGAGATAGCCTGATATAGAGTCTTCATGGCCTCTTTTGTATTAGCGCTGGGGGGCACATAAAGAGCAGTAATGCTGACCACACTTAACTCTCTGGGCAGATAGAAAGGTCTGCAGTTAACAGTCAGAAACTCAATGTCGGGAGAGCAGAAGTTTGTTCCTATCGGCGCTTTATAGCGTTAGTCCCTCCAGGCTAATAGCATTGTCCAGTGTTGCTGGATGCACCCAAGTTTCAGTCAGAATGATGGCGCAGCAGTTACATATTTCCTTTTTTGAAGAGAGTTTGAGTCGCAGATTATCCATTTTGCTATCCAACAAGCGGACGTTGGAGAGAATGATTGATGGTAGCGGTGGTCTGTGAGGATTACTCCTTAGCTTCGCCATTAGCCCCCCCTCTGCAGCCTTTCTTCCTCCGTCTAGCGCATCTTTTTCTTCGGCCTGGCCTGGTAAATGAGTCTGCTGTTGTTTAGTTTACATCTGCCTGTAGCACTCTGCAGCTTTTTAAACGGTCGAGAGTCGCTGTATTTAAAACATTTTGTGACCGTAGCTACAGCAGGCATTGGCGGTCACAGATGCCCGACCGAAGCCTGGTCTGTAGCGTTTTGAACGGCATATTTCATGGAATTGTTGAGAGCTGTTCTTGGCCGCTGCCTTGAGGCACCGCCATTAACCAGTGTTTACAAGTAGCAGAGTTAACTGATAAACTAAATACTTACCAAATCCCGCCGGGAGGAACATGCAAAGATCTTTCCCATCCACACAGGCAAAATCGCATTGTTTTGCTTGTTTGTTTTCCTTCAGCCTTCCAACTCTGGATGGCGATTAGTCGTCGTACAGGTCACTGAATTTCATTGGTCCGAAACATTTCTGTATTGAAGCTAGCACATCTATTGGCTTCTGGCAAGATGTATTTCCGATAGAAATAATATTGTAAGGCAGGATGGTAATCTGGATGAACTGACTGCACTGATTAAGTTTTCAGGTGGATTTTCTCTCTTAAAAACATATTAAAACTACTTTATTCCCACTGATCACAGCAAATATAGCTGCAAGGCAAAGAAAGGATGGGGTAGCTCCGCCCAACGTGCGTCAGACCCACTTTTCGACCGCACAGCCAGAGCAGCAAAGCTGTTTCAGCCGCGCGTCAGAACTAAACTGGTACAAGCAGCAAAAAGGAAGCAGCAGACGTGATTTTGCTGCTCCTGCTGTGTCCGGTGTGAATGCAGCATAAGACCATGTCCTTATTACTCAGATACCTGAATCCAAACTCTGGAGATTTTATAGCATGGTGCACATGAGCAGCATGTGAGAGCAGGAAAATGTTTAAGTGAATATATGAGTGAAGGCTAAGCATATATTTTAAATAAGTTTGAAAAAAATACATAGTAAATATTATATGGGACAATAAACAGACATGCTGCACACTACAGCAGCTTGCAGCATTATCTTTCTTGGGGGAGTGTTAGCCTAGTTTTTAGAGCATTGTGCTTGTGCTCGGAGAAGTTTGCAAGTACACGGTTCGATCCCCACAGCCTGCACTCTGGGTCCCTGAGCAAGACCCCACACAGCTCCCCGGTGAGATCAATAAAGTTCTTTTTCTTTTTCTAAATGCATTTGATGTGGTAGAAAATGTATGTTGCATGTGATTTGGCATAAATAAGAAACAGTATTAAACAAAATAAAAACGAAAATGATGCTTCCATTTCCTTTTGAAGTCATCATTTGATTTGCATGTGGTGCTCCTGACTAAATGATTTTTTTCCTGATTTTATCAGTGGCATTTGCATTTGGAAGCTTTATAAGAGTACAGTATGCTAGATTAGATATTAATTAACAAAATAATTGCCAAACAACAAGTGCTAACAATACATATTTTATATAACTTTAGTATATCTAAAAGCTTTATTGCTTTATTGCTTAGTCCCGCTTGTAGTTTTAAAATTCATATAAATACCAAGGAACGCATTGATGAATACCAAAATGTCAGTCTCATTAATATTTTTAGCCCAACATATAGGGACTCTGTTTGTGCACTTTAAATTAACTTGTTTCTGGGATTTTTTTCTTGCTGCACATGTAAGACACAAAGACAGCTAATGTTACTCCGAGGTCTCGGTACATAAAACAAAACCTAAAACACACAAACAAGCATATCCAGTCTAAGTGGTGTATTTCAACAGCTCTACAACATCTGTCTTTCATGCATTTTCTCTAAGGAGTCTGGAAAAAATCAGGAGCATCTGTATAGAATCCTTTATATTATGAACCAACCCAAACAAACAAATAAAACATATCATCTTCCAATTGTTAGCAAGATTTGTTAGGCCCTCTTTTCAGTGAAGGAAACTGAAGGTTTTTGTTCCTCAGCTCTGTGTTCTGTTTTATCTTCTTGTCTTTTATATTATATGTTTCATGATTAGAGCAGAAGCCATCGAGTGCAGCTACTACTTCACCAACAACAGGTCATATCTTATATGTTCCCAGAACACAGAGATGTCGGCTGCAAAGATGTTTGTTTTGCTCCAATCAGTCACGCATAAGTGGTTTCATGGCCGCTGTATTTGAACATGACCATTTTTCTGATTTGTTTTCTTGTTCCTGTGCTGTTATTTTTTTAAAGTTGAACTACTGATACTTGAACAAGATCCGCAAACACTTGCTGATGTAACATCAAGCAAATGGACAATAGAAAACTATATTTAGTATATTAAAATAAAAAAGCAAGAAGACAAGGTAAATGTCCTGAAACATTCTGCCAAAGATGTCACACCTCCATCTGCAAGTTTTTCAAATTCTTTTCCCAGTTGACACAGAGCTTATTACAGACTGGAAGAGAAAGCGCCAAGCATGGTGAGCTTTACACGGAACTATTGGAGCCAAATTAGGTTGAGAAACAATAAAGGTGGGTGGCCAAGTCTTCTCTTAAATCGAGAACATCATGAATCTTTCTAAACAGGCAAAACATTTGACTGCTCTTCCCACTAAACCACTCTCTGTATAAAATTGTTCTTTGAATGCATGCAAAAATAACATAATTTACATTTTTTCTATTATCAAGCTGCTGTTTTGTTGCAGTTGCTTTAGCCACATGCATTTTTTCTCATTCCCAATTTGGTGATTGGCTACAAATTAAGCATATCTTCCCTGGAAATGCATTTCGTAATTACTCTTTTATTAGTTGACAACTTCTCATTACAAAGCAAACATGCAGGCAATCCTTCAACATTGCTAATGAACAAATAATTCGGTCCATTCTTCTTTGAATCATCTGTTCTCATCAGCTATCTTCATTTTTTCCCTTTTGGGATTCATGGCCCAAGACACACCCCCCAGTTTGTTTACCACAGCCACCTGCATGGCACTGTGCGGCACTGAAACGTGTGTTGCAGGCTATGATGCAATTCATCGTTGACAGAAATTGTTTTAGTTAAAAGTATTGTGTAAACAGAACAAAAAAAAAATCCATCTTTTTCCATTTTAATATATTTTTGAAAAAGCTCCAGGGAGTCACAAGGGGGGCATTGAAGAGACATATGTGACTCTGGAAAGACAGGTTGCCGACCCCTGCTGTATAGAATACATTGTAGAAACATTCATAAAATGTTAAAATGTTATTATTAATTTTAAATTATTAATTCTGCTTTCTATTTTAAAGTGTTACATGAAATATGTCCTAAATGATGCTGTCTCACAAAAAAATCATAACAGCCCAGAAATTAAGTTGCAAGCCATTGGATTAAAAAAATGTGTAAGTTATTTTCTTTTGGCAGGAATGATTTCTTTTAAAAGGCAGAGGGATTAAATAAAACGTGTTGTATTGAGAACATGGCTATGAACTAAATTTATTTATCAAATAATTACAAATACTTTAAATGAAAATATATTAATTTACATTATTTAATTAGTTATTTATTTATGATACAAATTAATGCATTAATGCATCAATCCATATTTTCCTGCTTGTCAGGGTCATGGTGGGGCTGGTGACTATTTCTATCAGTCTATTGGCAAAAGGCACTATGATACAAATTGATGTGTTTATTTGATATGTACATCTGAAGTACTATGCATTTGTTTTGTAGATCTAAAGATAAGTTGTTTTTTAAATGTATAGAATATCTCGTCCTTTTGGCATTCCATACAGGTTGCAGTTCAATTTTCTCTTGTTTAACTGTTTCTGCTTCAGTGACTTAATTATATTTGACCTCAAAATGTCAAATTGCAGAACCATTCTTTATTAGGTTCTCTCAGGTCCTCAATTCCAGCTCAGAACCAATTGTTGCATGTTGCACTATGGACAAAACATCCTCGTAACATCTGCCTAGAGCAAGCTAAAACAGCAGCTTTTAAAGTTAATCAGCATTTAATCATTACCTATTGAACCTGTCGTAAGGATAACTTCCTCACGCAAATATATGCAACATCCCCCTGAGACAGAAGCTGCTGAGTCTGTTTGCCACATTAGAGACGTTAGCAAACCAAAGTTGGGTTGTAACTACAGCTTGAAGAGTTTCATTGATGTGACGGTTTTATCAAGTTGATGGAGCAGCTGGCTGACCAAGAACGGAACGACAGATTAAAGTGCATATTTTCCTTTATTACTGAGGATATTGTATTTTATTAAATGGTAAATGGTCTGTACTCTTATAGCCCCTTTTCAGGTAAAAGGATTCCAAAGGGCTTTATAATAAGTCAGTTACCCATTCCATAAAAATGCACACACTGACAGTGACAAGCTACATTGTAGCCACAGTTGCTCTGGGCCACACTGACACAAGCAAAGGTGCTGTACAAAAGCACAGCCCCCCCCCACCCCCCCACCCCCCCCACCCCCAACAAGTATCCGTTGGCATTGCTGGTGAAATGTTTCACTCAAGGGCACAACTGATAAAGACTGAGCTACGGTATGAATAGGTGATCCTCTAGTTGCAGGACGGACTACTGCATCTTACGCCATTGTCACCACTATACTAGAGTAGTTTAATAAGAAGTTGCGTCAGTGGCCAAACTATTTTGTTGTGACTTTGGAGCAGGAGTTTCTTCCCTATTGTTGTAAGGACAACTGGAAAGACAAAATAAAAAAGGCTCTATGTAACCAAACTATCAGCCCTAGTGTATTAAAAAAAGGAAAATAAATCATTATTTAATAGTTAGAGTACCCAGAGCTTGATACCCCTCAATCATTGGTCCAGAGCAATCCACCCATTTTATTAGTTAAAAACTTCCTAAGCTTGAATAGCTGTGTTAAGGGGAATAAGCAAAGTGACACTGTCTAAATTTTCATAGCCGGTAGAGACATACCCTTAAACACTTGCAGCTATGATAAAAGAGGTTTCTACAAGGACCTAAATAATTGCAGTTGTATTCAAACCCATGCCTAAATTTTTTATTGTCTTAATGTTTAAAAAACATATCTAACCTTTTCCTTTCACTTGAGAGATTCTTCTGTTATGTTGTTCATCTGTCCCACAAATACTTTGAGGTTTGTGGTCATTTATAGCAAAATATGAAAAAGTGTGTAGTTATATTTGTAGGGGGCAAGTACCAAATCAGTCACCGTGTTTTTTCTCATTTTTTCCCCCGTTTATTTGGGTTTTAACTTAAAAAATTCATAAGGATATAAATACCCATCTTGCTCCTAACTGTGGTTGTAAAAAGACAAAATGTGAACAATTGCGTATATAAGGGGTGCGGTTTCTTTGGCAGGGCACTGTTAATAGACAGTATATAGGTGGTTTGGACTGACAGTTGTTAGTCATTGTTATGTTTCATTGGGTGTGTTTTTATAAAATTATAAAACATATGAAGCTTGTTGTACAGTCAGTTGTTGTGCATTGCAACTCTTTGTGGATATTGCTTGTGGATATTGCTTGTGTAAAAAATGCACCTAAAACACAGTCTCAGTTTCTCATAATTAGCTGATTCTTTAGTAAATCAGACACAAATTTCATGCAGATTACCAACAGAATATGTACATAAATAAATCGGATCCCCCTTCTTGGAGTTTGAAGCTGAGATTTATGCAGAATATCTAACTAATCTGTGAAAAGAATGAAACAAAAAATGATTCACTTTTTATGACAAAAAAGGAATTTAAAGCATTAAAAGTAGAAAGATGCAGTTTAAGACTTTCTGTAATACTGACTGTGCAATGAAAAAAATAATAACAAGATGATATAATTTACTGCTTCATTATTCAACGCTTTGGGTGAGTTCTTTGTGTGTTTATTGTTAATGTACAGTTTATTGGATGCTTTCTTCATGAAAAAACAACCATTTCAGATACTTCTGTAATATTCCTCCTAAGCCTTCAACAATCAGGCTGAAAAAACATTGCTAAAACATTGCTCTTTATAGGCAAGGATGGAGCAAAGCAATGAAAAAGACTATTAGAATACTAGGATTTTTAGGATAAAATGTAATGATCACAGAGGTCAGTGGGAAATAGGCAGATGGGTTTGAAATAACCAAAGGGCAACAGTGGATTAAATAATCAATTGTATCCAACAAAGGAATAAACAATACCATGTCTGGCTGCATAACGCATCAAACCTTGATGAGGATTTGCTCCTGCTGTCTGAGACTTGGTTACATATCCTGCTAAACTAAACCGTAAACTGAGGCTATAATTCAAACTGGACAGTAAAAGACTTTCAGAATTAAGGACAACATAGCATTAGTAACACCTAGTGTATACATTTTCAGCCTGGCTAATGGCGGGGGTAGGTAATTGATACACTATGGGCTTCTTCAAACCAGATATGCATTGTTTGAACCCTACTAACTAACTATACATTTCAGTGAACAAGTCACTGAACATTTCAATCCCTTTTTTACCCCAGTTTACCCAGGTCTCCCTCGAAAACGAGATTTTATCTCAAGGGACTTCCTGGTAAAATAAAGGTTACCCATTCTTTGATGGTACTTTAAGCAGGGTAATGCATCATTACACAGAACTAAAGTAATCTCAAACTGGTTTTTTGAATGTTAAAGAGATGTTCATTTTATTTTGAAAGACTCCAAAATTAGCAGATTTTACAAGGTCTCACACAGAGAGTAGAGCTATGTTGATTTTCTTATTCTGAATCCAATCTCAAATTAATTTCTTAAGATTGAATCTTATGACCAAAGAGGGATTTTAAAGAGAGCAACAACTGCTTTATCTATTCTTGGTTAAATGTTAATCAATATTGAGCATAACTTCACCGTCATGCAAATCATGTAACAGCTAAAATAATGTTTTTATTACTAGTAAATCAATTTGACATCAGATCGGATTAACGACAAAATCTACTCTACATCTTGAGAAGATCTTGAAATTTGAATCGGTACCCAGCCCTAACAGAGAGCGCTTTTAAGATTTGGAAATTCAAAAGGATGCAAAAGATGAAACTGAGGAAGCATCTGTTTTATGCTTTAGCTTCCATGTGCCCGAGAATCATTGAGGAATTTCCTTGACACCTTGTGGAATCTGTTTTGCCAAAAAAAATGAGTCAAGCTCTGAAGATTAAAAGAGAAGTTAATTCTGGTATTAGCTCGATGTAATTGTATATATATGTATATATATATATATATATATATATATATATATATATATATATATATATATATATACATACATATAAACTGTAGGTGAAGCAAGCACATGGATATGTGATAGAAAATGTGATAGAAAACAGGTGCTAACAAGCCAGTTCATCTTGAGACAACTAAGAAAGGAATGTGCTAAATAAAAGAAGATATCAAACACGACTGTGAATACAGGAAAACTGACCAAGACAATAAACAGAACATGACAACAAAGATAAGCAAAGGTCATTTAACTAGATATGTAGATCTACAGACAGTAAGAAAATTTACAGTAGCACCCATTCAAAATTGCCCTTCCAAGTCAAACGCCAGCTGAATGGCACCACTCCCAGCACAATCCCCTCCAACTTCCAGCCACCCTCCTTCTCCTGGGCATGCATTTTTTTTTACTCTGACTCCACCCTTTCACTGAATTATAAGGAGATGGTGCTTCTCTTTAGATCTTAATGTCCAAAATTCATGACAGAATATTTGAATATTTTAGTAGAAATATAGAATTTGTAGGGGACCAGCCAAGGACCAGCCAATGGCCCATCAAGGAAAGTGGGGACATTTTGAATGGCTACTACTGTATTAAAACACACAAAACTAGATTCAATTGCACAAGCGGACAAAAGGGATAGTTTCATAAAAGCATGATAAGTTAAGGTTTCTTGGTGTGTGGATGTTTGCTCAGAAGTCTCTAGTCCTTTCAGTTGATTATTGCTGTGTTCAGTCATTCCTTGCCTTATTTAAGCCAATGTCTTTCAGTTGTCCCTTTGTCTGGTCTCATCATACGCTGTCATTCTGTCATCATGCCTTTGTGCCCACGGCAAACCAGGACACATGATTTCAATGTCTGTTTAAAGACTTGGACTATACACAAGATAGCATACACTATATGATAGCACATGGCTGGGAAAACAGCATCAGCAAATAAAAAACATTTAGGCAATTTCCAAAACTGTTGCACCACAACTTTTCAGACACTAGAGGAACAGTAAAAGTTTCATGAATTCCAGATCATTTTTTTGTAAAGAAATTACTTCCAGGTATTGTTGATGTTTTCCAGATGTTTTAGTTCTGTTCTGTGCTTTTTACTTTCCTTATTCTAAAAAAATAAAAATCAGTATTACAGCAGTTAAAGTCCCACAAGTAAATTTTGAATGACCTTTGTAAAATTCTGCTTAGAACCACTAATCATTCCCACTTTTTTATTTTCTCTAATAATCCCATCTCTGCATTTAACCCGTCCCCTTGGGGAGCAGTGGGCTGCCACTGTGCAGCGCCCGGGGAGCAGTGTGGGGTTAAGGGTCTTGCTCAGGGTTTGAAAGATTAGCTACAGGAATCTCTGCTTTCTTATAAGAAAAACAAACGGAGGAAAATCATACGTAAAGTAAAGGCTTTAAATAAATTGGCAAGTGTGAAAGTGAACTAGAAGTAACATGTGAATTTTTATATTTTGAATATACTGCTAAATACATATTTGTGCAACTCACCGGTGCTAGCATGCTTTACTCTCTTTAAAAGGCTATATATTTATATTATAATATCTGTACCAGAAGAATGATCCGTAGCATCAGCTCATTTTCACATGTGCAACCAGATACAGATCAACCTCGATTTTATTTTGTGATAAAGGCCTGAACTATGTTTTTCTCTCCCTAAAAATAGTAAATATACTAAACTATATATATATATATATATATATATATATATATAAATAACATTAGGTTCTATAGTGTGTAAACTAAAGAAAAAAAAAAAAACTAAAATGCAGATGAACATGGTTTAATCATATTTTGCCGGACTACTCTAAACATGTCCGATGATGTCGTCAGACAAGCAGTTTACTGCAGAAAATGTAAAAAAAAACAAAAAACATCAAATTTGTCTCAGAAAAGTCATAAAACAATTTTTAAAGATGTGTTTTAGCATTTTTTTATTGAGTTAAGAAAAGAAATAAGTAATTTTAATACATTTATGGAAACCTGGATGTATACGTGGTCGTGCATGCGCAAATAAGCTGATGTTACGGCTCTAGCTTCCGGAACGGATTTGGTAGTGACAGGCCCTGTTAGGCGGCTATGCAACCAGGTTTTTTCTAGACAGTGCTCATTTCTTTTTGCACATCCAGTAAAACATCAAGTCCTCTCGAATACAAAATATCTGTCATTTTTCATGTACTTTTGATGTTTGTCAAAATACAGTAAACTGCTTTATTAGTCATGCCATAGTCTTTTGATTTTAGTTACTTTTGTATTCTTTTAATTCAATGACTATGCAGGAAAAGATAATCAAATATTTCATACACATTCTGAATACCCCAAATGATTCAATCATTCTTAGCTGAAGAACGCAAAAGGTTGCATTTACTGCTGTCAGTTGGAGCTACTTCAAGCATTCAGTCTACTGAGGTGAGTAAACCTTTACCAGATCATCAGTAGTGTGAGACTGACTATCATTATTGCAAAGTTATAGCAACAATATTTAAAAGGCAGTTGCATGAAATGCATAGCAAAAAGTAGGCGTCATGTGTGTTGCTCCTCAAAGCTGATGATCAAGTTGTACACACCACAGAATTAAATACATAGACAATGCTTCTTCATTTAAAAATGGTTTGGCATTAAAAAGCAAGGCAAATACACAATGGCGCAACAGGGGGAAAAATATCACTTTTAAGTAATGTAGTTTATGAAAAAAATTAACCCATAAGTATGATCTAAATTTGCACTGTCATCTTTAGACACGGTGTAAATGTGCTTGGTTGGCCATGAGTGAAGAAATCCAATTGTGGACTGATGGATTTGGGCAATTACACCCACGTGAGCTTTATTTAATAATAGTTAGGGGTAACGTAGCTGAAGCAAAAGATGTGCTTCAATTTAAGAAAATTACCTTGGGTTGTGATAACTCTATACTGTATGCTCAAAGGCATGCTATTTAATCATTACAGCTGCTTGAGGGCCTCTTAGCTGTAAATCGCACTTGAGCATTTGGTTTGTTGTCTCTTGCTTTGACAGAAGCACGGTTTTGAATTTCCACAGAGTTAGATTTAACTTAAGGGGAAAAAAGAACAATGTTGTACTTTGTTCAAGTAGATATGAACAAGGAAGCATAAAGCCAAACAAAAGGCCTGCACATTCTATTCAAACAAAACTTATTTCATTAAAGTGTTGGTCTTTGCTGATAAGAACAGTTAGTAAAAGCTGTTACTCCTCATTACATCGTTTCTGCAATTGGTAATATGCCCATCAATGTTTATTCTAAGTATACTGTAGATACTAATCTAAACTAAATCTAAAGAAAATGATTTGAATGATGATGAAAAGAATGTAGATTTGTTTCAAATCGGATCATTTCAGTTTGTTTATATAGCTCCAATTTAGAAGTGTATTCTCAAGGCACTTTACTAGAAAATATCCAGGTTTTATGCTAAAACACATAATCAAATCAGTCCAGTCTTATATGCAGATTTAAACTCAGTTATGCCAGTTATTCTATACAACGCTGGAATCTGTAATGAAGACTCAAATTTAGTTTAAAGTGCATCAATCTGTAAAAAGTGTTCCTGCTAAGGAAGCATTGTTGACAGTAGTTAACAATGCATCTTAAGTATGCTGATACAGTGTTATGTTTTAAGCCTTTTTTCCTGTTGATTTAATCACTATGACTGACGGCAAATGAGAATTCAAACTTAAGATGAAAAAAACACTTTGAATACAGGAATCTATGCCTGGGGAAAAAAATAAAAACATCCATTGGTGTAGAGAGTCGGCTCTCAATTTTTTGGAGTTAGAGCATACGCATGGGGTAATATAAAGGGGGTCTACTGAGGTATCCAGAAAGCCCAGGTTGGTTTAAACAAAATAAAGGTAACAGGGTTTATTTTGGGCTTGCTCGATGTAGCAAAGACCCTTTCCTCTTTAGGCCAGGGAGGTCCACCACTGTGAGACCATGATCATTAAACCAGGTAATGGTAAATTTTTGAGTGGGCAGAAGCCAGGTGCTGGAAAGCAAAATCAGCATCCCCATAAAGCCCATCAGCAAAATAATGCAAGAAGTGTTCAGTAATGTCTTGGTCCTGGAGATGGCTGCTGTTACTCTGAACTTAAACATGGCTTTTCAGCTCATCGCTGAATGTGGTTACCTCATATTGGACATGTCAGTTTGGATTTCTTCACTTTACCTCCAGACTTTAAATAAACTAAAGCTTGTACTTTCATCTAAAAAAAAAAAAATAGTTATGACAGCACAACCAATGTCCTGTATATGTTTCTGCTCTGCGGCTCTTGAAGATCAGATTTACGCTGCCTCCATGCGGCCTCCTGACAGTGCAGCCTTTTTGTCCCTTGCTCTAACACACTTTTTCATTCGACTCAATTGTCAATCTTTATGACTGGATGCAGAACTTTGAGAAAAGAAAGCTTTGATTTTTCTTAACGTTTGTATTCGTGTAGGTTCAAAAGTCATGTTTGCTGTCTTTTACAGGTGCTGGTCATAAAATTAGAATATCATGAAAAAGTAGATTGATTTCAGTAATTCCATTTAAAAAGTGAAACTTGTATATTATATTCATACATTACATACAAACTCATATATTTCAGATGTTTATTTTGTTTAATTTTGATGATTACAAATGACAACAAATGAAAATCTCAAATTCATCATATCAGAAAATTAGAATATTACTGAAGACCAATAAAAACAAAGGATTTATAGAAATGTTGGCCAACTGAAAAGTATGAACATGAAAAGTATTAGCATGTACAGCACTCAGTATTTAGTTGGGCCTCCTTTGGCCTGTATTACTGCAGCAATGCGGCGTGGCATGGAGTCGATCAGTCTGGCACTGCTCAGGTGTTATGATAGCCCAGGTTGCTCTAATAGTGGCTTTTAGCTCTTCTGAATTGTTGGGTCTGGTGTATTGCATCTTCTTCTTCACAATACCCCATAGATTTTCTATGGGGTTAAGGTCAGGAGAGTTTGCTGGCCAATTAAGAACAGGGATACCATGGTCCTTCAACCAGGTACTGGTAGCTTTGGCACTGTGTGCAGGTGCCAAGTCCTGTTGGAAAATGAAATCTGCATCTCCAAAAAGTTGGTCAGCTGCAGGAAGCATGAAGTGCTCTAAAACTTCCTGGTATGTGGCTGCGTTGACCCTGGACCTCAGAAAACACAATGGACCAACACCAGCAGATGACATGGCACCCCAAACCATCACTGACTGTGGAAACTTTACACTGGACTTCAAGCAACGTGGATGAAGTGCCTCTCTTCTTTTCCTCCAGACTCTGGGACCTTGATTTCCAAAGGAAATGCAAAATTTACTTTCATCAGAGAACATGACTTTGGACCACTCACCAGCAGTCCAGTCCTGTTTCTCTTTAGCCCAGGCAAGACGCTTCTGACGCTGTCTGTGGTTCAAGAGTGGCTTGACACAAGGAATGCGACAGCAGAAACCCATGTCTTTCATACGTCTGTGTGTGGTGGTTCTTGAAGCACTCACTCCAGCTGCAGTCCACTCTTTGTGAATCTCCCCCACATTTTTGAATGGGTTTTGTTTCACAATCCTCTCCAGGGTGCGGTTATCTCTCTTGCTTGTACACTTTTTTCGACCACATCTTTTCCTTCCCTTCGCCTCTCTATTAATGTGCTTGGACACTGAGCTCTGTGAACAGCCAGCCTCTTTAGCGATGACCTTTTGTGTCTTGCCCTCCTTGTGCAAGGTGTCGATGGTCGTCTTTTGGACAACTGTCAAGTCAGCAGTCTTCCCCATGATTGTGTAGCCTATAGAACTAGACTGAAAGACCATTTAAAGGCTTTTGCAGGTGGTTTGAGTTAATTAGCTGATTAGAGTGTGGCACCAGGGGCCATCAATTTTGAACCTTTTCACAATATTCTAATTTTCTGATATGATGAATTTGAGATTTTCATTTGTTGTCATTTGTAATCATCAAAATTAAACAAAATAAACATCTGAAATATATGAGTTTGTATGTAATGTATGAATATAATATACAAGTTTCACTTTTTAAATGGAATTACTGAAATCAATCTACTTTTTCATGATATTCTAATTTTATGACCAGCACCTGTATGTGTTGGCCAAGAAATTATTTTACTGGTCTTATACAATATTCTCCTTTTTTGGAGAAACTGATTCTTTGAATTTCATTAGCAGAAATCCATGTTTTATCGTATGCTTTCCACATACAGTACCTGAACATTTTACAAAACATGGCATAGCACTCTTTTGTGGTGTTAGGGCTGAAGCTAACTCCAGAAAAACTGATTTGGTTTTGTTGGTAAATGCTGACACTAACCAACTGCGACTCCCTGTGTGATCTAGCGGCGTATGCTAAGTGCTGCTGGGGCCGCGGGCTACTCTGTAGGCACCAGGGCAGATAGAGAACACTGAAACACAGTAACTTCACTTATTGGCCTGATTAGACGAGATTTAAAATAACATGGATTAGACACACATTCCACCAGCTGGAAAGATAGATTTGAATTAAAAATAATAATAATAATAATAATAAAAAAAGAGAGAATTCTTGGATGAAGATGTGCAGGTACTGTATCTAAGGAGATGAAGAAATCTGGATACAGTAACTTAATTTTGAGGATCTGATGTTTCCTCCTGGGGAACTTTTTCAGCTCTGCTGGACTGTGGTGGTGTAAGAAATTGGCTGAGATGCAACGTAGCATTCACATCATGGTTTCATTAGCTCTCATTCAGCCCCAGGCATTTCACACTGCATTTCCTCCACTCATCTGCCTTTTTTTAGATCTGCTCTCATTATATGGAAAGGCAAATGGGGAAAGGTAAATGTGCTGAAACTGGGAACTCCAATTCACTCTTTTCTGGGTTAGACTGGTACTCCATTTAGCAGATGCCATTGAAAGACACACTTTTTTTCTTCATTTCGGTACATGTTATTGATTGATGCAGACACATGTGTGCCTTCAGCGATGTGAAATCTTTCCCCTCTACACCCCCACGAATGAGGTAAAATCAGATTACATTTATTTCAGGGTTATTTTATCCATTAATCGCTGGCACTTTGCTGTGCACATAGCCTGCAGGCATAGATTATGTTCAAATAAAGGCAGACACTGGAAGAGCGATTTAGGGCATCTTATGAAGCCTGATAAAGGATTCAGCAGAAAAAGTTAAGTTTAACCCTCCTCTCCGGATGGTCAATTTTTGGTTTTAGATAATAGAAAGAAAAAAAAGACTAAAGAGAAAGAGCTCTATATATTCCCAGCATCATTATATGCTTTTCATATTCTTATTATTTAGGTTCACAGTTTAGATTCACACATAAATTTTCATTTAATTTTTACAGTATATCTGAGTCAGCACTTTTCTCAAAGGAAATTATAAGAGTAGCAGGCCATATGAGATATTAAAATCGGTTATAAATGGAAAATGTTATTGTTTTACTTTCACTATAGCTTCGCATACTGGAGTGCAAGGACATTTAAATTCATAGAACATTTGAAAGTGTTCTACATTGAGAAAACATAAGAAAATGAAAAAGATTTTAATCTTGACTGAGAAGAACTCTAGGTTTTAGCATTTGGGATTTTTTTCTGAAAAGTAACAAAGCATGAAAGCTGATTTGGTCTTCTGAATTTTTAGGTATGGTTCTAAGGACGCAGAGTCGACTTGAACCAGAAGACCTCTGTGTTCTTAATGGTTTATAAAACTACAATAAATATTTGGTGTTTTCTGGTACTAAACTGCTCAGGATATAAACTAAATGAAATAATTTATAGTTTATCCTCAAGGATATCATCATGAATACAGGGAGCCAGTGTAAAGACTTTGGAACTGGGGTGATTTGGGTTTAGTGAGGATGGGGGCAGCAGCATTCTGAATCAGTTTATCATCTTACTCCACTCCATCATCTTACTATGACACTTATTTTGTTGGCTTGGTTTTATATCCTGCTTTTGATGTACTGATCTACTGATAGCTTTAGCAGTCTGGCAAAAGGAGGAGGGTCCAAACATTGTACTGTGAGACTAAACCCTTAGTTAAAGGAGAAGTTCGGTTTTTTACACTTTAAGCCCATTTTCTGTAGTGTCCAGGATGAAATCGAATGATCGACACCAAAAGTTTGACAATTGCTCCTGTCTCTGCTTTTTGGCTCATTTAGAATCACCCCCTGGCTGCTTTAGAATGGCTAGCATAGAGCATGTCCGATAATGTCCTTAAAACAACCTTAAACGTTCTTTTTTTAAAATATGCTACTCACCGTGTCGTCAGCGCTGTTCAATGACGTTCCAAAAAAAGTTTCGTGAAGAACAAACGTTCCTGTAGTGTTTTATTTAGCATTTTGTAAATCCCATTGAGTTCTGCAGGAATAGTCAATATTCCCCTGCCACCGGAAACGGAAATGGGGCCTGTTTACACAGTTGTAGTCTTTTCGCTTCACTCTGTGTACTCCGACGTCGAGAATCAAGAATCCACCTTTCGTATTCCATTTTCAGAGTTTTTTAAAGTGTTTAACAGAGACGTTAGCACCTCGACGTCGGAGTACACAGAGTGAAGCGAAAAGACTACAACTGTGTAAACAGGCCCCATTTCCGTTTCCGGTGGCAGCGGAATATTGACTATTCCTACAGAACTCAGTGGGATTTACATGCTCTATGCTAGCCATTCTAAAGCAGCCAGGGGGTGATTCTGCATGAGCCAAAAAGCAGAGACAGGAGCAATTGTCAAAATTTTGGTGTCGATCATTCGATTTCATCCTGGACACTACAGAAAATGGGCTTAAAGTGTAAAAAACCGAACTTCTCCTTTAAACATGTAATCCCAAACCGTAATGTTTCTACCTCTGTTTTTGGGTCAGAGTACCAAATTCCCTGCTAACAAATACATATGGTAAATCTAATGCCTAAAGTGCTTCAGAAATTTTTTATCCTTCACCTTGACTGTGTGTGTTTCCACGCTACTGAATCAAATGGCTAAATAGCCTCCTCAGTATGCAGTTCTGCAGATGCACTGATTACTTGACTGAGGTGGGTTAAAGCAGACACATCTGTAAAGTGCAGGACACAAGACCTTGAGTGCTGAAATTTAAGAACCCTTGCTTTAGAAGGTTCATTGGCAATAACTTTGCAATTTACATGTTTGTTTGTTTTTTTTTCCAAACCAGGGGCCCTCATGAATGGTGTTATTGGTGACGGTTTTTCTTAGCACCTAAAAGTCATTACCATGCTGTGTATTTGAAGGATGCTTTTTATACTTTATATGGTCATCCTTACTATCTAAAAAAAGATTTTGGGCATAAGGTCCAGACTGAATGCCATTAAGTTTGCTCATAATTATGGGAGCTGCTGTCATCTTCATGCCAAGCTTCTTACTGTGAGCATGGAACTTAAAGTATTTTAGCCTTGCAAATCAGTTTTGTCTCCTGATGTTCCTTGACTGCCTCTAACAGTTTTTTTCATTGATCTGTTGACTGAGTTTCAATTACTTAATTAATCTCCTTCATATTTAAATAAGTTTTTTATTGTTTTATAACTGGATGTATGTATTATTTACTACTTTTGTTTAGTATAAATTGAGATAGCTACACTATTTACACAATGAAATAGAGCAGCTGTAGTAAACATAATTTGGGCTTTAGCCCAAAGTCTTCACATTAACACATGGCAAAAGCAAAAATCAACACCTAAACATATGGGAAAACTAGGAAAAACTAGCACAGAGAAAACATGTCTCACCTCAGAAAGCTTTCAGCAGCATAAGCCTTATTTACATGGGATAAGCATTATCTAGGGACCCCATGTGATAAAATTTACCCTTCTATGTCTGCCTTTTATATGCGGCTTTTTCATGCCGCATATAAAACCGAAGTCTGAGATTTTGAGGAAATTTAGACATTCCCTAGATATGATATTACCACGCTGCGTATTGCACAACATCTGCTCAGTGCTTTGTTGCTGCCAGCGCTAGCCGGCTGTTTAACAGAAAGCTACAAACAGAAGAAAAATATTTTTAAGATACAATGCATTATGTGATCCACCATTTTCATCTGATATTGCTCCTTCTCTTAGGCATTTTTTGATGCTGTCTTATGGCTGACAGGGTTTTGCTGGACATGGACAAAAACAAAATTTTTTTTTCTCAAAACTCAAATGTAGCTTCAGTTTTTCACCAAAAGTAAATAAAAAAGTGATCGCAACACGAAAACCACCTCATCACCTATCAGAGCCTTCGTATTTCTCTCAGAGAAGCCAATTCACTTTGGATTAGTATTACTTGCTACAGTATTAGGTTTTCCAAGTCCTTACTTCTTCAACAAATTATTATCATTATTATTTTTTTAAATTTTAATGGTAAGCAAATAATTTGTTTTACTATAATGAATCAATGTTATTGTATCTTTAAACAGCACATGCATTATTATTATTTTTTTTAATCAAAGGTATGAAAACAGCAGCTCTAAATGCATCAGTGTGAGTAAAGGAATTAAGTATGAAGTTTTTCTCTGATGGAAGCATTTTTTTTTATTTGTGAAGAAGATTCTGTAGTCCCTACTATTGATGTGACTCCTTGTAAACCTGTAATAGTATTGTTGAAAAAGCTCTTTTGTTGTCATTTTTCTTCTCTAACAAATATGAAGTCCTAGCTTTTCAAAAGCTTAAATGTGAGACTACCTTTCCAGACAAAGTGAAATTCTCCTAAACAGGTGGAACACAACCTCCTTTCTCTGACTCTGCCACTGAGCATGCCTCTCCAGACCAATTACCCTATTTTTTTAAGCAACTTTACCTTGAAGAGTTGAATAAGAAAAAGAAAAACATGGCAAAAGTGTATGTCACTGCTCTCTGTTATGCTGGCACATGAAAATGATTAAAATTAGACTGCTTCTTTAATATGTGTTGTACTTAATTCTTTGATTGACACCTTCTGTAATTAAATTTCCCACAGATGTTGTGCTGTCATTGTCAGCTCAAAAGTTATTAAAATAGTCAAAGATAATCTTTTCAAGGAAACACTTCAATTTTAATTTCTATTTCATGTTTCCAGAGTATTTTAAATCAGATGAAGATACAGTAGCAAGTAGGGTTGTCAAAAGTATCGATACTCAAAAAAGTATCGATACTGAAACGTATCCAGATACAATACTCGTTTTTAAAAGTAGTGGTGGCACTGTATCAGCTGCACCTCTTTTTTTGTAAGAGGTGCAGCTGCTGAGAATTATTTTTGTTTCTTAACCGGTTTGGCGAGTGTCATTGTTATGTGTGCAAAGCATAGCCAAGAGAGGAACATTTAATTTTAATTTTATATGTTTTTTTATCAAGCTTGCTTAATATTGTGCACAGCATACAACCTCAAAATATTGCTATTATTGTTTATTGTATTTATTTATTGTATTTTATTTATTAATGAAAATATTTCGGTAGAATTTTGGAGTCTTTGTTTTTATCCTTGTGGTATCGAAAATGGTATCGAGTATCGAATATTTTCCTTAGTATCGGTATCGAATTGAAAAGTTTAGTATTGTGACAACCACAGTAGCAAGTCACATCACTTCTGTACGGTTCCCCATAAAGTACAACCACATCAACAAATCTTTAAACACGACAGCTTAAAAAAACACAGCAACATATTAAAAACCACAATAACATATTAGAAAACAGAAATATAGAAAAATAACACAACATATTCAAAAGCACTACATTTCGATCTGAAAAACTGACACTGAGAGAAAAGCCAGTTACAAGAAATTTATTGATAAAATTACTTTAGTCTTTGGCGCTCAGACCTCGGCAGGAAACATAGCGCTGAATTTTGATAGATATGCTTGAAGAGGAGTAAAGAATAGGACTTTTTCCCCCCAGGCCTGAAACTGGTGGTGGAGTGGAGATAGATGAAGTTAGTCAGTCTGTAGACTGCTGGTTAGTGAGATGGTATACTGAGCTTTATGGGGAGATCCAGTGGACTGAGTGAGCTGATCACTCAGGGACCTGGAAGATGGAAGTCCAGCTTGGATAAACACAGGTTGAGAGAACCTGTCCATGATGAGCTAGCATGAAGCGACAGTGGAGAGGAAAAACTTAACATAGGGAAGAAACCTCTGGCAGAACCAGGCTCAACATGGCGGTCTTCTGCCGGACTGGTTAAAATGAGATGCGAGTGCAGTAAGAGTCCAGGGGGAATAAAACTCTGATGAACCTTTAGCTATGATGGTGGAGGAGGGTTGAAATGGGTCATCTGAATGAAGTCAGACGTGGTTTGCCCTTCAGTGCCATAGTTATAGTAGTTCTGTGTTTAAATTGAATGGGATGTGAGTATTTAATCACTTCTTTTAATTTCTCTTTCTGTGTTCCGTAGGGTATGATGGGTGTGGCGGGCTGGACACTCGTCCTTCTCTCCTCAGTCATGATGCCTGTGGCATCCCAGAAGCCTCCAGCCCTCAGTGTGGGTGTGATAATGGGCCAGACACGTCCGGTAGCCGACCCGAACCTTCGGCCTCCTCGACGCCCAGATGACCCATTAGATACCTCTGTAGTTATTCTGAAGATCAACCAGACGGACCCAAAGTCTATAATCACACAGGTGAGAAGTGCTTACTTTCAAAGGTGTATCATGATATTTTACAGACAATAAATGCTTTGTTGATACCAATTAGCAATATTAAATGACACCAGCCCTTGTTTTGTACATAACACATATTAGACATTCCTCTGGGATAACTGATTTAGTTTAATATATTAAACAATTATATATTTAAAAAAATCTATGGACAGAAAATACAGCAGCTTTATTAGTTGCATTACTGCCCACAAATGATCTCTAAACTTTACTTTAAGAGATTTACCAACAGTGATTTTGGCGACCTTCTTAGAGCAACAGTTTTAAGGGTGAAGTCTTTTGCCTGCTCATTAAATAATACTGAGCTCATTATACACCTTATGATAATAGTTCAATGTTATTTTTGTTCATTCAGCCTTTCTGTAGTGCCCTAACAGCTGATATGTTTAGATTCAAAGCCATATTCCATATATAATTCTCTGGTATTGTCTTAGACAGCGGTTCTCAATTTTTCTCTAACTAGTGCTCTCCTATGCATCATCCAATAGACAATAAAGATCAGGGATTAGAAATAGAAATACACTCTGGCTGGATTTTAAGTCAGGTTGGTCTTGTCCAAATTTCGTTATCTGCTTTTTTTCACTACTCTATTCTTCCCTGTATTTTTTAATCTGAAACTGACATTAACACCCATGTCTCTAACTTGCCGTGTGACTTTGACAGGTATCATTGATTAATCTGATTGGATGAGGGATGACACAAAAAATCACAAAGCTATTTGCAAGCCAAAAGTTTGAGAGCATAGATACAGAAATGTGGCTGGTTCCCCTCTCAATGGACACGCATGTTTTACGACCAACACAAAAAACAGGCCCTGAGTTTATCCCCAATGGAATAAGAATACTGTAAAGTCAAATATTAGAAATATCTTGTTAGTAAACAGATATTAAAGGTATTTAATTTCCTATCTTGTTGCCTGTGTCTATACATTTTTCCCCCGCAGTATGATTGGGATGGCACCATAGCGCCCTCTATAGACAAGCTGCTGCCTGACTGAAGGATTTTGTTGATGTTGGTTAAAGGATCTTTTTCTTAGTTTTTTTATTCCACTTTGATCCTTTTGATGTATTTTTTTGGAGGGTGTCTATAAAGCCAAGTTTGGTTAAAAGTGTAATGTTTGGTGAGGCCTAATAATGGCTTATCTTAAACATCCATAATTATATTTCTAACTCAATTTAAACCATGAATATAATACTTGGATGAATGTTTTTTTAAGGCACCAACAAATCCGGGCTTAAAACTTTTACGTATCTTGGCATGTAGATAAAATCACTTATTTTCATAATTTTGTTTTCACTTTCTTAAAATAAAGGCATGCAGATATGCATACAACAAATTTGATCACTCTTCAAGATAAGTGAAGCATTGTGTTTAGCAGGTGTAAGGTTGTCAACACATATGTCATCTTTAGTAAACGCAGCCAAATATTGAAAAACCCTGCAAAGGCAATATCAATAAATATTATTGTCATCATTTTAGATTTGATGTATACATATTTTCGTCCCTCTTCTTTCTTTTACTTATTACTTACTATTACTTTTTCTGATCAGTGTTTTAGGCACTGTGTTCTGTATCGGGTCTACTGTAGAACACCTGAAACAAAGAGACTCCATTTAACAGACAAACCATTTCTTTATCATGAAAAGTCTGTAGTAATGGCACTTGATAATTATCAGCTGACAATAATTGCATTTCAAATGCCTTTAGCTGATATAGCAAATGTTATACATTAAACATGAATTGTGCAACACTGACATCTATACTATGTGAACTATCTGTGTCGCCTTGGGTTAAAATGCTCTTTCACTGTGTCTCAGGTGTGTGAACTTGTGTCTCGCACTCGTCTCCACGGCCTTGTGTTTGCTGATGGCACCGATCAGGAGGCCATTGCCCAGATCTTGGACTTCCTGTCAGTTCAGACACAGCTTCCGGTTTTGGGAGTTCATGGTGGTTCTTCTATGATAATGGCTGATAAGGTAAGTAACCTATACTTCATTTTTTTCTGTGTACATAATGTTTCACCATTGGAATTAAGTGGTTCTATGATCTGTTATCCGTGTATGAAATAAAGTGGGAAGTTTTTTGGTGTTTTTGCACACTTTTTATATTTTTTTTTTTAACCATAAATGACTTAGTGTTAACAAGCTTTGAGTCTATGTTATTCCACAGCTGCATTTAAAAAATAGAACTAATATTCTGATAAATGTGAATATTCTTTTCTGCTTATTTCAGGAAATATACTTATTTGTTTTATGAATTAATTACAGATAGAGGGATATTTCAGTCCCTTGTTTATTGTATTCATTTTGATAATGATTTACAGATAATGAAAACTTGAAATTCAGTGTCTCAGAAAATGCAAATAATAAGTGAGAAAATAAAAAAGATTATCTGCATTTTAAAAAATATCTTAATTAGTAAAACTATCTCGATTTCTTAGCACTTAAACCATGTTTGGGTCTCTATTTACATGAATTGCTGGATCAATGCAGTGTGGAATTAAAGCTATCAGCCTGTGGTCCTGCTGAAGTCTAATGGAAGTCTATATTGCTTTAATTACAGCCTTCAGGTTATCTGCATTGCTGGGTCTGATGTCTCTTATTTTACTCTCGAAAATATCCACTAGATTCTTAATGGGGTTCAGGTCCTGTCTTTATGCTGACAAAAATAACACACAGTAAAAGCATGGTTATTGAACCACCTTTTGGTACCTTTGACAGTATGCATTTGTCACCAATGTGTTGGTATGTAGAGACTCTTAATACACTGACTCATGCCTCAGTCCTCTTCTTGCTAAAGTTTACATTAATATAGCTGTTTAATGTAAGATGTAATTACTGACATTAAAAGAAAGAAAGGGTTAGGGTTAGGGTCAAAATAATATTTTATAAATGAGAAATTCTGTTCCCTAGTTGAGTTAAAAAAAAAAGTGAATAAGTTACCTTAAAATACTCTTAGCTCAATGAGTCATGACCACTGCCATATATGGGAAATTACATGGTATTTGTAACTTGTTTTTAAACATATTGTAGGTTGTCTTCTGTACAAATAGATACCTGTTTAAGTAATATGTTTGGTGTGTGGAAATTTATCAGCAAAGACCGTCTGTGAAGAAAATATGGGTGAGATCAATGAAAGTGAACCTCGGAATCACTCCCTAATGTAAAAGATATTTTTGACATAACTGATTATAAAAATGAGAATAACACTGGAGCTGGAATTGCTATGTCTAACTGAAAAAAGGAGCCTCAATTCTTGTATATCTAATTATTTTTTATCACAAAATAATTTTGGGCTCAAAAAAGAGCACTTTTGAACCAGATCTTTATTTGTTAGCTGTCCTATACATTGATCTACAAAATAAAAAATGAAATAAAATAAATAGTTATCCTGATATGGCCATACTTATGATTGTAATGGGCAGTTTTGATGAAGTGATGCTTAAGTCCACCGCTTTAAATGTAACATCACTGTTTGGAAAATTTCGTCTGCCTTGTGTTTGCTTTTTTTTTTTTTTTTTTCTCAAACTAAGGCTTTTCCCTTGTATATTTCTTGATTTTGCACAGGAGATTGAATATGACATAGTGAGTTACAAGCTTATACACAAATGGAAATAGAAGTAAAAGAGGAATATTGCCCATTAATAATTAACTACAATAGAATACCCCTTCTGAGACCTTTTTTTACTGTAAAGTCCAGATCTAGATGTGATGAAGTTGTTAATGTTACTGAATGGATTTTGCGGATTGGAAAATGACACACTGGGAGAGTCTTTGCACGGTCAGAGGAAGCTTTTCCATAAGACATAGAGCACTTTTTTTTAAAATAGACAATTGTGCATTGTTTATGTAAAAAAATTATTTTATGCTTGGTCTAAAACTGACTTATGCTAAACCAAAGCAACGTCGTAGAAATAAATCCCAAATTGGATAAAGCTGCTTGGCAAGTCACAAGCTTGATTTTTCGTTTTTATAAGAGAAGGTAAGAGATGTATCATATAATAGGGGCTTTGTTTTTTTGTTTTTAGTTGATACTTAGCACAAAGTTAGGGGTGCACATCTCTGTCTTATCTGAATTCTCTCCTTGGTACTGAATGTAGACCTCGCTGACTGACACACTAAAAAAGGCTTTGATAAAAACACAACTTGTTCTTTAGCTTTTAAATCTCTCAGGGCAAAGATGCCAAAACACAGGAACCAATAACTGCTGTAGTACGGCAGCCTTTTGAAGTTGGAGCTGACTGGGGATTGTATGTTGCTGTGTGAGAGAAGATAAGAAGTAAAACAGAAAGAGGGGGAGAGAGGTGAGGCAAACGGTGGGAGTTAGTTTGAAGGTCGGGATTGCAGTTGTAACATGAAGGTCAGTGGCTTAAATTGCCTTCCGAGAGAACAATGACAGAAAAGGAAGGATATCCCTTTCTTTTCTTTAATTGCTGCTGTTAACATGTCATTAAATGGAGTACTTGACCCTGAGTGTACTTATTGAACTTTGCAGTGAGCAAAAGTACATGAGTATGGCCTTTTTTGGGCAATACCCAGGAGAGAGGTATAACTGTTTGTGGCCTGTGACTAACTAGCCCCAGACAGCTGTTCCTGCAAGCCTGCCCTGTAGATTAAGTAACTTATTCTACTCATTAAAGGCAAAAGCAGCCAACTGCCAGAGAGGTATGGAAGTGTGATGTGACATCAAATTACAGAAAATTTATTTTGGGGCTTCTCACTTGAGTATGGGTGCTCAGGGAGTTTACTTCAAAGGAAAAAAAATATAAAGGGGAGGATGGCCATCTGTTTAACCCTGGTTTTATAAGTGGGAAACATATAGTTTGTCACTGTTATGAAATCTGCTCAGGTTTATATTTAAAGAAAACCTTTATTGCCAATATAAGCCTTTAAGCCTCTTTCGCTTAGAAAAGCCAATGAATAATAAGGTATTGGAAATGACTTCCAGAATCAGCACTGGCAGGCTGCTCATAAATAACCTACATTGTATCATTATCAGGTTCATGAGAAAAAGATGAGGTTTAAGCAAAATTTTAGGAAAACCTAGGCTTCTTAGATCTAGACTTGGAATCTGTGTTCATATATAGAATAAAGGTTATCTAAGTATAAAAATTGTGTTTTGAATAGTCTGTACTTTGTATAGAAAAATCCAGTCCATGACAGACCTGAGGCCTGTACCATGACGCAGAATTAATGGCTTGGCAAGACAACTTCAGCCTCAACCCTGACCTTCCGGTACCATGAAGCTGGATTCATTCTTTGTGAGGCTAGTCACCATGGTAACATACTCTAAACAGCAAACCTGACTCCAGGGCAGGTGTTCTGTCAGAAAAGCATATGCCAAGAAATAACAGTATAATCAAAGCTGATTTTGTTTTTTAAAAGTAAACATGAACGTGTTTTTGCTGGTCAGTACACCGCAGCTAAAATTCATTAAGGGAATAATTCTCTCTCTATATATAATGTTAGTAATAATAGTTTATGTTTTGTTTTCATACTGTATAAATGTGACCCTTACTGCTCTGTATTTTTCTCAGGAAGGTTAAAGAAATCCTAAAATCTGTTTTCTGAGCAAAGTTTAGATGTGTCTCACAACGTTTGAAGAGATACAATATTCCACTTTCGTTATTAGGTAATTTGGTTTGAGACACCTTAATTAAAAACAACTGGTATGGGATGTTTGATTGATAAACGCCTGAAAGGATTAATCATTGTTCAGAGCTGAGGCAATTATTTTTCAGTTGATTGTCTGATTAGAACATTGAATTGTCTCGGCATTGAGCGTAATAACATGCTGTGGTCTCTACCCGGTGCACGTGCCAAACACAAGCTTATTTACAGAGACCGTGAGGATTTTCAGGGAGGTTGCCACATGTGTTGTGTTTGACACTCAAACTGTGATGGCGACGGCACCACAATGAACTCGCCTTAGCACTTTTTGCCAGCTCTATTAGCTCACTATTAATTTCACAGCGTCAAACACATTTAGGCATCAGTGTTATGAAAACTTACAAAATATGACAGCCTTACACCAATAAACATGATCTGCTCTGAAAAAAGAAATCTGGCTCAATGTAATGGCTTGGCTGCATGAATTTTGTTTTTGTAGCTGCTATATGTCCTGTTATGAGATCAAAATACAGCTTGAATAATTCACTTGTATTGCTATATACTATTAAAAAAAACCAATAAGGTAGCTTATTGTTAAGTATGACTTTTTCCACAGCCACATGGTCACTCATGAATTATGTTGAGTAATTATCCAGACATGAATTTTCTTTACAGGGAGCATAATATTTGCAAAGGAAAATAATGCTGCCAAGAAAGAAGTTTTACAATTCAGTTAAAGATTTAAAATAATGGACATACAGCACATGGAGGCGGACAGAACATGTGTGAAATACTTGGTGTTAAAGCAGTGCTAAGCTGCCAAAATGCACACTTAACTGTCATGATTATGACATATTTCAAGTAAAGGCTTTCTCCAGTTGTCATTTTTATCAGCTATTCACCAAGCCTTAGAACCATCACCGTGAATTACATAAACAGAAACAGACTCTACTGGTTTTCCCAGAAAACTGATAACACTGTGGGGACTGACACTCACTGCCAAAAGCCTTTATTATTTTCTTTACTTAAAATAAAGTAATACCTTTTTTTTTTTCAAGAAAATGATGTTTTTTTCAGTTTAGTCTTATTGTATTTCTATATAATCTTCTCAAATTTGGTTACCTAAGAGATAGATGAGGTTTATTTCAGGGTATTGTTGTTTAGAAATGTTTCTCATTACCATGTTGCTTTTTTATTGCAATTTCACTTTAATTTTTACTTTATAAGCTATCTTAACCAAACCAGCAATAATAGTGAGTATAGTTTAATATCTATATGCTGTAATAAATCTTACCTAGAATCCATACTATCTGTTTTTTAGAAGCAAATTCGGGTAAACCTGAAATCTATGGTACTATAGCTTTAAATTGGATTTTTGGTTAGTTGGCAATTAGGTTAGACTTATACTTTTTTGAATTAATATTTAATACAACTCTCTGCCTGAGTTGTAGCTTAGAAAATAACAGAAGCTCATTGCTCTGTTTCTTCTGTACATATTTGCTGGTTACACAGTTTCTGTTCCTTATGCTCTTTGCCTTAGTGCTTTTTCTTTGCAAGGCAATTTTAACACTATATTGCAAAGAAAAACAATAGGCAACTAAACAAACTTTTTTTGGAATGCAAAAATATTATCATTCTTTCTTAAAGCAATTAATATATCCTCTGGGTGGTATTTTACAGATAAAAAGGCACAGCAAGCAAAGAAGTTTTCTCCCAGTGTATGGAGAGCGGGCGTCTTCTCATTCATCCAACTAGAGTGCAATAGTGCAGCGGCTAATGAGTATTTTGCAAATCGATCTTTTGATTTCTTTTTCGATTAATCAATAATAATAATCGGATAGCCATAGGTTCCTTAAAGAAGACTTTTTTACGAAATTAAACCAGGTTTAAGTAAAATTTTTCAATTTAAGGCGTTCTGTGTAGAACGTATTGACAGACTACATTTTTTTTTTTATCTTAAATGCAAAATGTTATTTTGTTTACAATTATGATGATCTATGTGGGTTGGTCTGTCAGCCAAAGGCTTGTTTTAATGTTTCTACACTCCAGTTAATGATTAATCGATTATTGAATTAGTTGATGATTATTTCAATAATTGATTAATCATGATTAATCCGATTAATTTTTTCAGCCCTAGAGGACAAGCAAAGCCAGAAATGATGCTGTCTAAGTAACAATAGTAAATCATTTTTGTAGCATTTGGGAAAACTGAGATAAGCTATTTTTGATTTTTACAAAAAAAAAAAAAAAAAAACTTTTATAGAAAAAAACAATTGATTTTTAATAGTGATTTTTTTTTATTTGATGCAAGTATTGAAAATGTTCTACTCTCTTTGTTTTAAGATAAAAAAAATATAAAATGGTATTTAAAAGACTCAATTAGTTAAGGTTTGCAAGCTAAAAACGATACAAAAACAGATTTTTAAAAGAAAAATAGAAAGACAAAACAAAGAATTTGGCTTCATTTTGTGTTTCAAATAGATATAAAAATGGCAAATGAATTTCTTATATATGATTATTTATAATTAGGGATCTCTTTATGCCCTTAACACACCTCTGAAGACTGTCGCCACTGATCCATATAACTTTTTTGTCCTTTTTTTCTGAGTGCATTAGTTAAGATTTTTGTACTGAGCACTAGATGATGCACCTTTAGATAGGCTTACAGGAAAGAACGACGTATGGACAAGTAGATTAGGCATGTGGAAACCCAAGAGATAAGCTGTACTTGCTGGGCATTCTGTGCTTCTCGTACCAAGAGACCACTCTGGAAACTCAGAAATGTTGTTGGCTTTCCCACATTCCCATATGCGCTTGCTCTCCCCCCGCCAGCCCTCTTATTCTATTCTTTATACTTCCTAGTTCTTATTCTGTGTGTGTGGAGGGGGAGTAAACGGTGAGGTTAGGGCGGGGGGGGTCACAGTGTGTAGCATAAGAACACTAACATGCTGAAATGGAGGGTTGTTAATTAAACATGAATGTTCTTTCTGCTTTGCTCTGCCACTATGGCAGGATGATACTCTCAGTGTCTATGTATTTCAAAGTGTGGGTGGGTGTATGTGTGTCTTGGAGACGCTGTGTGTCCCAGCTTGGGCTGTCCCATATTGGTAGGGCCATTTGCCCAGGTTCTCTGCTGAACTACTTTAATATTTTACACCTGCTCCTTCTACCTGCTGTCACTGGCAGAAGACACACTGCTGTGTCATTCACGCTCTTTAATGCTTTCACCTCTAATTTATTCCCCTCCTCTACCCTTAATGTCTTTCCATCTAACCCCATGTGTATCCAGAATTCCTTTCTCCCTCTATTGTCTTTTCTGCCTTCTGGCATGTTACATCCATGGCTGTTATGCTTTGGTAGTTAGGATACAAAAGAAACTGGCAGCCATTTTGGATGGCTTTAGAAAGTCTCGCTAGTCTTAAAGTCCTGTGAAGCATGATCAAATTGTTTTTCTCTAAGTTTGGTGTGTAAAAATCACAGTAAGTCGTTTGGTTGGCATGGTTGCATAATGACAAGAAAACAGCCTCTAGTCCTCAGTTCTGATCTGTTGGCTGTCACAGTTCTGTAGTTGGTCTTCACCACTGGTCTTGAGGGTCCAACTCCTTCTAGGTCGGCTGAGCAGCAGAACAAACCAAAGTGACGACATGTGTAAGATAAATCCTTTTTTCTTCTATAGAAGCTACAATATGACCAACCTACATCCTTTCCTCAAAATGTCTTATTTTGAAACTGGTAGTCCAACAACTTGATGAGAAATGGACAGGATAATCCTTGCTTTACTTTCTTACATAAAAAATGCAATATTTTGCATATTAAAGCCCACTCTATCTCTATAGGATAGCATAGACATGGAGATTTTTCTCAATATTGTTTACCTTTAGAACCTTGATTTGTAACATCTGGGGTTTTCAGCTAAAGGATGGATGGATGGATGGATGGATGGATGGATGGATGGATGGATGGATGGATGGATGGATGGATGGATGGATGGATGGCCTATGTTATAATGCTATTCTTTGTTAGATTTTTTCCCCTTGTGGTCCTTTCTGTGCTCCCTCTCCTTCCTCACTCACCTCTCCCTTCATTGTCCATCTCCATTCCTGCCCTTGTATACAGAAGAGGCTTTCTGCTTTTCACTGTTCCCTGTTGGTGTCTTTCATTACTCTGCCACATGGCCCCTCTCTCTGATACTTTCTCTGGTTAGCTGCTTATGTCTATGTAAGTTTTCTTTGAGTTATTCATTAAAGCCTTATGTTTTGCAGCTTCCAAGTTCCTTTCTGCATTTTGCTGCTCCTACAACTGCATAATGTATTGCAATATGCACTTTATCTTTGGAGGCAAAAGAGACCTAAACACTGGAGACTGGGAGCAGAAAAAACTTTTAAATTATTAAAAAGAAATAGAAAAATAAAATAGAAAACCAGAATAAAAAAAATTAAATTATGATATGAAAAACAAAAAAACTATTTTGTTTAGAGATTTATTGGAGTACTTAACATATGGCCAATGTGATTATCCAGGGGAAACAGTAAAACAAGTGGAATAAGATGTATATAGATTTAACGCAGCACTAGATTTAATCAGAATAACTCTAACAGAACCTCTGAAAGCATGGCCATAAAGATTGGCAAAAAACCCTAACTTAACAGTAATGCAGGAATTGCTTCACAAAAACCCATCTTTTTGCTGTATTTGCTATTGTTTTTTCTGGAAAACATGAATCTCGCTGTCACCAATGCAATTTTGATTAAAACATTGGTTAAAAACACCATCTTTAACAGGATGCATCACTTAATACCAGAAATGTTCCATGGCACAGAGTATAAATACCCAGTGCTTTAATTTTTTTCTTCCTTTTCTTTTCTTTTTTTCAGGCTTGTGATATTTGTCTAATCGGGATCACTTGAGAGAGAAAGCCTGTTTTACAGAGTGATAATTTCTTTGACTTTATTAAAACAGGAGTCATTGCCTTTCTAATAATTTTCAAGAACGCAACAAATAATTCAGCTTCAGTTTTTACTCCAATAAAAAGTTTCATAACATTCCTCTTCAACCTGTTGCTATTCTTGCTTTTCATGGAATTATTTTCATCTCTCGCTTTTAGACAGACCCAATCAACTTTTAGCTGCGAGTACTTTTTGTTGAAGAAAGCAATCCTTCCTCTTTTGAATTTTCTCCTCCAAAACAGTCTTCCAACAAACTATTCAGCAAATAAAAGTAATATTCAAATTTATTACAGATTAGTCTAAAAGAACACGACTTATAATTTATAACCTCACCCACGTAAGATAAGTGATGTGTGAAACTTCCAGCTCTGAGGGCAGAATCTGGCTCGCCATTCCTCTGACACCTCTTTTAATAGTTGGTAATAATCTCTGTTGTCATCACTGAAAATGGTCGTTGACAGAACATAGCTAAAACTGCAACATTAATGTTTAGTATCAAAGAATAAATACAAAAAATATAAACTCATACTTAATCTTCATGCTGCTAAACATTCAAATGTTCTATAAATTGCAGCTGCCTTGTGGCTCTTGTTGGCTAAAATGCATGCTAACCTTTAAACACAGTTTAACTCTAAATCCCAACATTTCTCTGCATTATAATAATTTTGTATTTGTCCTAAGGTCAATTTAGTAAGTGCCCTCCTATTCTTTTTATGCTAAAGAAACCATATTTTGCTTCCCGTACAGAACTGTGATTAGTTGCTTCGATTCTCTGTGCATAAGGCGAACAATCACTTCCCTTATTGGGTGGGTAGATGTAGCTCAACAAAGGACACCCATTGTCTGTCTGTTATGTTTAAGTATTACAAATACTCTTTTCATTGTGTGGAACATGGCCAAAGTACAGCATTAGAGCACTGAGTGATCTTCTGTTGTAAGTCTCTGTCTCAGCAGAAGTACATTTGGCCAAGCTTCAACATTTCACTGTGGTGGAAGCTTTTTATCTCATTAGCTATGTTACAGCATTCATTTTTATTTTTTACAGAATGCAAACTACTCCACAAAAGCTAAATGGTTTCCTAATCAGGCAAAACAACATAGAAGACAAATGTAGACATTACGTTTTTAAATAAGCAGAATGTGGTTTATTTTGAGAACTATTTAAACAAAGATGGTACCACAAATCATATTACATTACTGTACATTACTCACCAAAGTACCACTAATTCTTATCAGTTCTCATACAGCCAGATCTTCCCAGGTTCTATAAAATATGTGCTTTGACTTTTTAATTCCCGCTCAATTCCCCATCAAAATATCCTTATAGATGTTAAATTTAGTAAAGATTGTAGAGGAAATATTAAGGCAATGCCAGTTAAAAATGTAAATGATTAAAACAACTAGAAGGTAGAAGTTAGATATTGTTGTGTTTTTAATATTTAATCAAATAACATTTGAACCTTCGTGCTTCTCAGCAAACACAAATGGCTATGTGTTAGGATAACAGGTTAAATTGTGAGTTGAGCTGAAATCATGGTAAAACTGTTAAAACTGCAGAAAAATGGAATAAATAAAAAAAGCCTCCATTCAAAATATAAAAATGTATTTAGAAAAATAATTCAGCTTCATGTCAAACATATTTTAGGTAAAAACTCGTAATTTCAAAGTAAATTTAGAGGTACAAAAAAAAAGCTGCAAAAATGGTGCTTTGCATGTGCTAAATGTTTACCTTTGCACATTTTGGTCATTAGAATATGATCTACATATTGATGAAGACCTGCAAACAAAGAAAGGTTTGCACACGCTGTCTATTTATAGTAATTACAAATGCACATCACTTTGTGTCTCCCTTGGAGATCTGCTTTCTGCGTACAAACATGTTTGCTCATGTTTTAAAATGTACAAACTTTCTGGAGATCAGGCCCTTATTGTTTTTTGGAATCTACACCATCTATGTTAGACTTGTCTCTATTCCTGAACAGTCCAAGCAGGCCTGCAAACATGTCAGTTTCACCCAGTATGTGAAGTGGGATTTACTTAAAAAAAAAAAAAAATACATTAAAGGGTTCAAATTGTTTAAGAACTCAGAATTGACTCAGCATTCAATGAAATATATTCTCTTTGTGTTACTCTGTGAAATTTATTGACCTACTTAAACTTGATGGCAGGTAACATCAAAAATTAAACAACACACAGATAAAAAACTGTTGTTATGATGCCAATCATGTTTTATTTGTTGAGCTACAGTACAGTTGTGTTTTTTTTTTTTAGGTTAAAGCTCAGTTGTTTTTATATTTGCTAGTCTTAAATTTGACAGATAAAAAACTAACTCAATTCAGGAGTTTTAAACATAACGCCGACAACATTTAGATGGGTTACTACAACTACGTATATAAAAAAACATTTTTTCCCTTAACCTATGACCTGCAGATAAATATTATCTGAAAGTAATGTATTTTGGTAAAAAACAAAAAACAAACAGGACCTTAAGCTATAATGTTATATGATATGTTTGCATAATCAGAAATGTATGCATAAAATCCAGGTTAATAGAATCTATACTGCCTAATTTTTTATTTTTTAGCAAAGAAAGAAAAAAGCACTAATGGTTTAAAAGAAGACAACAAAATTCTCTCAGCCCTAACAACCTAAGCTGCTTTAACCCTGCAGCCATCACGGTGGCTCATAGCAGCTAGTTCTGATGCTTAAAACCAGTGGCGTTCATGACAAGGAAAAAAAAAGAAGTTTGCCCTTTTTTATTCTGGAGTGCAAATTGCCCTTTTCAAACACCAATCAAAAAAGTTCAGGCCTTTGCCCTGGACCTCTCACAGAACACAACATTTTTTCTGGCAAAAGAATCAAGCTGCAGTTACAAATTTTTTTTTTAAACCATGTTCCTAAAACGGCCTGAGCAAGGAGTAGCTGACACTGTATAATCAATTTGGAAATAATCCCAGGCAACATCTGTATGACCATGGAGAGAAGTAATTTGACTCAACAAAATGCCAACGTCAACTCATGTGCCCTGAACTCATCAGAGCTGAGGGTGAGAAAATGAATGTTATCTTTAAAAAAAATTCCACTTCCAGAAGTAGGAATAAGTCACCAGTTTATAATGTCTCCGCTGCATATGGTTCCACTGATAACAGGAACAGAATGCATCCTTCTCTTGAAAGACATTAAATTTGTTGCTGGGGAAAAAAAGCAGCATCCGCAACTAAACAGTTAGAGGACAAGAAAGCATTCCCACCATGGCTAAGCACTGCATTACTCAGAGATAGGCCAAATGCTGTAGCTTTTCTGTTATTTCATTTAACCTGGAGGCCACTGATAAATTAACCTGCAGGAAAAGTGTAAGTGGAAAGTAAGGAATGAATGCTGATGCTGGATTATCGAGATGGCAAAACTGTGCTTACTGATATAATCTATTCTGATAAGTCACTCACTAGACTTGTAAGAAGCTGCAAGTTTTCATTAGATTCTGTGTAAATCTCAGCTTCTCTCAGAAGTATTTAAAACCCTTTACATCTTATAAAATTTTTCAAGCCAAAAGTTACAATATTTGTTTTATGTAAAATTACAAATAAAAGTCAGCCATATTTGTGACGATGAAGGAAATAAAAACATGCTTGAAGAATGCCTCATTAGATTCTATTCAGCTCCCCAGAGATGATGCTTCTTAGAACCGCTATTGGCTACATTAGGGAAGGCATACAGTATTTATTATATACCTTTACCAGCTTTGTACATGTAGAGATAATTTGTTTTGCAAGGTTTAGCAAACTCAGTTAGATTGGATAAGAGTTTCTGTGAACCTTGCCACAGATTCTTAATAGAAATTAAGTCTAGACTTTGACCAGGAAAACACATGAGTATGCTTTGATCCTAACAGCCTAATTATAGTTGTCATTGTCTGCTTAGGATTTTTGTTCTACTATAAATTGATCCTTTACTACGGTCTCCAACTAACCGTATAATGTGTCCTCTCATCAATGCTGTCAAGCTCACTGATTCTACCATACATCACATTGGTGTTTGGGTATTTGGGATGATTTTTTGTGTTTGTCTTCTTTCACACTTTGCATCCCAGACATAAAATGTTGTATTTTGGAGTCATGTATATTAAGGCCAGGCAATTAATTGCATTTGCAAACTTCGAGTCAGTCTAAGATGTGGATTTTCTTGGTTAGTACATCCACTGACTTGTGAAATTACCTGTGAAACATCTTCCCACTGCCGGCAAACTTCTTGTTTTTGCAGCCAAATGCTACACATGTAGGCATTTTTACTGCATTTCTCTGTGGGAGTGGGGAGTACCAGCATGGTACTTTTTTCAGCCAATCAGCAATCCAGTGAATAAATAGAGATCAGTGGTTAAAACCAGCATGCAGATCCATACATGAAAACAGAAGTAAGTCCTTTTTCCACACAAAGGTTACAGTAAAATTCTGCAACAATGGTAATTTAATGAACAATTATATAATTGATGTTATTGTAGGTTATATTGTATTATTTAATTTCTATGTTTAAAATGAAAATATCTTATTTAGTAAAAACACTAAATAAGCTAAGATAATAAGTTTATTTACTAAATAAGTTGAGTGATAACTGCAAGGAAAAGTATGACACAACAAGAAAACTAAAATAAAAACGCAACAGCGGAAACGTTCCTTTTCCTTTTAAGCTGCTCCAAAATTCTTGATAATTTTAATGATGAACTGCAAAAGAGGAAACAGTTTTTTAGCCGATGCATCATGTTGACAGATATGTTTTTAAACACAGTTTAGTGCGTCAGTTGGAAACAACTCCTGTATCGGTCACATGACTTTCTTGTAAGGACACAAGCAGCAATACAGTGATTTGCTCTATGGCTCGACGCATCAGTGTTGCTGGACCCATTACTACTCTATACTTTTAGGTAGTGGAAAGGAAAATTTATATAAAATTGCAGATGTAATATTGGTTGAAAATAATCACAGTTTTGATATTTGGTAAAATCGTTAAGCCTCGATGTAAATCCATAATATGCGGGTTTCTGCTATTTGTCTCAAGTTACGCTGAGGTTTTATTTTATTGAATATGACCTTTGCATTTTAGGATGCTACAATCATGAGTGCTCCATGAAACGTTTGTTTTTTTGGTTTTCTAAATGTTCTCTGAAAGAAAGAAAACACAAAAAACAACAACAAAGGGCAAGTGGTTGCAATGGATTTATTAAAAGATGTCTTAGGAGGGCTGAAGATGAATGCATGACATGAAGGGTGTTATCGTTCTCCGCTTTTGGAGTTTTGAGTTATTTATATCATCCTGTTTTGTTGATATTTGGTTTGTTTTCCAGTTTGTGTTATATTTAGGCTGTGTTGCATTTTCTTAGTTACTCTCTGCTGCCCCCTTGTGCCTGTCTCCTTTCTGAACCACTTCTTGAAGTGGTCAGCGGTAGCGAGGCTTCGGACGTCATCAATTTTGGCCCCTCCCTTAAATGAATCACGCCTCGACACCACTTCGGGGAAACGCCCCCTCCATTACTCGACACATGCTTCAAAGCCTCGGCTCATCTCATAACATCACTACTTTTTACATTCTATTGGCCAGTATCTTGAATCTTTTAGATATCCCCCAGGAATGATACTTGAATCAAACTGCTGAATTACCTCTTAGCATGCAGTTCAGTTCTCCAGGGTCATACTAATGACCTGAATATTTGACTCTGGAGTTGAGGCAGAGACATCTATAAATTCCAGGACACCGGACCTCCAGGAATGGAGTTTCATTTGTGTTTTTTTGTTTGTTTTTTTCTCCATTCTCTCTCTCTTTTTTTTTTACTTCCAACACATTAGAGCCACAGAGGGCACCAGGCAGGTGCGCTATAGGCAGAGACTACAGTGTTCAACTCAGTTGTCCCTGGTTTTATTTATGGCCCCTTAATATACAGTTGTTGCATGTCTTTTTCTTTTCCCCCCCAACCTTCTTTCCAGCTAAATACTAAACTGTGCAACAAAAGCTTTTTAAAAAGCTCCAGTATATATCAGCCACTGCAGTTTCAGTGTGTACAGTTTTGACATTTCCCAAAACTGCTTGGATACAACATTTTTATTTCCCCTGTATTCATATAGGTTTTACTTATCAAAGTAGAAAAAAACAACCTTTTGCTACTTAAAAAGCATTCATGTAACTGTTTATGTGTCTTTATTCAGTTTCACTGCCCATGCTGGCAGTGAGTTTCAATTCTTGTTTTCTTGTTGGAAACAGCTGCTGGAGATGTCAATCTTTCCTCAGCAGAGCTGCTGCAGCTGTTTAGCATACACAGTGTTGATGTGTCGTGTTGGCTGCCTGTGCTGTGTGACAGAACAGCAGGATGCTGCTTTCATCCAACAGGTTTTCATGTACACTGAGAGATTTACCTTTACTGGACCTGCAGTCTTTACACCTGTGTTTGTGTGCGTTTTTTATGTAAAGATGTGTGTGCATGATGGTTTGCAATTCACTCCGATCTGTCAGCACTCATCTCTACTCAGCCTCAAACACACCGCGCTGCAGTAGTCGTCCCACACAAGTCAGCTTCCTTCACTGCATTGATATATATATATTTGCTCATCCACTCCCCTGCATCACTTCCTTCTGACCTCCTATTTCACAGCCATCTTCTGTGTTTTCTTACTTTCTCCCTTTCTTTTTGTCATATCTTACCAGCCTTATCCAATTTCCCCTTTCTCCTGCCATCTTTTCTGCTCTACTCCTTTTCTCACGCCCCAGTTGGGGAGCACAATGCGATGGCAATGGCAGAGTTCTTGTGTGGTGTATTTGTCTGTGTGATGTCACACTACAGCGGCTCTATAGTCACTGTGTCTTTTTTTCTTTTTAATCCCTGTGCTCACAGACCACGCTGCTATTTTAAGATTCTATAAACCTTTTCAAACTGGCTTCAAGGGGGAAGCTTGTCCGTGCACTGTGTACCAAGTGTGAGTGGTTAAGTGTTTTGTATGAACAGTTCCACATGTAACAAACGGAGTATTTCAGTTTGTTTGTGTATTCCAAAATTTCTAATCCATTGCAATTGTTGTAAATCATATAAACACACATTTGTTAAGTAAGAAATTAAAAGGTCCATTTGATTTCATTGATATAACATTAATTTATGTTGAATATAAGAAATTCAAATGCCCCATTAGCAGGCCTGGTTATTATGAGGTGAAAAGAATCAAAATCTAAATTTAACAATTTAACAGCTTTTTATGCTTTGATTTCGAAACACATCTTGGTTTACTTGAACAAACAAATATGCTTGTGGGGGGAAAAAATGCAGTAATCTGGTGGCATAGACATGTAGCCGGGAAGCGCTTTTTGATTGGGTTACTACATTTATTCTCAAATCTGTCTCTCCCTTCTGTTTTAATCCATCTGACCCTAAATATACTTTAGCTGTCTGGTAGAAGTTTCTTGGTGTTTGCATCATTTAATTGAGGTTGAAGTTTGGTAACAGTTAGAGGGGATCAACATTATTTAGTAGGATAAAGGCAATGGTAGGGAAAATGACATCACCAAAGCTGGGCTTTTCCTAGTTTTTGATAGTGTTGCACCGATGCCATTCTTTGGCCCGATACAGATACCTGATACCTGGCTGTGCAGTATTGACCAATACCGATACCATCTGTTGGAAATTGATGGGTGTGTATATATGTAAAACTGTATAATACTTGAATGTAAAATAATTGCCATCATGGCTTTGTCAAGCTGCTGCCTACGTTTGTGAAGCAGGAACAAGACTAATATAAACTGAATCCAGTAGAACTTTTTAATACTTACCTGGAATGGGTTACAATAGTTGAATAAACTTTTGGCCCTCAAAATGGTATCGGTGCCCTATTTGTTGGTGCTTGCTGATACTGGTATAACCATTTTAGTGCTTGATCAGGGCCCTGGCGGATATTGGTATCAGTATCGGTGCAACACTAGTTTTTGATAAAAGATAAGACATATACTGGATATGGAAGGTTGCCAAGAACTGAACATTAATACATAATAAGCTTTAGGTATTTAAGGTTAGCATTCGCTGTGTTCTAAACATGACAATCTCATGACTTCTTCATGTTTCTGGAGTAAAGAGTATGGTTGTAAAATATGAGGTACCGTATTTTCACGACTATAAGGCGCATATAAACGTCTTTTTTTCCCTCAAGATGTGCCCTATAGTGCGGTGCGCCCTATGTGTGTTGTTACTGCGGACGTTTATGACACCACCATGAGAACGTTAAAGGGGGACGTGTGGGCGTGGATTGTGTATAAAATAACAGGTAGGTGCTTTATGCAGAACTCCTCATCTCCTCATTGAGGAGATGATGAAAGAGTGGCTGAGGGAGGTGTATGTAAGGAGACCAGGTGTTTTTTTCCACGCATCACCATCACTGTTAATCTGCAGTGATGGGACTAACGGCGTTGAAAGTAACGGCGTTAGTAACGCCGTTACCTTGTTTTAGTAACGAGTAATCTAACTAATTACTTTGACTGTAACTACAACGCAGTTACCATTGCAGACACCCCGTTACTGCGCGTTACTCAGGTCGCACAATGAACCTTTTTTCATGATACGACTCGTGCGCAGCTGCGTGAAGCTGACACCCCACCCACGTCAAAAAACTCGGCAAATAGACTGAATGGTTAGTGCAACGTTAGTGCAGATTTGTGCAGAAAAAAATATTGTTTGTGCTACTTTTGTTTAAGAGATATTAAAGATTATTTTTTAGGTCATCCAGAGGTGCGCGCCTTGTCATGAGAGAGGGGAGGATGAGAATGGCTGATGTATAGTGAGATTCCGTCTGTCTGGATGGATGGATGGATGGATGGATGGATGGATGGATGGATGGATGGATGGATGGATGGATGGATGGATGGATGGATGGATGGATGGATGGATGGATACTCTGACTTTTCAACCTACTGTATTTTTTATTTTAAACATTATTTGATGGCCTTTGTGGCAGGGATGGAGATCCATATTTTATGTCACACACAGACAGAGATGGCAAAAGTACTCACTTTCCGTACTTGAGTAAAAGTACAGATACTTACAGATAAAAAATACTCTGGTAAAAGTGGAAGTACTGATTAAACTTCGTTACTCAAGTAAAAGTAACAAAGTACAGGCTTGTAAATTTACTTAAAGTATAAAAGTAAAAGTAGAAACCACTTTTTTCATGCCGTTGCCTACATTTTAAATGGATGTCTGCCAATAGGATTAGATCTCTGTTGTGTTTATTTCCAATCATCTCGTCGTCCATACTACTATGCTAACGCCACCGCCACCAAGCTGCAATGATTTGCCCCGAATGAATACCGCAGAATCTGTCGATTCATCTTGTAGTGGTGCGTCAAATGCAACGTAGATTCCCATCCAATTAGATTGAATTTGGTATTGATGACGTGAAAAATAATAACAGTAACTCCATTGAAATGATTCAAAACTAAAGTAACGAGCCAAGTTTTTCAAATGTAAGGAGTAGAAAGTACAGATATTTGTGTAAAAATGTTAGGAGTAGAAGTAAAACGTTGCCATAAAAATAAGTAGTAAAGTAAAGTAAAAATATCAGAAAAATCTACTTGAGTACAGTAACGAAGTATTTGTACTTCGTTACTTCCCATCTCTGCACACAGAGTATACATCTAGATAGATAGGTGGATAGATAGATGTTGCAGTATCTATAACAACCCAAACACACAGGATTTCAGAATTAGACATCCCCACTTATTAACTTCATATACTCACCAGATCTGAATGCCCTGTTAAAAAACTTCACATCGCATTCCCCCCTGATGTCATTTACGTTGAGTTACAAGAAATGCAAAACTCTCTGCAGGTTCTTGTCTTTGTCGTCCGCTCTATTCAGCTGGCTTTGGAAACACACCGCAAGAAGGTGGGGGCTGGGTGGTGAGGTTTACGGGGGCGAGAAACGCAAAAATAACGCAATAGTTACTTTTACTAGTAACTAGTTACTTTTATTGTGGAGTAACTCAGTTAGTAACTCAGTTACTTTTTGGGAGAAGTAACTAGTAACTATAACTAATTACTTTTTCAAAGTAACGTGCCCAACACTGTTAATCTGTGACTCCATGCATGCTCATCTCACAGCTGATGTGAAAAACATGTTGAAACAAATGAACGCTGTGCTTCCTGTTATTCCGGGAGGTCAGACAAAGGAACTTCAAACGCTCTACATCTGTGTGAACCGGCCGTTCAAAGTAATGCTGCGTTCACACCGGATGCAGCAAGAGCAGCAAAATCGCGTCTGCTGCTTCATTTTTGCTGCTTGTACCAGTTTATTTCTGACGCGCGGCTGAAACAGCTTTGCTGCTCTGGCTGCGTGGTGCAAAAGTGTGTGTGACGCGCGTTGGGCGGAGCTACTCTATCCTTTCTTTGCCTTGCAGCTATATTTGCTGTGATCAGTGGGAATAAAGTAGTTTTGATATGTTTTTAAGTGAGACAGTCCACCTGAAAACTTAATCATTGCAGTCAGTTCATCCAGATTACAGTCCCACGTTCCAATATTATTTCTGTCGGAGCAGCTCAGACCCCACATACAGTACCAGCGGTGCGCTGTCAGTAGGAATCCCATTCAACAGCAGCCTCTGGCCGGGTCGCCTCCTCCGGTATATAAAACCCGCGCCCTATAATCTGGTGCGCCTTATGTGTGTGTTAAATATAGTAATGGCACACATAACTGAGACTGCGCCTTTTAGTACGGTGCGCCTTAATGTATGGTCGTGAAAATACGGTAATGTAGAAATTTCAAGGAAAAACTCTTGTTAGGCAACATCAGTGGAGATTTTTAGGTTTCATATTTTGGGTTTTTACATGCAGGCCCTATTTTGCCATTTTTCCAACAAGTTAAAAAATATATATTTTTTTCTTTTTCACAATGTTTTACTAACCTGACAACAGCCAGATGCATGTCTCGCTCCGCCCAGCTCCACTCACATACATCTGGGAACCCGCTCATTGAAAGTGATTTCCCCAACCGAATTTATGGTCTGTCCAATCAGGACGCAGGGTGGGTGTGTCCTGGAGTGGAGAAGCGACCGTGAGATTACTGTACAACAACAATGGCGGCTCGCATTGAGGAAGCAAGCGTTAGCATTGATGCTGCTATTTCTTCGTGTTGTCCAATCTATCTGATATTGTTTCATCAAAAGAACATCAGAGAACGGCTTTGAAAGCTTTTGTTGGTGGAAACGATGTTTTCGCCCTTCTCCCAACCGGATTTGGCAAGAGCTTGATCTACCAAATGGCTCCTCCTCTCACAGCGTCACGGGTTAGCTTCGGTGTGAGTGGTTGAAATAGCACGTCAATAAAGATGACAGACAAGTGGCTTATCCAATCATATGCAAGGAGTTTTGATAAGGCCCAGCCTTCAGTAAAGGCAATTCCTATGGCGGGTTCCCAGATGTATGTGAGTGGAGCTGGGCGGAGCGAGACATGCATCTGGCTGTTGTCAGGTTAATGTTTTACATCAATAATCACCAAATCCCAAATGTTAATGCTTTTTTTATATACAGAAAAGAGAGTTTGCACACTTGATAATCACCAGCCAGTCTGGCTGCCTAACAGGTTTAACCAAGCAGTATGAACTAAACAAAAACTAGAAAGAAAATATGATTATTCTTACAAACCCAATTAGGTTGCTCACAAAACACAATATTGTTTAATGTTATGTAGCTGGATGTTTACTTCAACGATAATAAATACTTTTCCCAAAAACAAAAACCTCAACAACTTCATTATAGTCCCCAGCGATGCAATCAGTGACATTTAACACCTGGACATCATTCAATTTAAAATACTCAAGTGTTGGTGGAGACTCTAAAATGATGCAAAAATCAAGCATGGCATCCTCGTAGCGATGATGTTAAACAAGAACATGCTAAATATGTGTAAAATAATACTCAATTTGATTTGTATATATTTGGGGGACAAGTGGGGGTATTTGTAGAAATTCTTGACTACTTGATGACACATTAAAAACACCCAGGCTTATCTTACCAATAATGAGAATATCTTTTTCAGCATTTCTTTAAGTCCAAGCATAACAAGAATGAAGAGAAGACTGGCTTTAAGTTTTTAAAAGATTCCTCAAATTTCAAAGGTAATTCTGCTTTAAAATATGATAGGTTCTAAAGTAGGTTGTACAAAAGGAACTTAGATATGTTTATTTCATCAACATAAACAGATAACGTATGCTCCATTCTTATAGAGCCAATAACACAGTCAGGATCTCCTGAGACTAAATTGACAATAAAAGCGGCATTAAATCTGACTCAATCTAAACTACATGCTCATTAATCCTCCGGCCAAATAATATCTGAACTCCTGAACTGTTTGATCTTGTGTCTTTCATCATATGTCTAACAATGCACAGAGGAGCAATTCTCCCCCACACAGTGGCACTTAGTCTACCATTTCCAAGTCACTTGGCCCCTTTTAAACTTAAAAAACATGGAGCCACTCTATACCTTCACCTGAACTCCTCAGGGGGGAAAAGTGTGAAAAAGTAAAAATTGCTGAAAAACATCAGGAGACAGTCAAGGTTATGACAGAAATACGGTTCTCTGGTAATACAGTAAAAACTCTCCAGTGCAGCAAATGCATTAAATATGTCAGCAGCTCAGTGCTCTTCGGACATGGTAAGCACACCTTATAAAGTATGTATTTGCTGTTAGTCTTGAGTGTGAAGATGATATAAAGTTCTCACTAGTATAATGTTTTACGAAGAATTATTTTACTTCTAATGTAGAACATATAAATAGATTTAACCTTTAACCTGCAATGATGTTTTTCCTTCCCTGGTTCCTTAGAAACAGCCTTGCTGGAACTTTAAAGTCCTTGCTAGGGGTCTGGATCCCATTGCTCCAGATTCACATTATATGGTTGATTTAAGATAATATCCAATGAGCAAGGTTTTTCTAAAAGAAGGCTAGTTTTACCAGTTTCTCTGCTATGATTTATTTGTATTGAATCTCCGGTGTCAAAAATAAACGCATTAATGATGTAAAGGATATTTTCTTTTTTCAGACTAAATAATTTGTCTTTGTCTGCCATGTAGATAATGTAACGTGTTTCCTGAATAACGCTATAGGTATTGCTAATTAGCTTCTTCTCATACCAGAGCATAAGCTTTTCTCTTATTTAGGAAGAAGCTCAAGATTAGAGAACACATTTAAAGCCCGTCTTCTGCAAGATCAGGCTGAAGTCATAGCTCTTGTAAATTCGGTATGGATAATTGTTTTAGCTTTCATTGTGTGCCCTGCTCTGTTAGCGATTTTTTGGTGAAACAGGCAAAAGATTTCTGTTTTCTTCTGTGTAGTTGTCTATGTGTCCTTCATTGCATTCATTTTATAGTAGAATCATCTTTCCATTCAAAATGATTCTAAATCAAAAGGAACCTTGAGATGTTTTATCACCTGGGCATGAACTGACACTCTTCCAGTCTAAATTACTCTTAATCTTAACTTACATCTGTCTGTGCAGATATTTCCTTGAGATCAGAGATTAGGAAGTCGAACAACAGGAAATTGTTGTCGGTTTGGTAAATGAGACAGCTCCCATGTTTCAGACCACAGTGAGATGGTTAATATTTGCTTTAGTGGCAGCTGTACGTAGTAATATAAATTGCATAATCAAAACCTTTTCCTAGACTTTGTATACCTTCTTTTCTGTTTATTTAAATCAATGTAGAGTTCAAAATTAACATTTCCCTTTTATTTCAACTTGTAAAAGACTAATTCTGTCATGTTTAGAGAAGAACGACTCTGAAGCAGGGCAACCATGGAGACAGTCACTTAGTTTAAGGAAAAGGCTTTATTTAATAATGAACAGGAAATGGTGTCTGGCAGGATCTTCCTGGGTTCTGCTTGGGGAAAAGATAGGGTGATGGTGAATAACAGTTCAGAGGAGGTGGGAAGTTGGAGAATGCTTAACTCACGGGGTTTGAGGTTGTTTTGGGCTTGGAAGGATGGTGTCCTGGTCCAGGTGCAAATTGAGACTCTCTTTCTGATGATGGTGTGTAGGAGGGTGGACAGGCAGGCGGGCTCCTGGAGGAGGGCTGCAGCAGACTGTGACCTGAGAGATCCAACAGATGAGGAAGGTCCAGGCTTGGAGGTTTATTTGGCTTGGTTGGTAACTAGGAGGGAAAAGACGGAGACAAGGAATTAGAGCTGGCTTTTAGAGAGATCTTGAAGCAAGCTGGTAGGTCATATACCATGCTGCTAGCGAGAAAGAACTGACTCCCTCCTCCTGGTCCAAGCTCCTTAAGTAGCCTCCAAATTAACATAGATGAACCACACCTGCCCATCACGCCCTGCAGAGAAAGAGAGAGAGAGACGTCAGGCCTGCAATTATGAAGTTATGTAATGTAATGTCCCAATTTAATCGATAGTAGCTGTTGTAGGGGCTGAGCAATTGGTAGCACTGCTGCCTTGCAGCAAGAAGGATCCGGGTTTGATTCCTGGCCTGGGGTATTTCTGCATGGAGTTTGCATGTTCTCCCTGTGTGTGGGTTCTTCCGGGTACTCCAGCTTCCTCCCACAGTCCAAAAACATTTCTGTTAGGTTAAATGCCTTCTCCAAATTCTCCTTAGGTGTGAGCATGTGCTTGAATGGTTGTTTGTCCTGATTGTTTCTGTGTTGCCCTGCGATGGATTGGAAACCTGTCCAGGGTGTACCCTGCCTCTCACCCGTAGACAGCTGGAGATAGGCACCAGCATCCCTCGCGACCCCAATTGGGACAAGCGTGTCAGATAACGGATGGATGGAAAATGGATGGATGGATGTTGTAGAGTAGGAGTATGGTAATATGTCTGTTATTTTTTAACCCATTTATTTTTGTTAATTCCTATCAGGCTGTTGTAAGGAGCTAGATTTTAGGAGATCGTAAGTATATCTACTTATTCTGTTATAGTTTGTCAAAATAATGATTTGTCTCATTTCAGGTTTTATTCTCTTTGATCTTAAATACACCCTAAATCTGACACATCTATGGAAACCTTCTTTTTTCAATTTTTTATTAAAACTGATAAACTTTTCACAGATAATGGGATTGACTATAACCTTTTTTTTTTTCTTTCTTTTTTTTTTTACCATAGTTTACTCCTCCTACACACTCACCCTTTACCTAAATGTAATTTAGAAGTTTCATATTGAAAACCAGCAAGGTTTGTTAAATCTGCTGCACACTATGTTCTCAATTGAATTTTTGCTCCTAACATTGTTCCATTGTCTGTAGCTTTATGAAAAAATTATTACTTTCTGTGTCTTTCAACGGCTTGGACTTGGGCTTAGGGCAGTGACTCTATGGTAGTGAAATCCTGAACAAATGTAAATGCTGACATTTCACCTCAGAGTGCCAGAACCTCAGCTGTCTTGTTTTAATATGGCTTGGTATTGTGTTTTCCTGCAAGATTGTATTGAGAATAATTAAACCTTAATCTATTATACAAATAAATTTGGAATAAAATGTTCCTTTCAATATGCACTCTAAATCGACATTATAGCTGTAAACAGAACATCCAACATTCAGATATGGCATGGTTACTTATCTTGACAAATCTTTTTACGCAGACCAACATCTAAATAAAAGGGACATAATTTGTAAAACAACAAGTCATGTTACATTCATTTCTGTGCCCATATTTGTTTACTGTGTTTAAATTAGGATGAATGGTGTAGATTTTACTCAGTGCTTGTATCTGTATGGATACTACAAGTGACTACAAAGAGTTTCCTCCATAGAGTGAGTAAACCTTTTCTTTGAAATGAATGCTATCCTAGTTCTTTCCTTACCTCTGCCAAGGGGGTTATGGTTTTAGGAATAATAATTCAGGTTAACCTAAAAAGCTACAGTATGAACGGATTTAACAAAACCTTTTACCAGAGGCAAGAAACAATTCATTTAAATTTGCTAATGATTCAGGTCATTGCTGAATTTTAGTTATAGGTTAAAGTCACAATATGGAGGAACATTTCCTACTTGTAGATGATTGCTTTTCTAGGTTTTTAAAAGCATTACATTTATTACTTAAATTAATGTATTTAAAACACCATACCCACACCTGTTACCCTCATTGAAATTCAGTGTTTAGGCATAATTTCAGTGTAATTTGTCAGCTTTCAATTTGATGAGCAATTGTGCTGAAATGCACTGTGAATAACCTAGGGGGATGGAGCCCATATAGCACCCTGAATTTCAGCAGCCCGCAACACTATGATACTCGAGGAATGCTGTCCTGTTTTAAGAGAATTATTCAAGTTTTTTTTTTTTTTTGCCAAAAGAACTTGCAAATGTAATGATTATCAAATGGGCACTCTATTTTATATCTATGACACTATTTCCATTTACAATATGTCTATTTATGATTTTATTTATTGTAATGAATCAAATAGACACTGTATTTCGTTTCAAACTTAATGCTGGCTAAACCATGAAAAATTAGGTTTACATCCCAAAGCACTTGAATGCAAAATTCAGCATTATAACAGTACTGTTATATTTTAGACCATTACAAGATTAAGTTCAGAAACCTAAATAACTGGTTAATAAAATAAGCACACAATTCTAACACAGAACTTGCTTACTGTAAAATATTCATCGTTAAGCTTTGCTTAACTATTTCTCCTTATATGTAAGTCTGGTGACATGGTTCTGCAAAAAGCAAGGGTTGGAATGCCTGACGCTGCCCCAAATACTCTTTAAGTTAGTTGTAATCGCCATATATCTACATCTATGCATGCAGCAATGGTTTCCAAAATCCTAATTTGATAGCATGTCTGTGTTTCTTAAAGGTATAGTGGAGGATGTTCTTTTTCCGAGGGGATAATCACAATAAGTGGTCCTCCTAATTGTCAATCATCCTGTTGATATGTTTACGTAAGGCCGTCCTACGTGCTCGTCCCCATTTTCACTTACTGGTGGTGAGTCTGATATAGAGGTAAAATGCAAATATTGTTTTGAAATTTTTTGTAAGCTTGTATGAGAGATGCAAACAGAAACTTTTAAACAGAGTGTGCACGAGGAGAAATGGACTCGTGCAAGCTCTCGCACATGTTTAATAGGCGTTCCCTTTTGGGAGAGGGTACAGGGTTTTACATGTGCATTTTTTTAGGGTGGAGAGGGCGTGTCCTTTCAAAAATTCACGAAAATCCTCCACTATACCTTTAATATTTCTTAAATCTGGAGTTCTGCTCGAAGACATTAATGCTGATTTATTTGACATCTACAATATGTATTCTGCTACTGGAGACAGCTTTGGAAAAGAAAAAAACTTTTTTTTGAAGCCTAAAGGTCTGTCAGTTTATCATCTATTTACCGTATTTTCACGACCATAAGGCGCACCGGACTAAAAGGCGCACTCTCAGTTATGTGTCCCATTTCTGTATTTAACACACACATAAGGCGCACCGGACTATAGGGCGCGTTTTTTATATACAGGTACAAGTCCTCTACTACCTTTAAATACCTCTACTGCGTATTTAAAAATACAGTGGGGGCAAAACTGAGTATGACTGTGCTTTATTCATGTATTTATTACAAAGTATTAATCAAACCTGGCAGCTGGCCGTGAGACAGACACATCGCAGATGACACAGCGCTGTGGTCACTCCTAAATTAACTTAAAATCCTGAAACCTGCTGACGGAATATGTTCGCTTTTATTGCCGGTATCCTGGTGCCTACAGCTAAAATTATTTAGATGAAAAACACCTGCCAGCAGCCGCGGTGAACAAAAGGATTTCTCCTGTCGGCGCACCGCTGGTATGTGGGGGTCTGAGCGCCTCCGACAGAAATAGATAATCTGGATGAACTGACTGCAATTATTAAGTTTTCAGGTGGACTTTCTCACTTAAAAACATATTAAAACTACTTTATTCCCACTGATCACAGCAAATATAGCTGCAAGATTTAGATTATTTAGATGAAAAAACACCTGCCAGCCACCGCGGTGAAGAGGAGGAGACGCGCCGGGGCTGCTGTTGAATTAAGTTTTCAGGGAGAAAAATACAGCGGGAGCAAAACTGAGTATGATTGTGCTTTATTCATGTATTTATTACAAAGTATTAATCAAACCCATCAAAGTCATCATCCTCTGTTTCTGAATAAAACAGCTGCGCTAAATCAGACATGCCAGTTTCCCCTTCTTCGCTGTCAGTCACTTTCCGTGCAGCGCAGCTCCTCAGAAATAATGCCGGCTTTTGCGAAAGCTTGAACAACAGAGCCAGCAGACACTTTCGTCTAAGCATCTACAATCCATCCGCAAACTGTGGCGTAATCTGCCCGGCGCTGCCTTCTTATCCTGAAACTGTGGTCTCCGTCGGTCATCCATCGCTCCCACGCCGCTCGCAGCCTTACTTCGAACGGCTGCTTCACACCGATGTCGAGCGGTTGAAGCTCCTTTGTCAGACCCCCGGGATAACGGCGAGCACAGCGTTCATTTGATTCACCTTTTTTTCACATCGGCTGTGAGATGGGCACGCAGCGATGGTGATGCGTGGAAAAAACCACCTAGTCTTCTCACATACACCTGCCTCAGCCACGCATCCATCCAGCCTTTTCCATTTGCGTTAATATCATATGTCATCAGAGCGCTGTCTGTCTCGCTGGCAGCTCCCAGATCAGCTTCTCTGATTGGTTGATGCGGCGCGTCCAGCAGCAAAACTTCAATTTTTCCATCTCGAGCAGCAGAAGCGCGTTGGCGGCGCTTCAGATGCTTAAACGCTCCCGACGTGCTGCACCAAAATGCGCTGCGGGACCTTTTGCTGCACCTATATGCGCGTCAACCATTGACTTTGCATGTAAACACGCTGCTTCTGCTGCACCTGCTGGGTCCGGTTCACACCGATGTCGAGCAGCGTTAATTTGTTTCCCCATGTTTTTCACATCAGCTGTGAGATGCAGCTGTGAGATGGGCACGCATGGAGTTACATATTAACAGCGATGGTGAGGGGTGGAAAAAAAACACCTGGCCTCCTTACATTCAGCCACTCTTTCATCATCTCCTCAATGAGGTGGTCTCAAAAGTCGCAGTTACAACACACATAGGGCGCACCGCACCATAGGGCGCACCGCACATTTTGAGGAAAAAAAAAGACGTTTAAGTGCGCCTTATAGTCGTGAAAATACGGTAATAGATCATATTTGCAGAGGAGAAAGCTGATTTTTTAATAACCTCCTAACTTTATTTCTTTAAACTTCAGTTGCAATACCTCAGCAATCTGACATCTTTTTCTAGATTTTCCCTGGCATTAGTTACAAATTTCCTTCACCCATAAAATGGGTTTTCCTAACATCAAAAATAAAGCACATAGCAATGCTGTAGTAGTCTTTTTTCCAATATTTATTACCATCCATCTATCTATTTATTTCACCATATTATCCTGTTTTATTGTTGTTCCAATTAGCAGAAAGCACAGTTGCTTGCACACCATTAGTTTGGACATATCCTTGGCTTTTATTTCACTTTAACTGCTTTGTTTTACAAACTCATAACCAGTTATCATGCCTATCATTTTAGACAAGAGTACAACTGCTTAGGTATAGTATCTATTTATCATTTTGTAAAATTTAATACCTTTTTTTCTGGATGAACTTTAGTGAATGATTCCTTTACAGGTAATAACAATGTATTTTATTTTGCTATAGGTTATTTTATTCATTTAGAGATTCCATATATAGATAAGGGAGTTTTATTCATATATTTCTGTTATTATTTGACAAAAATGTGGTTTGTTCCTTCCATACTCTTTTTGTTGTCTCTTCTAAACCATTTGAACTAATTCAATGTTCTTATTCAAAATCTAGAGTTGGTTATCTCATGGGCCTCGTTCCATACTAATTAATGTGTTTCTCCAGCAGAGCTTGCTGCAGTCGTCCGAAATATCTTTAAATATAAAATGGAAGATTCTGCAATGCTGAACAGCTTTGAGCTCAGTCTTTTAAACAGATATTTCCTTAATTAAATCTACAACCTGCCTCTGGTCATTACTACCACATGCCTCCTCAAGGGTTTTCTTAATATACCACAGCCAAGTGTCATCTCAAATAATTTATGGCTGCAAGGCTATTTTATCCTGTTATGTACATGCTCTTCGTCTGAGTAATAAAAAAACACATTAAGATAGAATTGTAGGCTTTTATTCTGTTTCCTATTTACCGATTTTTTACATTGGATATAGAAGGCTGTCCCCTCTGTGTATGTTGGTACTTCTGAAACAATCTTTTGCTCACTGTGACTTTTAGCTCCTCTCTCCCTTTCTTCAAAGGCATTTATGGTGCCTTTACTTAAGTAAATCAGGCCTGCAAAATTGTCTTTCTTGTGAAAAAGGCTGGTATAAATGGCACAGTCCTCACTAAGTTAATGTCATTAGCAAAGTACATAGCCATTTGCCATTTTTTCCTCTGCCTTGTATTATATCTCTTGCTTCAGTTCAAAATGCATTTTTCTGATGCATTTTTACTGTTCTATTTTTAAGCCATATATTTCCGTTAGATATTATTAATCAAACATTGACACTCAGTCTTTGCCTCTTTTCATGGGTATTTTGCTGAGATTTCACCAGAGTTTGGTGGTAGGAAATTGATTATAGTCAGAAACTTGATGTCTGGAGAGCAAAAGCTGGCGACCGATGTAACATTTTTACACCAGCTGTTGTTGATATAAACACAGACCCATCACCTCTAGTCTTACAGCTTAGTTCTCTGTTTCTATCGGCGCGGTATAGTGTGAGCCCTTCTAGGTTAATAGCATTGTCCAATGATTCAGTCAGGATGATGGCGCAGCAGTTACTACTAGGGCTAGGTATTGTTCAAAAATGTTCGGTTCCGGTACCAATACCGATACCTTCACTTTGATACCGGTTCCTGAACGATACTTTTTTCGATACCAGTTTTATAATATCAATTCGAAAAAAAAGAAAAAGAAAATTACACAACATAAAAAAGTACAAATCTTGAGTTTTATTTTAAGCTCTGATTTTTCCATTTACATTTTTCCTCTTACATAAAAAAAAAAAAAATTCAGTGTCTAATATTCACTGTTACATTGTGAGGACCTTTTTACTTAGCAGTTTTCCTTTAGAAAAATTAACATGTCTGACAAACAAGCCCGTTGAATGGGAATCCTATTGACAGCGCACCGTTGGTATGTGGGGGTCTGAGCGGCTCCGACAGAAATATTGGAAGGCAGAATGAACTGCCTGCACTGATTAAGTTTTCAGGTGGATTTTCCCACTTAAAAACATACCGTATTTTCACGACCATAAGGCGCACCGTACTATAGGGCGCGTTTTTTATATACCGGTACATGTCCTCTACTACGTTTAAATACCTCTACTGCGTATTTTAAAATACAGCGGGAGCAAAACTGAGTATGACTGTGCTTTATTCATGTATTTATTACAAAGTATTAATCAAACCTGGGAGCTGGCCGTGAGACAGACACATCGCAGATGACAGAGCGCTGTGATCACTCCTAAATTAACTTAAAATCCTGAAACCTGCCGACTGAATATGTTCGCTTTTATTACCGGTATCCTGGTGCCTGCAGTTTAAATTATTTAGATGAATAACACCTGCCAGCCGCCGCGGTGAACCCGGAGGCTACCCGGCCCAGAGGCTGCTGTTGAAGGGATTCCTACTGTCGGTGTACCGCTGGTACAGTATGTGGGGGTCTGAGCGCCTCCGACAGAAATAGTATAGGCAGGATGATAATCTGGATGAACTGACTGCAATTATTAAGTTTTCAGGTGGACTTTCTCACTTAAAAACATATTAAAACTACTTTATTCCCACCGATCACAGCAAATATAGCTGCAAGATTTAGATTATTTAGATGAAAAACACCTACCAGCCCCCGCGGTGAAACCGGAGGTGACCCGGCCCAGAGGCTGCTGTTGAATTAAGTTTTCAGGTAGAAAAATAGAGCGGGAGCAAAACTGAGTATAATTGTGCTTTATTCATGTATTTATTACAAAGTATTAATCAAACCCATCAAAGTAATCATCCTCTGTTTCTGAATTAAACAGCTGCACTAAGTCAGACATGCCAATTTCCCCTTCTTCGCTGTCAGAGTCACTTTCCGTGCCGGGCGGCTCCTCGGAAATGATGCCGGCTTTTGAGAAAGCTTGCACAACAGTGCCAGCAGACACGTTAGCCCAATCATCTACAATCCATCTGCAAACTGTGGCGTAACTTGCCCGGCGCTGCCTTCCACTTTTCATGAAACTGTGGTCTCCGTCGGTCATCCATCGCTCCCATGCCGCTCGCAGCCTTACTTTGAACGGCCGGTTCACACCGATGTCGAGCACTTGAAGTTCCTTCGTCAGACCTCCCGGGATAACGGCGAGCAAAGCGTTCATTTGATTCACCTTTTTTTTTCACATCGGCTGTGAGATGGGCACGCACGGAGTCACAGATTAACAGCGATGGTGATGAGTGGAAAAAAACCACCTGGTCTCCTTACATTCACCTTCCTCAGCCACTCTTTCATCATCTCCTCAATGAGGTGGTCTCAAAAGTCGCAGTTACAACACACATAGGGCGCACCGCATTAAAGGGCGCACCGCACATTTTGAGGGGAAAAAAATACGTTTATGTGCGCCTTATAGTTGTGAAAATACGGTAATAATACTACTTTATTTGCACTGATCACAGCAAATATAGCTGCAAGGCAAATAAAGGATAGAGTAGCTCCGCCCAACGCGCGTCAGAGCCACTTTTCGACCGCGCAGCCAGAGCAGCAAAGCTGCTTCAGCCGCGCGTCAGAAGCCGGTACATGCAGCCAAAAAGGAAGCAGCAGACGCGATTTTGCTGCTCCTGCTGCGTCCAGTTTGAAGGCAGCATGAATAACTCCGCTGTGGCTTTGCACTGCCCACGGGCTGCTGAGAGGATGATGGTCGCGCTGGCTGCGGTCCGCTCTTCTTGCAGTCAAACACCGAGCAACTTTCTGCTCTTAAATTTTTTCCGTGCACAATGTATTGCATTGCACACTATTGGCATCAGTGTTAATAAAGTGAAGCCACACTTTTGACCTGGGGGGCATTTTAAAGGGGTTCCACGACGTTCGCAACCAGTTCACAACAGATACAGATGAACCCTGGCTGTAGGCGTGACCACCGAAACTTGGTCCCGAAAGACGAGGCATGTTTCGATACTCTGTAAAACCGAAGCATTTCGGTAGGTACCATAAAAGAACCGATGTTCGGTACCCAGCCCTAGTTACTACAGTAATCTCTGTTTTAGAAGAGAGTTCGAGTCGGAGCTTATCCTATTTGTTGTCCAGTGAACGGATGTTGGAGAGCCGGATTGATGGGATCGTGTTCTGTGGAAATTCCTTCTTAGCATTGCCCTTAGCCCACCTCTGCAGCCTCTCTTACGTCGCCTAGCACATCGCTTCCTTCTCTTCTGCATGGCCTGCTCCGTGAGCCTGCCACTCTGTTTACATATGTCCGTGGCACTACTTGCTTTTAAACAATTAAGAGTGGCTGTGTTAAAAATATTTTGTGACCGTAACTCTAGCAGGTGTTGGCTGTCGTAGATGTGGGATCGATGTTTGGTTTGTAGCACTCCAATGGCATATTTTGTGGAATTGACAAGAGCCAAATAAGGCCACTGCCCCCAGGCGCTGCCATGATGAGAACATGTACAGTGGTGCTCCAACTTATGATTTAATTAATTAATTTCTTGATTATTTTTTGATTAATTGATTAATAATCGGATAGCCAAAGGTTCCTTAAAGAAGATTTTTTTATGAAATTAAAACAGGTGAAACTCATATTTCTCCACTTGAGGAGTTCTGGATAGAGAATATTGACTGACCAAAAATTTCTTTTATCTTAAAAGCAAAATGTTTATATATTTTTTCTTGTTATCATTACTTCTCTAAGCGGTTCACTCGGTCAGCTAAAGGCATGTTTTATAGTCTCTATACACCAGTTAATGGTTAATCAATTACTAAATTAGTTTATGTTTATTTCAATAATCAATTAATCACAATTAATCAGCTTAATTTTTTCAGCCATACTGTACAGTAAAGCAATGCTCCAGGATCCCTTTAGACAAATAATGTTTAGAAAATAGTGTCCAGTGAAGCTGAATGAGGTCAAACCGGTTGGGAGGCAGTTCTCTGTGCAAATGAATTCACACTTAAGGGTTTGTTTTTTTCTGGAAACTGATAAAACTGTCATACAATAATATTCTGTTTGCCGGAAGACATTTCAGTTTGTTTTAGTGATATGCTGATGACTGATAAGTGCATTTAAATTAGACGTATTTTTTCAATAAAGGTCAATCATTTCAGTACATATAATTGTACATGCCATGATAATCTAAACACATATTGCACAAGGTCAAGTGTTTACAGCATTATAAATACTGTATGAGTAATATAAATTACATGCACTGATTCCTTTTGAGTAACTTCTAACAAACGGCTAATTTTAACTGGGAAGAAACCTCCTGCAGAAATAAGCTCTAGCTGCAGCCTGAAGCAAAGCAAAGCATATGCAGCCCATGTTCTTACAGTTATGTCAGCTAAATAACAGAAGAAGCCCTCAGCAGTCATGTTAAACGTTTCCCTTTCATTGAGCTAACTCAACACTTTGTGTTGAACTTTGTCTTTTCATCACTGTGCAAAATGAAGGACACAAAAGAAATGAAAATAGGTCAATCACAGTGTTCTGTTGAAGGAAACATTTACTTACTTTTAATACTTTTCTCCGTCAATTAAATGCTTTTAGGACTACCCATCAGTATCTCTTTATTATAGGTCTTTTTTATCTATTACCTGGTGAATTACAGTAATTCCTTTTAAATGTGGAGCAGTCTGTTTTCCCTGCACTGCATGCTAGATTAATATGAAGCTGAAGGCAGAAAGAAAGGGAACATTTCCCTGCTGACATATCTTTATCTTTCCCTCATAAAGGAAATAAATTTGGTTAGAAAAGTCTGTTAGTGTTAGATAAACCTTCTAAATTGATTTTCTATCAGCTAGTTGTCCTTTAATGTTGTTTTTCTGGACCACACACACATTCCAAAGCTGGTTATTCCACTTCACTGATAGAAAATATATGATTTAACATGACAAATGAGCAGAAAATTGGTTTCTCGATACAGATTTTCAAAACTTTTACAAATGCTAGAAATGTTTAACCTAAATAATATCTATCCTTAACTAACTCATCATTCTGGATGCCCCCTTCTTACAGCAGATTCATCCTGTGCGAGGGTTTTTCCAACTGACTGTGGAAGGTTGGTCTGAAATGAATGGAAGATGAATGGAGCTAGATGCGGGATAATTCTTGCAACTAAAATGTTTTTTGGATGCCACTGTAAACTAGGGCAAATCTTTGACTGCAACCCTAAACATACAACCAGAGCTTTAATGTAATGAGTTAGATCAAAGCATAATTTATGTATTAAAATTGCCCAGTCAAAGTCTAGGCCTTAATCTGATTAAGAATCTGTTACCAACACCGATAGATAATTAAAAGAAACTTTCCATCTGATCTGACTGAGATTGAGCTATTTTACAAAGAAGAATGAACACAAATCTAATGTCTAGACCTTAGATGTGTATCGGCATTGAATGGTGGTCCTATCAAAGGTGACTTCATAAACCTGAACTCCAACCATAGTATAATTTTATTTTGTAAATAAACTGTTAAAACCATAGGTAATTGTCATTTTGCTGATTCCTATCTTTGTTGGTCTGTCATAGAGAATTACAAATAGATGCATTTACACGTATGTTAGCAGAGTGATAAAGCATATAAGGGTTCAGGACGTGGAGGCTTCAGCTCAGCTTTCATTTATACACACCTTACTTAAGATGCATAGTCTTACGCTGAGAGAATCCACTTGCTGTTTAATGTGCTGAGTTATGTCTTTCTTATTGTCCCTTTAGATTCTGACAATACTCATCTCCAATGTCTCATAGCAGCAGCTTTGTACTGGAATGATTATGGTTTTGATAATGTTATCAAGGATCAGTATGACAGGTAATGTTGAGAGTTTCTCCAAAGATCAACAAAGTTTAAAGTACCGGTGTGGTGAATTAACAGCAAAACAACAAATTTTCTTCAATCTGAGTTTTATTACGAAGGATTTTATTTACTCTTCATCGAAATATAATAATGAGCAGTTAACATAGGTGCAGAGAAGTAACATCTATATTAATAATCTAAACATCTGCTGCATAATTGAAGTCGCTCTTCCCTGAAAAACAAAGCTGTTTAGTGATATCTTTGGCTAATAATTACTCAGCAGTACCCAGTAGAATAACATCTAGTGTAGCAGTTGAGTGTATCTTCTGTGAGCAGGCATTTATGTTTAGAAACGTAACTTAAAATAAAAAGCTTAAAGGTGTTAGTTGAGATGAACAAGCCATTTACTCATATTGAAACTCTATGTTCTCATACAGATGAAAAATGACTTCATGTAATAATAGGGATTCAGCAGGGACAGTGTCAGAAAAGAAGAACAGTCTTGCTAACAATTGTTTTTTGTTCCCTTCAAACAAAGGCCCCACAGAAAATGTTCTGTTTGTCACTTTTGCAAGAGCTTCTGCTGATAGACTCGATGTAATTGGAGAGTGAACAAAGCAAAGCACACTCTAGAGGAAGAAACTTGGTAGGTACAAAGCCATCTGCTAATTCTTAGGCTGTTCAACAAGCCAGTTATTGCAAAAAAGTTAAAGTTCAATCAATCATTGTTAGGGGAACTTCTGACGGGGTGAACAATTGGCCTGAGACCACCTCAAACAGTGGGTTGTTTGACCAAAATTTACTTCAGGTCTGGACCAAGAGGGTAAACCACCATGAGATTGGTTTCTATTTTCTTGTTGTAAACTTTAAAACAGTTTTTTTACTCGCAGTCAAAATATAAAGTAATCTTTAATTGCTTTTTCATACTAAATGTTAAGGTGTTCATTAAAAGAGTGGTATGGGATACATACTCATTGCATATGTTTGTTTTCAATACCCGTATAACCCAAAACTAGCCCTTGGCCTCTATAAGACCCTGGTATTAGAGCATCACGAATACCAGACATACTATTCTCAGTCCCTGTAAGGGTAATCTGCTACATTGGTTCCAGGATTTGTTAAACGGACCAGAATTCATTATCCTTACTCTTTGTGTCGCTGTGAACAAAGACAAGCTTCCGAACAGACTGTAGAGCAATTCACTTTAGGTATGAAATCAAACCAGCATTGACATGACCCAAATGCAAAAGGCATACCTTTCTTTTGACTTAACAAGAACAAGTAGTATTAAAATCATACAGGTTTTATCTGTCCGTTTCCCAGCTTGCAAGACACATTGTCTAACCATTACAAAACTAAAAATATTAAGTCTCTTAGTCTACATAAATTGATATTTTCTTGACACTCTCAACAGTGGTGAAGCTAGTCATTCTCACCATCAGGGAATTTGCCTGCAAAATGTTTCATCATTACGAGGGTGATTTGGTACACCAAAAAAAAAAAAAAGAAACTATTTAATCTAAAGAATGATGTGGTCACACAATTCTTTAATTTGATTAATTGCCTTGCACCTATACCAGTATTGGGCAGGACCCCGATAATGCGATAAAATGGTGGTATCGGCGAGTACCAACAAATAGGGCACAATACCACTTTGAAAGCCATTCCAGATAGGCAATAAAAAGTTCTTCACTTTGTATTAGTCTTTTTCCTTCTTCACAAAGTTAGGCCGCAGCTTGACAAAGCCATGATGACAATTATTTTATATCCAAGTAGTATGCAGTTCTTCATATATACACACACACCAATTTCAGCTGTTATCGGTATGGTATTGGTATTGGGCGACACTGCACAGCCAGGTATCGGGTATCTGTATCAGGGCTAAAAAATGTCATTGGCGCAACAGTAGACTTAATACATCTTAAACTTGAACATTTAAGATCAGGCAACTTTTATAGGAGAGGCCAGGCAGGGAAAACAGAAAGAGGCCTGGACCAGCTGGAAAATTAATGAATACTCCAAAGAAATCACTGAATAAAAAATCCTCCTTCCTTGTGCTACATTCATACATCAACCATTTGGCTGGCGTTTGACTGGGAAGGGCCATTTTGAATGGCTGCTACTGTATGTACTGGAGTGGAACGGTTCACAAAATCCACGGTTCTGTTTGGTTCATGGTTTCGTGGTCACGGTTTTCGGTTCGGTATATGTATGATTGTTAGGAAAATCTCTAAGCTGACATGTTGGTCGTGTTGCTGTTAGCATAAACAACACATGTTGCACAATGCTTGCACACTGTTGCACTTTTATACACAACTTTCTTTCCGCTGTCATCGTAGGTCACTCTAAATGCAAAGTGGGCCCATACAGCAGACCTAGAAAGTGCTGCTGGCGCGTCTTCCAACTCCTTTTCTTTCCAACTCACCATATCCCCACAATTCTCCACAACAACTGATTTATTTCTGCTACACCCGGCTGCGCTGCTTTGCTTCTTCTTCTTGTTTACTACTGCAGTCGCAGTACCGCCACCTTCTGCTCTGGAGTGTACACGCTTCACCTATGAGAAAAAGGAGCAGTGCATGAACCGAACGCAACACACGCGAACTGAACTGAGACAGATGAACCGAACGGTTCGGACGGTTTTTATAAACCATTCCATCCCTAGTATGTACCAATACGGGGCATGCGCTTTTTAGGGACGGTTCACACAAATATGTGAGCATGGGGCTGACTACAGACAGCTTGGGACCAGATCAAGTTCAGGGGGTATATAACTGAATACAAATCTGAATACAAACAGTACCGACCGAAAAAAACATAAAAAATCTGTAAATGGGATTCGGACAGCACTCAAACAAGAGTGAATTTGTGCAAGGCTTTTACTCAGTAGGGAGACCTCAAACAAAAGCAAGAATACAAAAGTGATGCAGACCTGACAATCGGGTGTCCTTTCTCCCGGACAGCTGCGCTCCTAAAGGTGCCTCTGCGCTCATTCTTTTTCTACTCACGTGAAGCACCCAAGAAAAAGTTGTTCACGGGTGGAACATCGTGTTTGGGATATTTTATTTTTTTTGGAGATGGTTGATGAACATGCACGAATAGTTTAATATACTTTTGAGCAGGTTTATTTTGCTCTCTGAGGTTTTTTACATAAATGTGATGTGATAATGATCATTATATTACTGCCACCTCAAGGCCTAGAATAAGAAATTTAGTGTTCTAAACTATCCACTTTGTTTTTTCAGCATGAACCACCTGTATAAAGTTTGATTATATTCGCATCCAGACTTTGAACAGGCAACTTTCTACAGTATGTTGTGTGTTGTGTTGTTTTCCTCTTAGACTGTATGTGGATATGCTGGTGTGACTTGTATCTTTTCAAGAAGTTCCAGTCTTGAGGATTATTTTACTAATAACCCTAAAGACCATGAAAATCTCTATGTAGCAATAGACCTTTGTGTTCAGTCAGCTGTGGTTTTATCCTTGTGAATTTCCTATGGTTGCTATTTTTGCCCTGTCTCTTTCTGAATGTTAAATCATGATGAGTGACCTTAACCGAGGCCTGGGGTGCTTTAGATACTGTTCTTGATTCTTTTGTGACCTTCTGGATGGGTCGTTAATGTGTTTGTGGAGTACATTTTGTAGGATGGGAACTTCCTGAAATGTTTACCACTGTTGGATTTTTGAATGTTTCTCATCTGTTTTTTTTTCCTAAGGCAGGAGCATGATAATCTTCTTAGATGTTTTTACATATTTCATGATACCAAAGATGTTCCCGTTTTAGGGGGTTTCTTTATTCCAGAGTCTGGCAATACCAGGCCTAGATGTGAATTATGAAAGTTAACTCAGCTTCCTAAAAATGTTTAATCACAGTTAACTTATGATGTGGCAAAAGTTGTAATTGCTTTTTCACACAGCACCAGGATGTGTTGGATAGTTATTCTGCTTTGATAAGTATAGGAATCAATAATTGGAAAAGAAGAAAAAAAATTCAGCTTATTTCTGTCTGATTTTAGTATTTGTTGGCGGATGTGAAACATTAAAAAAACATTTTCCTGATCATGTAATAATTTTGTTGATGTTTGTGAAGATAAACTCTGTACCACATTTACTTAATACATAAAAACAACTACTTTTGTAATTATATATGCAGAATTTGCATTGTGTCGTGTTTCTCAGCGGCTTATATGGACATGCGACCATATGTGCAAACATAAGTAATGCATGCCCAGAGCCATCCATGCTGCATATGCATCATGTTTTTTGTTGGGAGAAGGTCGCAGGAAAAAAACAGGGAAGGTATGACTGAAAAGGAGACAAAGAAAAGGTGAAGAGAAGGTAGGTTTGAGTGAAGCTTGTGTCAGAAGCATGCCGTGTACGTGTCAGTTCCACTCCCCTTCCTCCATGTTAAAGAGTTTTTCTACACTTACCAACTGGCCTTGACACATGGAGAAAGCCGGAGTTGAGGAGCAGACAAAAATAAAAGCAAGCAGAGGAGAAGGCAGCAACACAAAAGCAGAAGAACATATTTGTTAACATAGCATTACATACAGCTATGATGGCCAATTATATGCCTTGGAGAGCTTGGTTCTGTATGTGTAGCGTTTGTTCCAACAAACAACACACCCCTTACTCAGAATTTTTTCTTGAGTCCCCTGTGACATTTTCTTTAGCCTGCAGCTTTGAGTGCGGTGAGGAATATCATGTGCACATTCCTTCTCAGTAAGGTATCGTTGTTACTCACTCAGGACTAAAAGTTGTGTTTCAGATATTATTGCAACATCATTCCTCAGTTTTGCATTCTGGTATTTTTCCTTCACTTTGAAGAGATTCATCTAACTGATTAGCTACTTTCAGGCTGCGTTAAATCAGCCATCAAAAAATATTAAGGATTCTTCCTAATTAGGTGAAAGCAAGAGTAAATGTTCTCTGTGTTGGGTTAATTTTCTTATTTTCAAGTTGTGCAATTGATTAATCATCTGTTAATTGAAACTGTTTGGACATTTCTAATATTTGTATAACAAGCTCATCCAGATGTGTTAGTTGGGCCGCTGCAAACACCGGAATTGCTGTCTTTTCGAATTAAACTAACAAGTTTACGGTTTTGATGATGTTTTAGGAATATTTGACAGTGTGTGCAGAAACATTACTGTAGTGTGAATGATGGGAAATGTGGGATTGTGGCTTAGGGAATGCAGCTTAAAGCTCAACTGCCTTTTCTTTTTTTTGTTATCTTTATTGTAAATAGACTATGGAAAGAGAAATACAGTATATTGCTCGGTGTAGAATAGAGATGAAATTATTGTTTAACTTCAACTGTCACATTTTGCAATAAATTGAAAACCACTTTACTCTGAAATGTGTTTTTTCCCCCCAGTTTTCCTCTATTTTTGTCATGCCGACTTGTTACTATTTTACTTATCACACATAACTTATTTCCCTCCATTACCTATTTAGCAGACCAACACTACTGAAAGAATTGACCTGCAGGTGGTTAGCATTGCATCGTTTGAGACTGGCTCCTTAATCATCTTGCTTAATGAATCCCCAAAATGTCAGGTTAAATACAATTTACTCAATTTATATCCCACTTTTTGGGCAGACTGACTTCTAAAAGTACTCCACACAGGAGCCACATTCAGTCTCACTTTCAATTACACAAAAAATAATCTATAGACTTGTAGGGAACTGAGAGTTATGTGCTTTACCCAGCTGAACATATAATAACCAGATGCTTAGATAAAGGACTTAATCATGGATACGAAGAAGATGGTTTACAAGTCCAAGCGTAAGTATCTCCAAGCTTAAAGCCAACTTTAGAAGCCCACATCTAAAGATGAAACTGAATGACTGGCGAATTACAAGTCAATGGTCTGGAAAAGCATAACAAGAGAAATTGTAATAAAGTCCGAACTTAGGACCCAATATTCAAGGCGAGACAGACAGTATCAAGATTTAAAATGTTTATTTAAAACATTAATTGGATCTACGGATTGGCAGCTACAGCAGATTGGCAGCTACAGCGGATAGGCAGCTACAGCGGATAGGATGGGGCGCCACCCATCATTGGTTTGGGAGAAAAAATATAGGTAAGTGACTACGATAATCTGACAGAAGATGATTATTCATGTGAGTCACTTACCTGGTTTAACTGCTCAGTCCATATCCTTAAAGTGAGGTGTAATCCAGCCAGTGGAGTACCAACCGGATGTGGCAGGTGGTGCCCAGAGTGAACCAGATGCTGCAGCCCCAGACAACCAGCAGGAATCCAAGCCAGGTCAGGGAAAAAGTTCGGAACAGGAAGGTTCTGGGATCCAGGAGTCTGTAGTCTGCGATCAAATCAAGGAAATGCCTGGTCCAGAACTCCAGGAGTCCACAGAGAGTTCAGGCAGGTTCAGGGGTCCAAGGCTCCAAGAGAGACTTCAGGCAGAATGTTCAGATGAGAACAGGCAAGCTCAGTAGTTGAGAGGCCGAACGAGGCATGATATGAGGAAAAATATGGTACGTTAAAACTACTGTAGCTCCCTATGAAACTAGGAACAGGCCACATTCAGTGGATAAGAGAGAGGACATGATCAGGAACACTGCGACAACAATAAAAACCTCTCTCACCTCTAAAGAACAAGATCATGAACTATGGCAAGTCAAACTCATAAAAACAAAGTCAATGATCTGGCCCGATAGCTGGGCTGAGCCGTAAATAAAGCAGCAGGAGCAGGTGATTAAGATGAGTGATAATTGGTAACCGGGCAAAGTTAGGTAGGTGAATGAACTGAGCATTTAGGTCAGCTATCAGGGCAGTTATCATGACAGAGAAATTTGGTGATGTTCACAGGAGAGATTCAGGAACCTCAACACTAGCACCTTGAATTTAGATATTGTTTACATTTAGCTTATGTTTACGTAAGCTTAAATTAATTTGATGTGTATCAGCTCAAGTACCTTTGCTGAACTAAAAACCCAGTTTTTAATGCTACCCTCTGAGATTTGTATCAGATCAAGACGTAAATGCATGGAACCTTAATCCTTTTCCCATAGTTAGATTTTCATACGTATGTTATTTCAAACATAAAAGCCATTTATTGATCTAGGCTGATTTATGGAAAATTGTCCAGTTTCTGAACTCTGATCGATTTGTGTCTTTCTACTTCATTTGCTAAATGCTCTCATTGTCTTACATTTTTATAAGCTAAAACACTGAGGTAGAAAAAAGTGTGACTTCATTTATTCACAGAGAGTGCTGTCCCTCTCACTTCATCACCTTGTACCTTCTTGTGTACAGCATTTTATTACTGAGTGCAAAGCAGCTGGGAAATGTTTAGCACCAGGTTGTGGTTCTTCTACATGAGGTGGCTGAATTTCTCCAGATAAGGGAGGGGTATCGGTGTCAGGTGGAGGAGCTAAAATACCTGTGGGCCATTGTAAGTTGTGGGTGAAAATGGGGCCAGAGGTTTGTCAGAAGTGCTCTGAGTTTTTTTGGGGTTTTTTTGTATGCTACAGAAACTATGCCAGAAAGAGGTGATAAAGACAGAAAACAATTAAAATAAGAGAAGGTTTCAGTACGATGCACCCCTTAGTTTTCACAGTTTTACTGATCTATTTGCCATGCCAATTTCAAGAACATTAATTTTATTTATCTAGAAAAGTGAATTATGTTTGGAATTTACACATGGGAAGATGTTCCCCATTAACAGAAAAAAAAAAAAAAAATATATATATATATATATATATATATATATATATATATATATATATATATATATATATATATAAAAAAGCTGTTGAAATTAATAATTATAATTACTGACTTTTCATTAAAACAAAATTATGTCTGACAGTAGTATTTGAAATAGTTTTTTTTTGTTTTTTTTTTCAAAATATGTTATGGTTTTGGTTCTTTTTTTTGTTCTTTTAGAGTTTTCATTGGTGTAATTTCCATTTTGTGTTGTTTTCTGGTTGAATTTGAGTTTTTATGTATTTCTTGTTTACCCTCTGTTGTCCCCTTGTGTCATTGTCCTTGCCCTATGTCCCCACTATGGAGTTAGATCAGTCTCAATTTTCACAAATACACATATGCGATTCCTACATGCACAGGACAAGCTCCACACACACACAGCACGATTCACACAAGCATACAAGACTCAAACATGCACAGCAGATGATTCGCAAAGTAATTCTGCTCCATAAACAATTATAAATTAAATTACAAAGTACCAGTCATCTTTAAACTTCACTGAATTTGTGTGTAGATTTTTGAGACTCTCCTGACGTGCCTCGATACACAAAGACATTTTCTTAAACCGGATGTTTTACAACCAATCACAAAGCTCCCTAAATTTGAAACTAAACTTTCGGTTTCAAATTTAATTTAATTTAATTTTAACCAGCTCAAAGCTTTTCACAAATAATTCTGACACATTATGTCTTTGGGTCTCAGTATTAGACCTCTAACAAGATCCCAGAACAAAACAGGAAACAAAGCAAAAACACACAGTACTAAATAAAATGTAAAATAAACAAGGGCTCTTTTGTGCATACTAGAAAAAAAATAAAAATAAAAACTGGAATAAAAAAGTAATTGACCTAAAATTACAAAAACTGAAGTGGCAATACTATCCAAAATAAATAGAGCATTAGTAGAGCACCTCCAAATTATTGCGCTGATCTTTAAACGCTGGGAAATTTAAAGAAACACAAAAAGTTATGAATTTGAGAACATTGCAAAGTTTAGAGATTGCCTGCGATCTCAGGATCAAGACCACATCATATCACAGGTATTAGAGCATCTAAAATACATCTAATTAACATAATAGAAGGCCTCTGTGACTTCCCCCATGCTCTTCCTTTTTCGAAGCCAATGTCCTCTGCTTCACAACTGATTTATTTAAAGCTTTAATTGCTGTGCTGGGAGACACTAACATCAGGGTTTACAACATTCTTCATTTTGCAGAAGATGACTTTTTAGGTGGAGGAATAAATTTGTACTCCTACCTTTTGCAGCAATGTTTTTTGCAGCATGTCTAACAAATTAGTGCCTTTTGTTCGACATCCTCAGCGTGAAATCCAAACCACTGCCTTATATTGCTTAGTTGAAACACCTGTTGTAGCTATATTTTGTTTGCCAGGTGCTGTAGTGTGCATGCGTGCCACGCAGCAAATAATCATGTTTGGAGGAGGGGTAAATGATGCATTCAAAGTGTGTGGGAAAAATAAAACTCTCAGTTAAATAGATGCAGATGGCTTAATGTTGTCATGCGAATTTGTACTTGAGATGTGATGTTGATAGTCATTATAACTATCGTGCGTATGAAAACTTGAAATACATCGAGTATATTCGATATATATCACCCACCCCTAGGTAGCACAGCGTGAGAAGTGTAGCTACTGGCGCCAATGGCTTTATATTGGGCTCCTGTAACGCTTTCATTTTATTGGCCTTCTTGGCTTCCAGGCTGTACTCCAACCAACGGTTGACCATAGCCATGTCAAAAGCAAGTGTCATCATTGTTAAGGTCCATTTTTTTGACTGATTTCCTGTACGGCACAGACTTACAAATTGATCAAGCAGATAAACAATGTCTTTTGCTTCATAACGTAGCTTCACCACCTCAGGATACGAAAACATAAAACTATTGCCATTACTACAAAATAAAAACTGTTGCCATTTGTTTGTCCCATTTCTGCACTTTGTGTTCTCCTAACACCAAAAATTAGGAAGCCATGAAAACTGCATATTCACACTAGATCCTGCAATGTCTACAGTTGTACAAGGTCAGCAATGCTCTTAGAGCCTTCTTTACAAATCTCCATCAAATGTGGAATATACCACAGAGATGATCTATCCCCTTTATTGTAGGTCTGAAACCCCTCAGCCAAATAATCAATAAGGCAGCCTTTAAACACTAACAAATGCCTATGAAAACTAACAAATGGGGCAACTACAGTATAAGCCTTCTCCTTTGCATGGTTGACAACATAATGTATGCCAAGAATGCAACATCCAAAGAACACAGTACTTCTTGTGAAGCATTGATGTGGGAACCTCATCCTTTTAGGTTGTTTTGCTGCAAAGGGGGACCGGACGACTGATCTGTGTTATGGGAAGAATGAACAGGGTCATGTATCGTAAGATTTTAGGCCGAAACCTTCTTCAATCAGTTACAGCATTTAAGATGAAACTTGGTTGAGTCTTCCAGCATGACAATAATCCCAGATTTACTACTCAAAGAAGGGGCTAGGTAAAAAGCAGTTCAAGGTCTTCAAGGCTTGGATTGGCTTAGCCAGTCTGAAGACCTCAAACCAGTAGAAAAATTTCTGGTGGGAGTTGAAAGCCCATCTTGTCCAGCAACAGCCCCAAAACATCACTGCTACAGGGGAGACATTCATGAAGGAATGGCCCCCCAAAAATGGCTCCATTGTGCACAAACCTGGAGAAGACATAAGGTATCTGTTTGATATCTCCCAAAAAATAGGGCATACCTATATGTGTACACACGTATGTACTGTAGATGCTTAAGAGTGACGCTAACCTTTACTCTGTTCCTTTAACTTCGCATTCCTCTTCATGTGAAATTAAAAAATACATTTGTAAACTTCACAAAAAGCTGTCAGAGAATCACCTTTCACTTGCCTCTCACAGTTATAACCTGTTCTGCAGTTTTTGTTTTGCTTTTTTTTTATTATATTCTCTATATATTAAAGGTCCTATATCATGCTTTTGTACACCTTTTAAAGTCACATACAAGCTAAGATAGGATGAAATAATGTATTTATTACTACACAGTATTAATTTGTCATGAAATATACTAGCATCGAAGAAAAACACCTTTGAAGCAAAACTGTGTCTCTCATCTCGGTACGCCCATTTCATCACGCCTGATTTAGACTTAAGCTACGAAAAAATAGTTGTTGTCCCTTTGCAGATTATCTATTATTATAGCCACTTTGTCTCAACTTTGACCTGTATTATTCACACACTGCCTCACAGCTTCCCTCTCCTATGGGAAAAAGTAGGCATTTACAGTGCAGAAACAGTGCAGTTAAGGTATGTGGTTCCTGAACAGGGCATTCTTAAAACAATATTCCCAATTCCTCAATACATAAATTGAAAAAATAAGTTTATTAATGAAGTTATGCTTGAAACTAAGTTGGAGCCCCTTTAGCCTTCACTTCCTGTGCTAATGGTAGTCAGTGGGAGTAATTTTTTAATGCATATTTTATGTCAATATTCCACTCCTATCACCCTTGAGTCATTTCTTTGACCACTATATAAACAGTGACTCACTTCGTATAATATTTAATTTAAATAAAATGAATAAGACTAAATAGTTGAGAAGCACAACTAGAAATAAAGAATTCAGAAGTTAACTTTGCATAAATCTAATGTGTTGTGCAAATATAAAAAAATACACAAATGTTTCTTTTAGAATTACACAATCATATCTTCTCCTTAGTTGCAGTGCATTTGTAGGTAGACCCTAAACTTCTTGTTGAATCTCCTGTTATTCTTTCTTAGGTTTGAGGCCCTTCTAAAGCTACTCTTTTTGGACTTTTAAATGGTTTTGCAACATGTAGGTTAGCTTTATTTTCATAAACACAAATAAATAGCAAACCCATAAAATGATGTATTCGTAGAAAGCGTAGAGCAAGTTGAAGAAGAGTTTTTGTTGTGTTTCTGAGGTGATGCCCATTTTGGCAAGTCAAACTGCTTTCGCTGCTCTGTTCTGCTCCTCTCCACTCTGCGTGGGTTGTTGCTGTATAAATAACCCTCTCAGAGCAGATCAGAGAGAACGAGAAAGAGAGAGCATGATGGAGGCAATAACAGCAGAGGAAGAGATGGAGCAGGAGACAGGAGGGGGAGGAGGAGGTGGAAGAGGAGTAGAGGGACAACGCACTGGGGTAGCAAAGAGGGAGAGAAAGTGATAGAATGGGTCGAAAGGAGAAACAGTTGATCAGAGTGATAATAGATGTTTGGAAGGGACTGAAGAGAAAAGGGGAGAGAGGATGGAGATTGAGAGGGTTGCAGAATAATTGAACCATATATGGTAACATTTGAGGACGAGGCGATTTGAGAGGATGAGAAAGAAAGAGGAAAAAACAGGCTGGGGAGAAAAACGGATAAGAGAATGTACAATATGAACCTTTTGAAGGAAAGATAAGGTTTTCTGGGAATGTGTGTGGTCTAATGAGACTGCCTGTCTTAGATTGGGCTTGTATGAGAGCATCAGTGTTAGTCACAGGGAAGATGATTAATACTGTAAAGATACTGCAGCAGCTTGTCACTGCCAAACAGCAGATCTCAGATCATTTTTCTTACATGCACAACAGTTAATCCTAACACACTTTCATCATCTCTGCATTGAGAATTTTGCATTTATTCATCTATCGGTCACAAACAATTAGATAACACCACTTAATGGTTGTCTTTTTTAAGATATTTGAAAGAATCTCTGTATTTGATAACCAAGCACTTCATTTCAGGTCATATGAGAGAGATTATAGTTTGCCTTTGGATTTACTAGGTCTCCTGAGAAAACGACTGAAGTTTAATTTGATAGAGAAGTATTTTTCTTAATTTCTTCTTAAAATACTTAGCATGACAAAGGCTTCCTGGGCCAAACAAAAACTCCAAATAATAAGGATGACAGCAGAGCCCTCATTTGTGCTACATAGCTAATAAACAACATCACTTTATTTATTGCCTATTGCATTGACCCTATACTTACTGGTCTTACGTCAATGAAACTCACTGTAAAAAGTTTGTCATTTTTAAAACTTCTCCATCACAAAACTGCAGATGAATAATTCTTGACAAAGATTTTTATGTGAAAAAAAAAGAATCTGATAAAATTCTATGTATTCAGTATCGATTTTTATATCTGAATTTAGTTAGCTGATCGCTTTACCACCCAGAACTGTTCTACCAATTTAAAAGTGAAGATTATGTGCAGTCACTATAATTTGTGGAAGACTATCAACAACATTGATATAGTCTCTCTGCTGGTATATATATATATATATATATATATATATATATATATATATATATATATATATATATATATATATATATATATATATATATATATATATATATATATATATATATATATATATATATATATATCCAACAGATGACGGTTAGGTGATATATTCATAGTGAAATCTTAAAAATAATTTAAATGATGAGGCATATTAACTGTCTTGTATTGGAAAATTAAATCCTTGTGATGGCCAGCCATGTGTGACAGTAGCTGGTGAAATTGAAAGAATACTTGTTAAAACAAACATACTTGGAAGAAAGTGTAAATCATTAGTATGGGCACATTTGAAGCCATAAACAAGAAAAAAAAATGAAACCATTATGGTCGTTCCCCAGCAGTGTGTGATTGTGTGTGAATAAAATGAGCAATATGGAACAAAATGGCCTACTGCGCTGCAGTGCTTTAATGATGGCCAGAGGTGTCGCAAGGCTAGCTGATGTTGATGCATCCCAGAACATTGCTCTTCAGACCGGCGCTAATCAGCTGTTATTGGTATGAGGCCGGATAGCATAACACTTGAATTGAAGCAGCTAGGGAGGGGCCCACATCACGAAGGCCGGTTAATAATGGCCAGCGGTGCCACAGGCCTGACACGTTCTTAAATTTTGCAGGACAAATGAGAATGTGCTGCAGATGCTCTTCTCACAACTCCAGAGGGGTTAGTGTTGATGGTTTCAAGTACTATTGACGTTTTATTAGTCTAGTTCACTTACTGGCTTTTTCCAAGCTTGTCTCCGTCTGTCTTGTCTAGAAACAGAGCACAGTCAAGTCAGATGTAATCTGGTAGTTGCATCCCAGTTTGAAGAGACACCACTATAATCTCAATAATAGGTTTCCTGTGTATCAGCCAGCGGATTGTCATTGCACATGAAGAGGGTGGGTAAGATTTTTGACCTCAAAAGCCAGCATCGTTTCTGAAGTTGAAACTGTTACCTCTATTTAACATGGCTGTAGCTAACTTTTTTTTTGTCTGTGTACACCAGAAACGATCAAGACATTTTCCAAAAAGGCCATGAAGAGGGATTCTTTATCCTGATTGAATTATTACTGCAATTCTGCTTAAAGAAATACTGACTCAGCTTAAATAGTGTTGTATCATGATCAGTGTCACTGTTCTTCTTACATGGGCCTTTTGTGCTGATTATGGTGAACAACAGCAGACTTGAGCTTAGTAAAGGCATGGATGCAGCTAAGTGGAATGTCACAAGTACCATGTGATGCAGACCTTTAGCTCCTATTGCTCTACCTGGCTGCTGCTAATTGCCTTAATTGAGAGACTGACCTACATCTGTGAGAGGCTTCAGTGGTTCAGCAGGACAGCTGGCAAACCTGATGAAAGAGAAGGGGGAGGGGGAGGCTGAAGAATGAGGCCAGGGAATAATTGAGTTTAACATAGTGAAGGATTTGGGTCATAATTAATGTTCAATTCATTTCAATTTACTACTGTGTCATTTCACACCATATCTCAAGGCACTTCAAAAGAGAGCAGGTCCAACTCCTTTCTGATATTTCTATCAACTGCAGAGCTGTCAAATGTTGTCTATACAGTATTGTAAGCTTGTAATAATTACTATATTGCCAAAAGTATTTCCTCACCTGCTTTGACTAGCATTTGAGGTTATATGACATCCCATTCCTATCCCTACGGGATCAATATGATGCTGGTTCACAGTTAGAACAGCTTGATTTAGGAGTGTGTTGATGGGAGTTTTTGACCATTCTTCCAGAAGCACATTTGTGTGGTCACACACTTATGTTGAATAAGAAGACCTGGCTCTCTGTCTCCACTCTAATTCATCAAATGTGTTCTGTCTGGTTAAGAGGTCAAGACTCAGGGCCGTCAAGTTCTTCAACACCAGACTGCTTTCCATTTATTAATGGGTCTTGCCTTGTTCGCAAGAGGTACTCTACTGCTTCAAACTGTTTCCAGAAAGTTGGAAGCATGGAATCGTCAAAATCGTCTTGGAATGCTAAAGCATTCAGAGTTCCTATCACTGAAACTAGGGGACCAAGCCCAGCTCCAGAAAAAAATATATATAAATAACATACCCTGGGCCACATCTGGCCACCAAGCTAATTACGACAGCTGCAAAAGATCCCACTGACAGGTCAGTAAAATTGACTATGAAAAACACCCTTTTAATCATGTCTGGACTGATACATAAGTGTTCATTTTACTGTAAGCCGCTGTGCTTGATAAGAAATGAAAGCCTGTCAGTACTAAAAGATTTTAGCCTTCGGAGGCATCATGTTGAAAATGACAGAGCTTTTGGGACTGCATTTCCTGAAAGGACTGGGGCAGGGCCTGTTAGCATATTTAAACGTTTTTTTCACATTTCTTTAGACATTTATTGCACAACTGTGAGTGTTGTATACTTAAAAAAAGAAAACTTGATCCTTCCATGATTCTGAAACTGTCAAAGAATGCATGATTGCAATATTAGACAAGGTATTTCATGGCAATAAAATCAGAGCCACTGTGACATCTTCAGGCCAAAGCATGCCCCTAATGGAAACCTCAAACCAGCGCAGAGTGGAAATAGTAGTGACATATGAACTTGAGGTTCTGTTGAGCAACTTAAAAGAAAGTTAAAATCGTGTCAATCGCAGTGGAGAAGTCAACAGATCAGTTTGACACTTCAGTTGAATGTGTATGTCACTTGTATGATGCGGGACACCTGTGTTTTCGTGAGGAGTTGATCTGCCTTCCACCCTTCAAAGTTCATGCTACAGGCGGGGGGTTCTTTGATCAAATTTATTTCAAGACAACGGGTTAGATATGCCTCAGGTCTGTATGATTGTGACTGATGTTGCTCCATCTATGACTGTGAAAAGTGAGTGGACTGACAGCACGGCAGACAGCTGTTGCTCCAAGGAAGACAGTATTGCACTGTATTGTGCACCAGACCGATTTGTGTGCAAAACTAAAAGATGACTTCAAAAGTGTAACATTATGGCAACTGCAAACTTTATACGAACACCCCCAAGCCTCCAGATTTGCTTATTTTCCCAGCTGCAGGCTGACATGTCTGCAGAACATCATGACTTATGCCCCGGTTATACTCGCACAGCAGTGTGGCGCAGTGACCTTGTCGCTAATATTTTTCATTTATGCCCAATTTTGAAGTGTGGTCTGCACTACGTTATTCCACACCGGAACGCAAGAGGGACAATCACAAACTAGCTGTGGGTCTAGCTATGGCCAACACTAATGCAGATGACCTGGTTTTTAAATATGAAACAGCCTTTACTCCCTGCATCTCCCAGCAACATCCCCTCCATGAATCCAACATAGTTTTTTTTACTCTGACTCCACTCTTTCACTGAATTACAGAGTCTGACCAGGTGATGACGCTTCTCATCAGATTTTAATGTCCTCAAGTCATGACAGAAAACATATTGTAGTACAAAGATTGATGTTTAAAAAGGAATTAAGGGGACCAGCCAAGCTTCCATAAAGGAAAGTGGGGACATTTTTTAATGGCTACTACTGTAAAGGCTTACAGTATGACAATATAACTGATTATTTTTTTGTAACTAAATTTTTCAAAAGCCATTTCCATAACCAAGCCCATGGGTTAACAGGTCCCAGACAATCCTCTATTGTGTGAGATTCCCAAAACAAAGCAGCCTGTCTGTCGTAAGGAAAGGAAAGTATTTAAGGAAAACGGTGCTGAAAAGAAAAAGTGTTGAATAGACACGAATAACTAAAGAGAATAAAAGCAAACTATTAAAAAGGTTTATTATATACTTAAAAGATAAAAGATCAAGAAATTGAAAATTAAAACAAAGTTAAATGATTTAAAAATTGGATAACATAATTTGGACTGGAAACTTAACTAATAATGTTTAGATGGCACAGTCAAATGCCACTCTAAAACAACAAGTTTTTTAACCTTGATTTAAAGAAACTGTAACAATCTTAGTTCTGCTGGTTTTCTCTAAGTTTTCAGTTTCAAGTTCATCCAGGTTTTTCTTTGTTTTCTAGCTTTATTGGTGTGTTCTGGATTCATTTAAGTTTCTTAGGTTTTTCTTTGTTAGTCCTCTGTTGCCCACTTGTGTTTTCTCTTCCCTTGGCTTCCTCATCAGCTCTACTCACACCTGCTCCTTATCAGCTCGTTAGTCCTTCCTTTATTCAGTCAGCCATAAATACACTCCCTCTGCAGTCCCTCTGTGCTGGTTCCTCGTCTTACTTTATCTCACCCTGGCTCCTTGTGATAGTTTTCCCCTGATGTCTCTATGGTTCTGGTTAGTGTTTAATTTTTATGTTGGCTGTTTGGATACCTGTTTTTAACATTTTTAAGTTTGATTTTTGGATTCCTGTTTTTGCTACCTGTGTTATCCCATTAAATGAATCCAGAACACTCCAACAAAGCTAGAAAACAAGGAAAAACCTGGATGAACTTGAAACTGAAAACTTAGAGAAAACCAACAGAACCAAGATCGTTACAGAAACTGAGGATTTCGGCACAGTTTTCAGGTGCTTTATCTGCATAATACTGTATTTATTGTATACATACTGTATGCAGTATTATTTCACCAATAAAATTAGAATGTTTTTGAATAAAATAAGTTTAAAATAAATTTTGTTTCGACAAGGAAAGCGGCTATGGCCAAATACCTCCAAGAAGTGAGTCAGGTCCTAAGAAGCCAGCTTAATGGCAAGAATAAGTCTCAGGCAATAAATAGCTACCCTCTAGCAGTAATCAGATACCCTGCAGGAATAATTGGTTACCAAGTGCCAAATATAAAGTGACTGCAACATCAGGAAAAAGGAACATGACAAACTAGAGAAATACCAAGGGCTCAGAGAAGAACTTGAGAAAACCTGGAAGGTCAAGGCATCAGCAGATCCCTGGAAACACATTAGACATCTCGGTCCAGAAAAGTGCAGTTCTAGGAACAGAAAAGAACCAGGCACAAATACAAATAGGCCCACAGCACAGTGAAAGATAATAACCGGACAGGAACTCATGAAACATCATAAACAAGATGCTTACACCAGCAGAAAGAAATAAGATGGAAAAAAGAACACAGTGTGAAGCATCAAATGCCTAATCACTTCAATCCAAAGTTTTACTTAATTTTTCACATTCTCAGGATAAAATACCATACTAATATTTAGGTACAGTAAGACTGTGAGGGTGGAAAATATTAAAAATAAAAGGTAGCAAAGAGACATGAGGAGGAGAAAGGATGACGGTGACATCATGCTTTTAGAGCAGAGGCTGGCCCTCAGGCCACCACCGAATACCCTTCTAACAGTCTTGTGTACTTCCCTCAGACTGAATTATTCAACGTACCCTTGATGGAAAGACTGACTATTGCTGCATGCGTGGCTGGTTGTCTGGCTGCAGTGCTGCATTGGTGCATGGGTGTGAGCTTGTGAATTTGTCTGGACAGGATAAGTATTGTGTAATTTGGTAGTCTGCATCCAACTTTTTTTTTTTCTTATTTGGGTGCCTAAAGGGCAAAGGAGAGGAAAATGTTTACTTAAAGTCACTGAATGAGCTTTTGTTGTGTGGGTGGCTACTGTGTTTACATGCACATACACACACACACTCGACTGTCAACTCTGTTAAAGTAGATGTGTTTGTCCTGGGTTCAGATAGGTTTTTATTTGTGTGCTTTGAAAAATAAAATATTGCTCAGTCAATCCTCTTTCTCTCTTCTGTCGCAGCAGACAGTGCCAGGGTCCCACCCCTTACGCGCAACTAAACACTTTTAAGCACATGCACTATAACACAACATATCCCTCACTGCATATTTTGGATTTTGAGTGCTTTCCATGTGGCCTAATTTTTTGTTTTTTGCTTTATGTCTGTGTACATTGGGTGTGTTATATATATATATCTATATCTATATATATATATATAGATATAGATATATAGATAGATAGATAGATAGATAGATAGATAGATAGATAGATAGATAGATAGATAGATAGATAGATAGATAGATAGATAGATAGATAGATAGATAGATAGATAGATAGATAGATAGATAGATAGATAGATAGATATAGATTAAGCTTAGTAAAAGCACCCTTGGCATCAAAAGAATGCCAAGAGTGTGCCATTCAGTAATCAAAGCAAAACGTGGCTACTTTGAAGAAGCTAGAATATAAGACATATTTTTTTAGTTGTTTCACACTTTTTTGTTAAGTATATAATTCCACATGTGTTAATAGTTTTGATGCCTTCAGTGTGAATCTATAATTTTCATAGTCATGCAAATAAAGAAATTAGAAGGTGTTTCCAAACTTTTGGTCTGTACTGTACTGTATGCATGTGTGTGTATGTATACATGTATGTATTAGACTTAGAGACAGATTTATTTTGCCATTTTGTATGTATACACAAGTGTAAACAAAAAGAGATTTTGTTTAAAACAGCTCTACACAATTTCAGTTTTTGAAAGTGCAGCCTTGAAAACAGTAATAAATACATAAAAAAATAGTAATACAAACATATGACTTTATATTTATAGTTCTAACATAATTTTTTTTCTTATATGTATGTTTGTATGTACACTCACCGGCCACTTTATTAGGTACCCCATGCTAGTAACGGGTTGGACCCCCTTTTGCCTTCAGAACTGCCTCAATTCTTCGTGGCATAGATTCAACAAGGTGCTGGAAGCATTCCTCAGGGAGTTTGGTCCATATTGACATGATGGCATCACACAGTTGCCGCAGATTTGTCGGCTGCACATCCCTGATGCAAATCTCCCGTTCCACCACATCCCAAAGATGCTCTATTGGATTGAGATCTGGTGACTGTGGAGGCCATTTGAGTCCAGTGAACTCATTGTCATGTTCAAGAAACCAGTCTGAGATGATTCCAGCTTTATGACATGGCGCATTATCCTGCTGAAAGTAGCCATCAGAAGTTGGGTACATTGTGGTCATAAAGGTATGGACATGGTCAGCAACAACACTCAGGTAGGCTGTGGCGTTGCAACGATGCTCAATTGGTACCAAGGGGCCCAAAGAGTGCCAAGAAAATATTCCCCACACCATGACACCACCACCACCAGCCTGAACCGTTGATACAAGGCAGGATGGATCCATGCTTTCATGTTGTAGACGCCATATTCTGACCCTACCATCTGAATGTTGCAGCAGAAATCGAACCTCATCAGACCAGGCAACGTTTTTCCAATCTTCTATTGTCCAATTTCGATGAGCTTGTGCAAATTGTAGCCTCAGTTTCCTGTTCTTAGCTGAAAGGAGTGGCACCCGGTGTGGTCTTCTGCTGCTGTAGCCCATCTGCCTCAAAGTTCGACGTACTGTGTGTTCAGAGATGCTCTTCTGCCCACCTTGGTTGTAACAGGTGGTTATTTGAGTCACTGTTGCCCTTCTATCAGCTCGAACCAGTCTGGCCATTCTCTTCTGACCTCTGACATCAACAAGGCATTTCCGCCCACAGAACTGCCGCTCACTGGATGTTTTTTCTTTTTCGGACCATTCTCTGTAAACCCTAGAGATGGTTGTGCGTGAAAATCCCAGTAGATCAGCAGTTTCTGAAATACTCAGACCAGCCCTTCTGGCACCAAACAATCATGCCACGTTCAAAGTCACTCAAATCACCTTTCTTCCCCATACTGATGCTCGGTTTGAACTGCAGGAGATTGTCTTGACCATGTCGACATGCCTAAATGCACTGAGTTGCCGCCATGTGATTGGCTGCTTAGAAATGAAGTGTTAACGAGCAGTTGGAAAGGTGTACCTAATAAAGTGGCTGGTGAGTGTATGTATGTATGTATGTATGTATGTATGTATGTATGTATGTATATATATATATATATATATATATATATATATATATATATATATGTATATGTGTGTATATGTGTGTGTGTGTGTGCGTGGGTCTGGATACATGCCCGTTTTTGTGTGGACAGACAGTAAGAGCTGTGGTTTGATCCTCTGCTAATGATCTCCCAGTGGCTCAAATTTCTGTGCCTTAAGGAGCAAAAGAGAAAGAGGGAGGGAGGCGTAGAGAGGAAGAATGGAGAATAGGAGGTAGGGAGAAGATAACTGTGCCTTATCAACATAATCACCATCTTTTTCATCACTAATCCCCCAATATGGACTCACTTTACTGTTATTCCTCCTGCACCAAAGACCTTTCAGTGTTTGCATTGTTCCATACAAGCAGGAACAGCCTTCACGGCTGCACAGTGATCTGCAGTATCAACCAGCTGGTAAGAGAATGATAGAAGAAGGGGTGAATGAATAGATGATACTGGCATTTGGCATTTGATGCATGTCATATTTGCACTTGGCACATGTACGCCCTCAAAGAGACGTCAGCTGTAGCTGACTTTTTATTGAGCGCCACATTTAAGGCTGATTTATACTTCAAAACTAGGTCGTCTGTGTAGATATTGCGGTGAACGCAGAGACGCCCCAATCCCCTCCACAGACACTTTGCTCCACCTCTCTCAAATTGTAGGTGACCGCAGACAGTACCGCAGAGAGGAGGCCTCTGATTGGTCAAATCTAGCTCCGCTCAACACTATGCATATTTTCTGTTTGGTACCATACCGGCCTCGTAAAGTTGGGCCAGCTAGAAGAGTGAGGTGCCAGAGAATGCTGGGACCCTGGATCCCCGCTCTTTTTCGCCCTCATGTCCCTCCGTTGTCGCACAAACTTGCCCCCACTCCCTCACCGCCTCTGCCGTATCTAGACCCACAGCTAGTTCATGATTGTCCCTCTTTCATTGTGGTGTGGAATTACATTGCACAGACCACGCTTCAAAATTGAACATAAATCAAAAATATCTGCATCATACCTGCGACAAGCTCACTGCTACACACTGCTGCAGTAGTATAAAGGAGTATAAACCCGCCCTTTAGACAGAGATGGTTACTGCTGCAGTTAAGTTGCTAAAACCTAGGACTCAAGAGTAAATTTGGAGTTGGGTTCTGAGTCTCCAGTCTCATTGACAATCATTAAGTTATGTACAGTAATAGGGAGTGAAAATAAACTAACAAGTAAAGTGCTGCATGCTAACTCTTCTTGTGAAATTGTGTGCTAGACTTGTTATCCAGTCCTGTTCATAGACTTTAGGCTTTTGATAGAAATAATCTTTGTCAAGTAAAAAAATCAGCTTTACAGTATTACTTTCTGTCATTCTGCTCATAAAACGGCCACCGTAAGAGGTTTACAGCCTAATATTGTCAGGTTAAATATATGAGCCTTTTTTTTTTCTTTTTTTTTAATAAATTTTATTTTATGTTTTTGAGGTTCAGAACATACTGATAAACAAACAGAAAGAACAGACAGAATCCAGATGCACACGTCATACAGAAAATATTCCAGTCGACAATTGGTGTACAAACATAACAAATGTACACATAGTCAGCTACATGAGAATATCTACACCCATTAAGTGGCAGCCAAGAGGAGAGTCCATTGAAAAGTTTGTTCAGCTTAGTTTAGTCTGTGAAAAGTGTTCCAGGAAGGGATTCCAGTATAATGAAAAAGTTTCATTAGATCTTTTATGAAATCTTTCCATCTGAACTATGGACATCATGTCCATCACCCAAAGGCGAAATGAAGGGGGAACAGATGACCTCCAGTCCCTCAGGATTACTCTCTCGGCAGCAATAAATCCCAGTTCTAATGGTTGCCGTATTGTTGCGGTTATAGTCCCCTATACTCGAGGGCATGCAAAAATAAGTCCTGGTTCAGGTTCTGTGGGAGTCTTGTATGCCTGGAGTACAAATCAAACACTTTAGACCACAGACCCGTTAAAGAATAACAAGACCAAAAAACATGAGATAGTGTGCCTTCAGAAATGTTGCACCTGTCACACATTGGGGAGACAGAGGGATACATCTTTTGCAATCTGACCTTTAAATAGTGTAACCGATGCGTGATTTTGAACTGATTTAGCTGATGCCACCTGTTTATTGAACACAAGTAAATTTTGGAAAGGCATCTGTTCCATAACTATTCAGGGATTGTTATCCCTAGCTCATCTCCCCAGGCCTCCCTGATGTTTGTGGTGTGTACCACCGTGTGGTCACCAAGTAGATGTACAATTCTTATAAATGAGATGTCTAGAGTCAGGGGGACTCCAAAGCATGTCAAAAACACCATGCTCCCGTGGAAGAGTGTCCAAATTCTCAATTTTAGACTTAATATAATGCCTGACCAGCCGATATCGAAAGAAATGTGAATTTGGCAGATGTATTTTTCTATCAATAGGCTAAATGATGCAAACTTATTTCCAGTATACATGTCCTTGATCAATACCAACCCCTTTTCCCCCCAATCATGACAGGCTTTGTCCTGGCAGGGAGGCAGAAAACTGTGGTTAAAGCAAATCAGCTTCTGTGCTGATGTATTTGGTAGTGCAAGGAAAGTCCTGATCTGATTTAGAATTCTTACTTCGTGTCTTAACACAAAGCTCAATTTTTTATAGGCTTCCGGTTTTTTTAAGGCGGGCAAACAGCATAGCTGGTAGGAATTATTCACAAGATTGGAATCCATCTTGAGCCATAAAGGGATATTAGTTATTGGGTTACCCTGGGAGCCCTGTTGCTAATACATTATTGGTCTAATGTTGGCAGCCAAATAATAGTGTTTAAATACAGGTACAGTAGGCCCAGACCTCTCTTTGCTTCTGTAAATTCACTTTAGAAATCCTTGCATTTTTCCCATTCCATATGTAGGATTTGATGATTCAATCAAAGTCCCTGTAGAAAGTCGTTGTAAGATAAATAGGAAGGTTTTGACATAAATACAACAGCCTAGGTAGGGAGATCATTTTGATTGAATTAATGAGTCCAATCATTGACAGAGGCAAAGTTTTCCAGTACTCAATATTTTGCTTTAATCCTGTTATAATAATTATCTTATTTGAGAAATGAGATTTTTACTTATTAGAAAATAATACATTCTGCTATAGGATTTATGTACATGTGAGTAAAATGAGTGCTCTCCACTCATGGGATGTTGAGCCCTCCAAATATCAACCATATTCCTCGCTTAGAGAAGATTATTACTTAGAATTTTGGTAATTCCTTAGCCTTTTAACCTGACCACTGTACTAAACAAATACAAATAAAAACTTTAAATAGCTGATATAAATGTTAAGTTACCATGTGAGTAGTCTCCATGATATTACTCCAAACATGCCTTATCTACATGGTGAACGCTCTGTACACTTCAATGTAACTGCTGTCTCACAAACTTTAAAGCATCTTGTTAGGGTGCCTTACAATTATGCCAGTAATGTAAAAGTGAATATTAGTTGTTTTTAGATAGTATCTTTTGAAAAACTATCTATACCTTGTGTAGCATTAATGTCAATCTTACAGTTTATATCAAACTTTCTCTCTCAGTTACTTAACACAGTTATCATGTTGTAGTTTATGTTATGCATTCTTGACTTAATAAAGGTTTTAGATGTATTTAAATAACATGGATCACTAATGAATTATATACACTATATAGCATAATTTATAACAACGTGTGTACTACATACTGTAATGCTTTGGTTACCTAGGGGCAGGTGATAGGAATATCATTACAAAGACAAAATAAAAAAAATATTTGATTTATCCAGCAACTTAGCAGGTATTCATTTACTTTTATTTTAACACTTTTAAATTGCTAGGTGAGCTCTTATTACACTCAATTAAATTTTTAAATGACTTAAAGCAGCTCGTAAAAGTTTTTTTCATTCTGAATTAATTCTTGAAACATGAAAAAGTCCCTCATCTTTTTTTCTTTTTCTTTCTCTTTCCTTCCTGTCTACCTCCTCCTTTCTACCTATTGACACTATATTCATCTTCTTGCCAAATAGACTCTAAAGCACAACAGTTTTTTTTTATATACTAGCACTCACTTATTTCTCCTATATTCCCCAGTCTTGCCTTTCCCCCTCCTCTGTTTCCTCTTCCAAATACTTAAAAAGATCTGCTTCACTAATAGGAGGTCTGGTAAATTAGACTTCCTCTATTCCTGCTTCTCTAATCTATCCATCCAGGCGTGTGCGCTGCCCAGCAAAGCGTACTTCTTCACACCCACAGATATAGACATAAAAATGCATGCTCGCGAGTGCAGATTTGCCTCGTTTGTGCGTCTGTGTGTTTGTCTCCAGGTCGGGAACTGGCTAATAGGGCGTAGTAGGTAATGGCAGCCACAGCCTATTATCTCTGCTCCGCTGTCTAATAGCCACTGGCTTTAAGCATCTGCCATGTAGCTGTTCTAACTCCCTCTGTGGACACTTAACAGCTTACTGCATACACCGACAAATGCACACACGCACACACACACGCATAAAGACAAAAAAAAATGTACAATCAACTGCTAAAGATGCACGGCAGAAATAATCTACACACTTCCAAAAGTAATTTCTGCATGCATGTGTGTGGGGGTGTATGTGGAAGGATTGTTTGTGTAATTGCGGTTATCATCACATCTAACACACAATGCCCCAGCATTTAGCATGCTCTCTTTTCCCTGGGGAGCACTGCCTGCCTTTAATTAGCAAAGGAAATAGATTTACTTTTTTGATCTTTGCTACTTTGGCTGGGTACCCACCCCACACACACAAACGTACTATATATATATGTGTGTGTGTGTGTGTGTGTGTGTGTGTATATATATATATATATATATATATATATATATATATATATATATATATATATATATATATATATATATATATATATATATATATATATATATATATATATATATATATATATATATATGTATGTATATGTGTGTGCGTGTAACAATCACCTGTCGATGATTTGTGTGGTGGAATGTTAAAGCTGGAAGTCAATGCATAGCTTGATCAGGTGCATGCATGTGTTTTTTTGAAGGAAGGATGCTGCTTCCATCTATAGATTGACCATTGATTGTGAATAAAAGCGATAAAAAAGTAAGAATGGAAGAATGATAAGGGGCAGAAAGACCACTCGTGGTGTCAACTGAAGAAGGTAAACTAACAAGCCAGATGAGAATTGTTTTACGTGTTTTAGCTTGTTGCTGACTTACAACATTTAGCAATAACATTTTCTTGTCTTTTTCCCATGTGTCTTTGTTGCACAAAGCAAAGGTGTGTATACAATATTGTTTTGGGAATGTTTTAGGTCTAAAAGGGCTTATGTAGACCTGACTAAGGCTTATATATAATGAATGAATACCCCTCAGCTACTACTTTCCTCTCCTCTGTAGATTTCTTTTTTGTTTCCTCCTTTATTGCCCATAACAAAATCTGGCAAAAAAAAAATCCCAAACCATTTTTGAGAGCTTCTCCCTAGTCCTCCTTACATCTATACAAAATGCCCGCTGGATCAATCTGGTAGTGTACTTTTGTTTGGAAGTGTTTTACAAACACTATGAATAAGTTGTTAAAACCTCTTGAAGGAAATCTGTAAACAATTACCAGTTGATTTTTAAAGAAGGAATATACATTACACATTTTCAGATTTGTCATATTACTTAATTGCTGTTTTGTGGATTTTATCAAAGTCAAATATGAACTGGATTTAGGAGGATACATGGTTTTTACAACATGGCGATACCATTTTACTTACTTTCGTGTCTATAAAGAAAATTAAATTCAGAACTCATCTAATTATTAAACGGATGTAATTAATCTTTTATATACTTCCATATAACTGTTATGTAAATTCAATTCAATGCAAAAACACGTTATTAATCCCCAAAATTAAATTTACTACTTGAAAAGGCTCCAGAGGTTAGAACATTAGTGAACGAACAAGCTCATAAAGACCCATGAATTCGAAAGACAGCTTAGAGAGAAGGTGTTGAAGAAATTTAAAGCAGAATATAGAATAATTTCTAACGGTTTGAAGATATGGCAAAACAAAACAAAAAAAAGCGGTAAGTCATTCGGAAAGGAAAAGGTGATGCTGCTACTGCAGCCCTGCCAAGACATGATGCCTCAGAAATTTTTGATAGCCTAAACTTACATAGAGAGAGCATTAGCATACAGTCCCAGAGCAATTGTACATATCCACAGCTGAGGTAGTAATATGTAACAGGCTGTGACAAAAACCATGCACAAGATTTCCTGGGGTTGTTTTGAGTTATTTACAGCCCTCAAAAGAATGGCGTCAAAGATTTCCAATGATGTCAAATGTGAAAATCAAAAAAATAATTCACAAAGATATAACTATTTGAATGTTGGCACAGACCTCATACTGTAATAAGAAAGCTGCCACGCTTTTCAGTTCTTTTGTCTATTGATTAACTTTTTTACTTTTATGTTAGTTTTTATTTTTATGTTTATTTTACGAATTTTGTTTCTTGGCTTGACTTTATCTTTTATTACTTTACTGCCCTTGTCATCTGGATTTTTGTCCACAAATTCACAATGCAAAAGACAAAAACAGCATTCAAACTTTCATAGAATCACCTTGGAAGGCATAAAAACTTTTATTTTAAATAACTTTGTATAGCATGCTACAACACCTCCCCATAACAATGTTTTTTGACAGAAGCTCCAAGGCAACTGATCGCAACTGACCGAATGGTCATTTCACTAAGACCAAATTTTTCTATGTAAAAGATAATTTACTGCATAGCATAACAATACTTCTGTGCTTTTAACAGGTATATATCTTTCAAATATACGTAATTTCTGCTCTTTTAAATTTTTATTTTAAATGAACTCTTTAAATAAAGTGTTTCATCTGTGTTTTCAAAATACAAAAAAATCCAACCAATTTTCCAGGCTCCAATCAATTACTTACTGTAATTGGTTGAATGATACCAGAGTTTGGGGATCTGTAATGAATGTGTGAGTCTGATCAGCTGTAGTCAGAACTGATGTTGCACTTTCTTAATCTAATCCCATCAATTGTTCTGTTTTTCACAGCAGCTTAATCAGCAACGTTGCACTGCCCATGCGTTGCACGTAGGGCACCAAGTAGCCTCCATGTTTGAAAGACTATGGTGCATTTTTACTTCTGTTCTGGTTTCCCACAAGTTAAAACAACATTTTCTGTGTTTGACCAGTTCAAATTTTTGAAAATGCCACACGATTTAAAAAAAAATTTGTCCCACAAGATTTTAAAAAATGTTTTTTTTTTTTCTCTCTAAATCCTGCATTAGCTGTCAGTCAGAATTTTTAAACAGCTCCTCAGGCAATGAGCCACAGGTGCTCAGTGCTCATAAAATAAAACTGAACACATAAATTATTTTTATGAATATCAGTAAATCAAATGTAAAAGAAACTACTTTAAATAAAAAATACAGCCACAACACAGACTGCAGCAGTGTTTATAACTAGGTAAGGTCAGTAAAAGGATATTCTCAGGGAGCTTTTTTTAAAGTTTGTCAAAGTATTTTTTTTTTATCTTAGTCTGAGATGAGACAATGTAAAGCAAAACTGTAAAAAAGAGTAGTAAGAAAAACACACTGCTGGAAAAAAAAATAATAATTCTGCCCTGCATTGACCCTCTGAAGCATCATTCTTGTTCATTTAGTAATTTGTGTGCACAGGTTACACCACAGAACTGAGAATACAGTTTAGTAACAACATAAAACTTTTATATCTCCATTATAGCCTGACAGTCTCCGAGCTGCAGTGAGCTAACCTTAAAAATCTCCTGGTGAAAAGAACTTCTTTTTACCTGTGGATCGGTATTTCTACAAATATCCTGTGACTAACAATCCCCAAGCAGTTTCCCCTGCACTTTATGCTCTTTCTGCAGACTTTTCCTGCTGTTTCTATTAACATAACCCACAACCATCATATTTTCTTTTTTCCCCTTACAAAAAGTTTGGAAATTTGAGCCTAAATAAAATAAAAAGAAACACACAAAAAAAGGCAGCATTTTCTTGATGCATACGGGACAGCTGTTTAAATTTCGGTCAGACTGAATCCCATGAAGCAACTATGTAGATGACCAGACATGATCTTGTCAGTGTTTTCAAACAGAAGTACCCCATCTATTACGTAGCCATGTGATTACTCTATCACCCAGCTTACTGGCCCACATGATAACAAAACTATGCTAGGCCAAGCAAAGCTGCTTTATAAATAAGGTGAGGGTTTGTCATCTATCGATATGCCAAAACATAATTTACAATTCTCAATGGTCACTTCATTGTTTGTGAACTTGCACGTTTTACAATAAAACAAAAATCTTTCTTATCTAAGAAATAGGAGGGGGGGGACCTGCTCAATGGTTCTACTTTAAACATGATGCATGGCAAATTGTGTACATGAATATAACATTTTGAAAGTACTGTAAGAAACATATGTAAAGTAAGACTATAAAGTACTGTATTTATTTGAAGGAATTTTCTATAAATTTCTATAATTATTATTTTTTTTTTTACAAATCTTTCATCCATATGTATCAGGGCTAAGAGAGTTCTGACAACTACACTGATGAAAATGGGCAAACCTTTAGAGTCGTTTACATTAGAGAAACATGTAGAGGAAAGTGTTCTGTGTAAAAATGGATAAGCAATTTTTTAAACAAAAATAATCAGTAAAAAGACAGAAGGTGTCCTGGCAGAAAATTACAAGGACATTTTCTGTTTTTTTGTGGATTTTTATCTATTTTTTGTCTTACAGTGGGCCAAGAAAGAAAAGTTATTCTTCAAAGACAGCTTTAGGATGTCTAATCTTAAGTTTGACACTAACAGTCCATGGGGAGATTGCAAATACAGTATATGTTGGAAGGCTTTTGGTCAGAAAGGACTCAAGCTTTTATATGTACTAGAGAGCTTACAAGTCATACCACTCTTCGTTCTGCTCATTCTAGTAGGGAACACTAATAAGAAGGTGGATGGAGCTCATGCAGGGCAATAATGAAAAAAACTGCTACAAATTAAAAGATAATTGAGACTGTTATGGATACAACCAATTAAAGGTTTTAAGTGATAGCATATTTTTATGTAAGAATCCTTACATTACATTTTTTTCATTCCTTTTCCACTTGGCTAAACTTCCAGTAAAATACATTAAAGTTTGTGGTTGTAATGTGACAAAATGTAAAACAAAAAACAAAATTCCTTTTAAAATCTTTTTCAATTGTTTTAATTAAAATATTATTGTACAACTACTGTTTTATTTCCTCCAAAATGAGGGGAAAAAACCCCCCAAAAAATGCCAACCTGATGGTGTTTTTCCACAAGTTGGATTTATTTCAGAGCAATGACACAGTGTCCCGACTCTAACCTCGGCAGACTGTCCTGTTGTCAAACTCTACCTGCAGTGCTTGGCCTATTCTGCTCAGCCCACCAACAGACACTGAGGTAGCCAGCCGGGAGGTGCTGACTCACAGCTTACTGTCGTTTTTACACCAGGCTTAAGCTTTCTGAGGTCCAGCAGAGTCACCATCAGTGGGTTGAGGGAGAATATGAAAGAACGATTTTTTTTTCCTATTTTGTTTTCCCAAAGGAACTTCAGCTATAAATATAAAACTGACAATTCTTTGATTTGCCAAAGAAGGCTGCTAGAAGAGGCAGGAGGATGCAGGGTCTTGCTCAGTTCTTGAGCTGTTTTAAATTCATTCACCAGTGGGGGAAGAGAAAAACCGAGGGAGGCGAATGGCTGGCTTTGTCATTTATTTCCCATGTTGAGGGATGAAATAACATTAACATCTCTTTCTCTTTGAAGCCCCATAAGTCAAACAGTTATTGCTCAAACAGCTCTGGCAGCACACCAACACACACACACACCTCATTTTGGACATGCAGGCCATTCTTCTCTGGCTGAAAATATCCCTCTGTATTTGGCTGTCACACCCTGGACAGTCCCTTCAGGTTTAATAACGCAAAGGCCTTTTAGTACTCTAGCGGATCTGCTGTAATCTCTCCTAAACAGGTGTTGTGATTAGCCTCCACCGTGAGCAGCATTCTGACACTTGGACAGGCACAGCCAACTATACACTGCCATACTGGCTACAACTCACATGCTGCTTGGCAGGCAAACTTCTGCCCTCCTCTACAATGTACTTTATCAAGGTTCTGCTGGAAATTGATTTTCTTTTTGCCTGCCAAATAATTATGTAATTTCTTTACTATATTTGAGTAGATTGTTTGTACGCTGATGCAGCAACAAACGTGGCATAGTCAGCACAGAGTACTATTTGAATTATGGGCGGAAGCTGATGGATTACTCCTGTTAACACGCAAAATGTTTACAGGTTGTCTGAAAACAAAGACCTTCCGTGTCTTCACTATTTATCAGCAGAGTGTCGTGCAACTTTACAATACCTTGGGGAATATTTTGGTAGACTTTGACTAGTAGTCATAAGCCACTCTACTGTAAGTATCTTACTGTATGATAAACTTTGGCAAAACTAGCATATCTTTTACATTGTAACATAAATAAAATGAAAATCATATTGAGTCAGCAATTTTAGTATATTTAATCCAAAAAACCGAAAAAGCAAAAAACACTACAAAACTGATCAAACATATGAGTCTTAAATCTGGGATTATTAAACATATTTTTGATGAAATTACATTGCCTTGATAAATCATTAACTCTCTCTTATTTATTTTTCTTTTTATATTGTTTGTTTTCTAAGAAGAACACTCCATTGTATATCCCATGGTGTTAACACTGCATAGTGAACTGTTCAGTCCATCATCTGAAAATGCAAACTTGCCATGGTAACATAAGAGGATATGGATCCACAGCTGAGTTGGGAGAATCTGTTGTCAGGACAGCTATCACTTGGCAACTAGACAAATTGGCCTTCATGAAAGAATGGTTACTTTTTAATCTTAACTTTACAACAATTTGGATGACTTTACTGTTACCGGAACTTTAAAGACAACTGGTATTTTAGTTAGGAAATATAAGATATTTGATTTGCATTTTGTAGTAAAATTGAGATTGGATTACCCATGTGAAAACATTATATACTAACCTTCAACATCATATAGTGTGTGGATGCATAAGTGAGCAGTAAAAAGTATGTGAGTATTATCTTTTTTTTTTTTTCAAGGTAGAATAACGCTAATTAAATGTTTTAGACCTTTATATTTTCGCACATTGACAGCCTTCAACTAGCTGTTATATCAGTAAAAAGCTATATCATTAGTGACTATCACTAGTGCTGTTTCATTGTGACTATAAACTCTAAAAATTTGAAGACTGAAACCCTTTAAAAAGTGATAACGGCGTAAAAGCTCACATCCTTGGTTAGCAACTATTTTGTCAAGAATTTTATCTAAAAAATGAAGATGAGGTATAGGTCTAAAATGGACTAAGTCATTTGGATCGAGAGAAGATTTCTTAAGTAAAGGTTTCAAATTGATTATTTTATCAATTTTTTTTTCATTAATTGATTAATAATCGGATAGCAAAAGGTTAAATAAAGAAGACTTAACGAAATTAAACCCGGTTAAACTAAAACTTTTCCACTTGAGAAGTTTTGGACAGAGCATATTGACAGACGAAGTGTGTCCAGCTGTCTACGGGCGAGAGGCGGGGTACACCCTGGACAAGTCACCAGTCCGTCGCAGGGCAGCACAGAGGCAAACAACCATTCATGCACACAGTCACACCTTAGGAGAATTTAGAGAAGCCAATTAATAGTCATGATTTTGGACTGTGGTAGGAAGCCAGAGTACCCAGAGAGAACCCACCATTGCACAGGGAGAACCCGCAAACTCCATGCAGAAAGACCCCAGGCCAGTAATCGAACCCCAAACCTTTTTCCTATAAGTCAGCAGTGCTACCCACTGCTCCAATGAGCAGCCCAGAAGTAGTTTTTTTGTTTTGTTTTGTTTTTCTTTTCCTCCACAATTTGGATGGAGGAAATCAAGGGTTAAATAAAAAAAAAAAAAAAACTGTAATTATTACCTGGATTAGGAATTCTCAGAATACCAGACCCCAAGAATGTTGCTACTCCTGGTCCTCCATAGAATTTAGCTGGATGGAGTTGCCTCATCACAGATCAAGTCATAAGCTAACAAACATTTTCAAGAGAGATGTTGTGTTAAATGATTTATATTTAATTGTTTTAACTTTTTTCTCAACTTAAGACATTTTCATTTTAATTAGATTTTCATGATTTTCTCCTTGAGCATTTTTTTTCCAAATTCATTTGATTCTGGCCATGGGCAAGAGACTGTCTGGCTGGGGTAATAGGTGGACAACTGCAGACAAGCTTACAACTGCCAACAATCTCTTTATGTAAGCATTGTAGTTGTGAAGTAATTTCACACATTTTTTTTAGCAAATAAGATTGAAAAAATCTCTCCATAAGTGTTTTAAAATTAGAGGCCAAGATGAAAAGTCGTGTTTAATGAGGTTTGATTCGCCCTGAAATGCAGTTAGGTTTGTGTACAATTTGGTCTTTCCCTGGCAATGTCATGTGCAGGTGAGATTCAAATCACTGACTGAGTAGAATGTGTCCATGCCTTTGGTCATATTATGCAATGACAGATTTTTTTTGTATTTCCTTGAGCACTTTAAACGGACTGTCAACTGTTATTCTATAAATAAATAAAGCCAAAATCTGTCACATCAGTACTTTCACCCAAAGACAAAGAGAAGTATTTGCAGTCCTGGATAACTTGTCTCACTTTGTCATCAACCTTATTGTAAATATCAAAGTTCTGCAAGTCACTGTGCAACATAAGGAGATGTTAATAAAGTTTATAACTAGGTTATCATCATCACAAGCTTTTCCCATTTTCATAGCACACCTCTTCACAACTTAACCATTGGACAGGGACTTTTTGCTCAAGCAGGTGCAATTGCATAAGCTCTCTTGAGCGCAGGCTTATTATAAAACCTTAATATTGCTTATTTACAGTACTTTTGATTTAAGGTTGGATAGCAGCTCTTGCAGGTTCAGGATTTTTCTAATTTTTTGCTTTGTCCAACATTTTGTAGTGGAGACTCATTAAAAATCTGTCATGGCGATAAGTATCTCTAAACAGAATAAACACAATGTTTTGCATTGGAATCTGTGATTTGAAGGTCTGTATTGCTTTTTACCTTAAATATGTGATTATCTCTGTCCGCTTTTCCTTTTCCTCTGCTCTATACCTCTTTTTTAATGCCCCAGAGACATTTTTATACATTTATAATTTTTTTTTAATTTTTTCAAAAATAGTCTCAGATCCATTTGTCAGACATGGCCTGGGTACCCATCCCTGCTCCAAATAGCAGTAGAAAGGTTTTGTTGTTTCTACACTTTTATCAAGAGAACCTGTTTGTGTTTTAATATAAAGATATGCTTTTTGTGGTTGCATGCTCTTTGTAAGAGCAAACTCCAAATATTTATTTTAATAGCTCACACTACAATATGTATGACTAATATCAAAAACCAAATTAGTGGCTTGATATTATTGCATCCGGGTTTTCTGCATTTCTTTCTCAGTATTATTATTTTTGTTTGGATTTAAACACAGTCAAAATATATATATTTTTTAACTTGGCATTGTATTGCTGCTTTGTTTTGGATCTTTGGTCTGCTAGTACAGTAACTCATGTACTGCCAGTTTCGACTGCAGAATCTCATCATTGTCATTAATCAGTTTTTCCACTAATGAAAGACGGTAAACACAGGAGCAGGCAACAGTTCAGAAAAGAGTGGGATTGTGCATATAGCCCATTGGACTTCCTTACCAAGAGAAAATCTAATCAATTATCAAACTGATTGCTTCCTATAAGACTCTTGAACTGGCAGCTTTGGGTAGATGCAGTGCATGTGTGAAGTATTCACCGCACTGCACTTATAGTTATGTTACAAGCTTGTTCAAATGTTATTAAATTAATACAAATATTTTACCAAAATCTTAAACACAATACAACACTGTGACACTATGAAAAATTGTATTTGTTTTTCTCAGGCTGTTGCTTATTTGTTAATAAAATACATAAAATTTACTTGAGAAAAGATAAAAGTTGCATTCTAAAGGAAAATAATATGCTACATAAAATAGTTACTTTTTCCAGAACTGGCATTGAGGGCACTTATGCACTCTGCAATTAATTATCTTCATTTAAATAAAAATAATTGTGAATATGTCTACCCTTAAACACTGATAAAAGCTATTTACACACAGCTATATGTTCTTCATTTTTTTTTTATAAATCTTAACAATGTTAACAAACCTAAAAAATAACCCAAAGGATTGTGTGTCTTTCCACTGCAAAGTTTTTCCTTAGCATATTACAGTATGACGGAGGATTAGTATATTACTAATCTTCTAATCTCATCATGCAGTAGGCATGTAAGTGAGTCTATATCCAATCTCAAGAAGCCTGGAAAAAAAACAAATCCCTCACTATCTTGCTCTCAGGAAATAAATATATTACATGGATGTGATGGATTTTTTCGAGATAACAATCTGTTTGCGAGGTGTTTTTAATGGATTTTTGAAAACAAAGTGAGTTTATGACTCCGCTGTGCAGCCTGCAGTGCTGCAGAGAGTTATTAGACAGCATAGCAAATATGTTGGTGGCCAGTAATGATTAATAGTATTGATGGCGCTAGGGTATTGATACATAAGGAGAGTAATACTGTATTTAGCTCCATCACAGTATCAGTTATTATAAAAGAGAAGAGGATGGTTTTCAATGAATTGTCTGCTATTATATTCCAATCACCTGCAAAGCTATGAAATACTTTATTATGTTAATCTTATGAATTGGCATTTGTCTATTATACAAATGTCTAATTTAAACATAGAAGAAAAGCTAAGAAAATGAAACATTTAGACTGTTTGTTATGGCTGAAGAATAAAGAATCAGGAGCCAGAACATTGTGATCTTTGTTTGTTTATTGCAGTCCTATCCTTGTGGCAGTGTTTAGCATTGATCTTGTATATTGACTTCTTTAAATTGTGCTGGTCTGACCAAAAATGCCCTAAAGGTTGCTCAGGGCAGCACATCTCCCCCACAGATAACCGTAGGGTTCAAATAATTATTTACGCTCATTATGGCTGTGAATATATATTTCCAATGCATTAAAAACAAATTAAAACCCTTTATTCAGTGTAGAACATTAATTAAGGAAAAAATGTTTATCAACAAGGGTGTCAAATCCACACAGGGTTGGAATTAAACATACTGTCTAAACTGTAAACATACAGCTTCATTTATAGCTGATAAATTTAGCAAGTTGAATAGAAATCCCACTTTTGTGTGGCCACTAACAAGCTATGACATAACTTGGTATAGCTATATTTAGATATATTTAAGCAATGTACATAGATTTTTAATAATATATACTTCGAGATATTTGAAAACCTCTCAGTAAGCCTGCTTTGTCCATTCCAAAACAAAGATTTGTATTTAAGGATATTATCCTTTTTGAACAGGTTTGAACCATTTAACTGTTTATCTGAAATAATGTTGAATAATTCAGAATTTGTTCTCTTTATTCAATTTACATTGTACAGTGCTTCAGTACTGCTACCAGTGAAATACATTAGGATGCTTGTACCACTATGTTTGACAGTTGGTAAAGGGTTATCTTAAATAGAAACCTATGCTTTGCTCCGCAGAACTCAGTTTTTCTCTTCACTTACTCTACAACTCTTCTTAGGTCGTTAGCTTGTCCATTGACCTCTTTTCAAAACCTTTATATCTCTGCTGATCTGACACTGTACAATGATGCGTTTCAGCATCTTCTATTCAGTTTTCTGCTTTTTCTTATTAAGATTTCTTTTCTTTTTTGCTTTTGATCTGTCCTATTAGTTACATTTCATCTTAAATGAATAGAACATCTTTAAAACATGAAATCCCTTTTTGGTTCCAGCACAATGATATTTGCAAACACACTAAAAGTGTTTTTAGATCTGCCAGATGCCTAAAGGTATGAACAAGTAGAAACACAGTGAGAATGCCAAGCCATCGGAAACGGATTCCATCAGCAAGGTGGAAACTGTGTTCATCAACAGGTCAAGAGAGAGAAAAGAAAAAAAAAAGATGCTGGTTAAACCACCAATTAAACCACATAAAGAGAAAATGTATGTCAATATCCGAAGTTTTTAGGAAAGTAAAACAAAAATATATCTATAAAAAATGGTTGCACACAAAAAAAGGGAATCTTTGCTGAACAAAATTCAGAATAGGTTTAGTTAATTTTATTGTCAGTCAGTGAGATAAACATGTTGATTTAATTTTATAAAGTCCATGAAAATATCTGGTTTGAACTCTATATGAGCCTGTAAATAGCTTTTATTTGGATTTAGCTATAGATTTGAGAAAAGACTATGTAAAATAATTCAGTTAAGAAAGTTGATTTTAGATTTATTTCTCTACTTTGAATAAAAGCTTTATATGCCAGCCAGTTTTGTAGTGAAATAATACAAAGTAATAAATAACTTTTCTATAAAAATGTACATGTTTGAGCAGAGATGGAAAATGTGTTTCAAACATCAGGGGATGTGCTGCATTCAAACCTTATTTCATATTCTGAGGTTACGCTGTATTGCTCTGGTTTTTTGAGTATGAGTCTGCTCCACTGTCCATTACATGCTTTTCTGAGTTGGTGGCGAGCCCTAATTTTTTGCTTGTTTAAACCCAGATGTCTTAGGTTCAAAGTCTTAAATGCTGTTCCATGTTTGCCTAGGGAGTCCAAGACTGTTAAATACTACAGGAGGCCTAAGCACTGGGACACTACTCCACGATGAATACTAAAGTCTTGTTAGAATGGGGAACTAATGTCTGCAGGCACTGTGCATAGTTCTCTGTCAATCCTGTGATTGTGGAAACCTTTTGTTGAGTTAGTGAATGTGCTTTGGGACATGATTCTATGTTCTCAAACGGAAGAGCTTTTAGTGCCAGAGGGACCACAGCTTCTTGTCTGTTTGGGGAGCTGCCTTTACATAAAGTATGTGTTTGGCAGATGTTTTATGTTACATCTCCATCGTCTTAAAACTTTTGCTGTCCTAGTCCAGTGCTTTTATATTGTTCAAAGAAAGTGCAAACATGGGGTCATCAAGCTAACTATTATTTGCAATCATTTCATTTTTTTTTTCATATTCTGATTTAAACAACATGAATTGAAGGTCCGAGGTCAAAATAGGAAGTGGCCCATTACAAACAACTCAACAAATAAAAACTCTCTTTGAGCCGAACCTACTTTGGTCAAGTGACAACATTCTCCTTTGACCTCTCCTAAATTATTTTTTAAGGGGGTTTAAAGAACAAACCTTTTGCAGACTGAGGGACTTTGAGGTGCCTTTGTTAGTGCTCGGCTTTGCACAACAGCTGTGGAGCGTTCACAGAAAATTAGGTTCATTTACAAAAGGTGGCTTGTTTACAGTATCTGTGTTTCTGTTTAGCAGCCGTTTGGATGTTTTACAGGTTCATGCCTCGGAAACACTTACCTGTAGCTTTTAATTAGATGTAATTACACTGATAAGATCCAAAATTAGAGAAGCTGATAACACTTGATGCAACATGCCTGTCTTAATGTGTATTATAACTTTTTTTTCTGATGCTAAGGAAGAAGGTACTGTATGTGCATTTTGTTCCTTTCAATGATTTTGCAGAGAGTAATTGTTTTGTATCCTTTTGCAGCTGCTACAGTTTAACTGTACTGTACCAATGTTGACATTTGAAGAAGAAACACAAATAATTAGAGCTACACTCCAGTCAAATTTTTACCTAGACTGAGCCAGCCTGAGCATCACAACATCTCTGCTTTTTAAGGCTTACTGTAATGGAGTCTTTAAAGTATAAGAACCCTAAAAGCTCCACACAAGCACATTCTCCATTAGACATTATGTGTTTTTAATACTTCAGCAGAAATGTTAATTTAAAAATGTCCAGTAGAAATATTCACCTTTCTGCACCTCCTTGGTTAATGAGACAGCTGCAACCTAGAGTTCATCTTTTTATTATTTGATATTTAGATTTTAGATATTGGATCAGACGTAACTAAGTAAATTGTTTTTCTTAAAGGTGTTTAAAGATGGCATACCATCTAGGATAAATACTTAGTACATCTTGTAATTCATTTCAGCTCTGCATGTCTTTTTTGGATATATTTTGCCATGTTTTGCCGTGCATGGGTGCTCATCCGCTCACAGTCCCCAATAATCATGTTTGGATGATGAGGGGTTTCAAGCTGACTTCCAGTGCCTATGTACATGGCTGCCTTTCTTATAGGCTGTTGCGTTGCCATGTGATGGACCAATAAACTAGGGTGACCATATTTTCATTTTGAAAAACCAGGACACCTTGGAGCGGGGGGGGGGGGTTCCCATGCATAGGCCTAGGTAATCCTACAATAACATTATATTAACAGTTGATTTATTAAAAATGCTTTTCAGTAAAAGTCAACAGCAATAACTCCAATAACAAATGATAATTTTATTCAAAATGTATTTATTAAAAATGCTTAACAATTCCTGTAATGAATGATTAGCACAATGAAAGAAATAATGTCTCATCTACACTCCCTCACTTAACAATAAAAGTTAACAATAACTCTCAACTCCCAATATGTTGATACTCAGCCTCCGCAATGAAGGAAATAATGTCTGTTCTGTAGGTTATTGGAACAAATAAACAAATGAGCTAATTAACAAAAAATACCTCTTTTGTAGCAAAAATAACTCAAAATGTACCAAAAACGAACAAACATATCAATAGAATATCTTGACTTTCGGAGTCCAGGTGGCTTTTCAGATCCCTTGCACCTCCATTGGACACCGAGACATATGTGCCTGCTTTGCACACTGTGCACAAGGCCTCCCATTTGTCTCGATCCGGTCTGAAAGCGAGGAAACTCTTTTGTAAATCGTCGATAAACATACATTTGTGCCTTTGCATGTTGTTGGCGTACTGACAGCCACGCTATCTATATTCTGATTAAGAACAGGGCTGCCCGTACTGGCGCGGGCGGCTCAGGGGTGACGTCACACGCAGCGTCGTGCGCATTGCCCTAGCGTCTGTAAATTTAATGGTCCAATTAAGGTAATTTATTTCCTCACTTTCTAAAAAAAAAACCGGGACGCCCAGGACAGGACGTGAAATACGAACATGTCCTGGGAAATACGGACGTTTGGTCACCCTAAATAAACTGTCCCAGGTAGGCACAGCTGAATACACAATACTCATCAGGTTTCAGCCTTTTTAATCATCCTTCATCTTTGATGAGCTCTTGTAAATGTAAAGCCTATCACACTGACCATGCAGAATTTATCTTCAGTGTATTTTATTTCTTCTTTTGCTGCAAGCTGTCAGTCAGCTGTGTAAGACAGTTAAAGGCAATGCATTTGCTCCAGTGTTGCTTCTTCAATGTGACAGGATGAATCATGTGTCTCCCACTTTAACTGTTCACTGAGGTTCCTTCTTTCAGCAGCCCTGAATTATAATTTTAAGGGGGCATTTGATTTTATTTAATCTGCATTTATCACTTTATACCAAAAATATAAAAAATATCAACATTATAAAATATACGCATATACAGTGCATTTTAAACATTTAAAACTCAACTAAAAGATCATATAAAAAAAACAATTATCAAATTCAGCACTGAACAGATGAACCCTGCCTTAGTGTTGCTAACTGGGCTTCTCTGCTCTGCAAATGACCAGGGAATTTGCTGCCAACATCATGTTGTTGATGCAGAATTTGCCATGCTAGTTTGTTTTTTACTTTTGTGCAGCTCTAAGTGGGGTGGTACTTAGCAGCATCTGGGGGCCATACTGTGTCAGGCCCACTTAATGTAGCTACTCCATCCTATCTGACCGAGTACATTAAGTATTAATGTAGCACATTGCTGGCGTTGTCACCATCATATACCCTCTATATCCCATGCAGTTCTAATTATTCTGCATGCAAGCTTCTATTTGTCACCCTTCAGTAAGTCATTTACTGCCTATACACTTCATCAGCTACTGAGCCTTACATCGGCCGAGTCTCAAAACTTGCTTCATCCACCTACACCACATGAAGAGCCATCTTCCTCTTGTCTAGCCGACACAGCTGTTTGTTCAACTGACCTCCAGAGAAGTGTACTTAATCCCTGATCATCTTGAATCCATACATCTTCCTCCATCCTTTAATATTTTCATAAATGTAAATAAAGAACAATAGTTGACGTGTGTATGAACAAGAGACAGAAAGAGAATAAGTGAGATACTGTCGTGGTTTAGCTGATCCATTATTCAGTGGCTTGCTGGCTCATAAGTGAAGCTATATTTTTTGGACCATTGTGCTTGTGTACAGTTGTATGTACTGTGTTCATGCGCATGAAGGGATCCGTAAATGTGCATGAAGTTCAATGTATTTGTATAATTAATGCACAGACTCATCACTTATTCTCTAGGTACGTGGTTTATAAAGTGATGTCTGTCTGTCTGTCTGCTTTGGGGATTCTCTGGGTTGGAGTGTGTCTGTATGTGTGTGTATTATATATATCAAATATTTATAAATTTGAGCTTCTTGGTAGACATGTGTGATTTAAAGAGAAAATGCTGGTCTGTGTCAACGTCTCTCTTTTCAGTACTTTATAATTTAGCATCTTCACCAGCAACCATCATCTTTTCTCATTTTGAAGTCTTTGGAAGACTTTTACCTTCTTTACTATAAATTCTGCATATACCCTCCAGCCATTGCCCACAGATTCCTGGGGTTGTGATTGTATTTTAAAAGGAAACATGTGGGTAAAACCATGTTGGGATACAGTTTTAGTCAGACTTTCATATGCAGTCATCATGGGAAGAAATGTCAAATTAATTTGGGGCTTCTGATGATGCTTTTTCCAGGTTTGAGTGATTACACAGCAAACATCAATTATTACCCAAACTAAATAGTTTATTAAATGTCCTTCAGCCACATGCTTGTTTTAGCCATCAACAAGCTACTAGAATAATTCTGGCTATGTATTCAACCACTGCTTTTCTGTAGTGGAGTTAATATACACTGGCTGCTTTCATCTGCTTCTTCAGTTATATTTGTTAAAAAGACAATCTAATAAGCTTTGATACATTTTTGTGACTTCGGTTGACTTCACACCTGCCATGTTTTGTCCACTTTCAGCAGAACTCAGTTTTTTTCTCCCTTGGTCTGCATCTGTTAGGCAGAGCTTTAATGTATTTTTTATTCTATATTCTTTACAGTTGTTTCAAAGTCATACTTTCCACCTCTTAAGTTCTTCAATGTTGTGAAGAAAGAAACCTTTCTTTTTTGCTCATATAAATCTACAAATTACACTGAATAAATGCTGGTTTCTCGAAGTTGGAAGTTCCACCTTTAACAGCTTAATCATGTTCTTGTCTCCCCATTCCTAAGTGGTAGACCCATTCTGATGCTTCAATTTGCATGTTTCTAAGCCAAAACAAGTTTTTTGGACTACTATATAAAGCTTCAAAATCAATGCGAATTCTGACATTTTGATGTGAAAAAACTTCAAACTTGAAAACAAACTCCAGTGGATTGTTTTTTTTTTTACTTTTTCGGAATGACTATGACCTGGATGAATCTTCACCAGACTCAGAACAGATGACCCAGAATTCAGGCAAGACAGACAGTGGAATAACTTAAAGCATTTATTTAAACAAGCTGGCCTGCGGAAGCAGGGCGTCTATTGCAGGAACGTCAATAGGAGAGAAACACAGGTTAGTGACCACGATAATCTGACAGAAGATGATTATGAACGTTTGAGTCACTAACCTGGTTTGACAGTTCAGTCCATGCCCAGAGAACGAGGATGATTCCAGTCAGTCAGCTGACAAGACGCAGGGGGGGGCTGCCAGAATTTCAGACGTGGAAGCCTAGAAGGCAGCAGAACTGACAGGAGATCAGATCTGAGCAGACGAAGGAAGGCAGGATAATCCAAAGGGGCAGAGTCAAGAGGACGATCCAGGTTCAGTCCACAGAGAAAACCAACAGGAGTCCAGAGAAAGATAAGAACAGGGACAGGCAGGCTCAAATGTCGGAATACATAAACAGATCAGACTCAGACAAACAGAACACTATAAGTAAGGCTTGAAAACTTTCAACACCAAGGCTCAAGAATAACCCTGCTCTGATGGATGGGACCAAGGAGTTAAAATGGAAGCAAGACCAGGTGGATCAAATGAGCAGTGATGGGAAACAGGGCAGAGCTAGACAGGTGAATGAAATGAGCAATCAAGCCAGCTAACAGCGCCAAAATCATGACAGTTCTTGGTTCTGTGTGAAGGCTGTAGGATCACCAGTACATCCCAAGGGCCAACTCCATCTCACAGAACAAACAGCAACTCTTTCACACATTAACTAGTATATTTTCTCAGTAGGAAGCAGACTGTTGGATCAGCCACAGCTAATGTTCCCTGTATCTCACTGATGGATATGTTTTGTTTTTCTTCAGCTTGGGATGAGAAGATTCATTTTCTTTAAGAGCCCCTTTGGCATGCATGTTGTTAATTCACAAAAAAGCTTCCCATATGCAAATAGCACACATTTTAAATCGAATGCAGCCCTTTTGGATGTTTAACTGATGGACAAATTACAGAAGAGGCTCAAACAAGTCAATAAAAAGGCTTTTAGAGTAAATGTCTTTCACATTTAGGGTCTAAAAAGAAAAAAAAGTATAAGAGTTAAGAAAAGAGCTCTTTATTCTCCATCTAAGCACAATTTGTTTATTTGAAAGACATGCTTTATTTATCAGTTAATTTGTATAAATAAATGCAATAATGCACAAACCAGTGATTTACTTACTGATTATTTCTTAGTGTTAGTGTTTACTGTCCGGTATTTGGCATGTTATGATCTCTGCATGGCATCTACAAAACTGCCACTGTAAGCTTTAGTGTTGTCATCTGATCACATGGCCTCTCAGTAACTCTCCAAAGCAAATTTTACTTCTTTTTAACATCTGTTAAAAGAATGAACTCAAACAAATACCCACAGCAAAGGACACATTGATCGAACAAGTGAGATAGATGTTACTGTAGTATAATTTCATCATCACCTCTTCTGACCTTTCGTTTTATTCTTTCAGGTGCAGTCATAAAGTTAAATCTCTGAGTTGTCAGATTTATTTTGTACATAACCATATGGACCCCAATAGAACCAAAACAGAGAATTGTTACAATATTTGTATTATTTATTCTTTAACTGCAGAGCCAAAGCTGATGTTGTACTGTAGGTGCAAAAAAAAAACTCTCATGTTTATGTTGAAGATTTACTGACTATTTTAAAACAGTCTCAGAAAGCAGCAAATAATGCAGACTGCTAAGGGCGCAAAAGAGTCATGCTTGCTGACACATTACCAATATTTTCCAAACTTGCACTTTAACCAGCCAGAGGCAGAGCTAGGGGGTGGCCAGGCTAGTCAATGACTACTCCTACCAGGTAATGGGGTGTCCCCATATGGACGTAATTTACTCTTCAACAAGCAATTGCTTTCTAAAACAGAGGGTGGCAGCAGGGATCCTATAAAGTGGGAGGTTCTAACTAATTGGACATTTTAATTATTATTAGCGCTACGAGGGCCTATTGTAATTCGAATGTTTATTATTATATTAGTATTTCATTATTAGTAAATCAACCAAAAATACAGTAATTAATTGTTCACATCAATACACTAATATTAAAGACACAATTTATGCTCTTTTCTAAACTACTTTTTTTATATTATGGTGGAGAAGGTAAAATTATATATTTCTGGAAGTCATCTAGTTTTCTTTTAAGTAACCAAAGATAAAGAACAACTGCACAAGCCCTTTCATTTCTTTAATATACAGAAACATAAATCATTAATTTAGACAACAGATGTATAAATACGTGTGTCAAGTTATTAACAAGGGCTCCATTTAAATCTGGTTTTACTGTAAGGGATTTATCTGAAAAAGGACCAATTTGTGCCTATTCATTTTCCTGTTGGTAATTAGTGTAGATTGACCCTGAGCTGGTATTGTTCATTCATCTGTTCTGGCCCCTGCTCAGTTCGTATTGCTACCTGCTTTGCCACCCCTTTGAAAAACTTCTAGCTCCGTCCGTCACAGCTAGTTTCAAACAGGATCATAAATTCTCTGAACCATGTGGGGGTATCGACCCAGTGAACAGAACAGCAGTATCAAGACTTCATCTGTTTAGGAAGTAAAGAAAGCCTATAGCAAAGACTTGCCACAGGTAATAGGAATACCATCTACTTTTTTTTTAGGCAATAGCTCTTTGGGAAACAGTTTTGACATTAAAATCCAAATATATAAACATTGAATTGAAAAATGGAAGTTGCCAAACAAAAAATAAACACACAGCCACACCCAAGAGCAAATAAGTAATATAAATTAACTTAATAGTAAGGTTTTTGAAATCATTTTTGCTTGAATAATGAACTTGTGGTTGAAAACTGCCTTCTGCATTTATTTTGTCTGCTTCATATTAAAGTGGCTCAGATGATCTGAACCATTTGAGTGTAATAAAAAAACAGAAACAAAAGAGGTGTGTAAGACAAACTGTAGGTAGGAGATCCATTCTAGCTTTATGTTTTAGCAGTAATTCAAATACCTTTTCCCCACTGCAGCATATATATCTTAACCTCAGTCCAGAAGATGAAAAGTTTTAATTTAATTCGCTAATTCACCCCTCATCTCTATCTTCCTTGCACTCCTTTCTCTCATTCCCCATATCCACACTTCTCTACGATAGATTGACTCTCACTTTTTGTTGTGTCTGCAATCATTAGCAACTTATTTCACACACATTCATTTTAGTAGTCCTTGCTGCTGCTTCTTCCTCTCACACTCATCATCACTTTGCTGTCATTGCTGGGGGGTGAAGAATTAATGTTGTGAATCTGTGAACAGTTTAAAAGAGGATGCCCCATAATTTCACTTGATGCAGATATTAAATTAATCCATATTATTCGCAATTTAACACTCGGCAAGTTAGAGATTGTAGCGTCTTCCTCTAAGTCGAGTTTGAAGTATAGCACCATATAACATGTCATTTGGCATGACATTAGTATTGGGATCAATTACTTTTAAAGATAATCCATGGCTGAGTGCTGAAGTGAATTAAGCCTGTGAGTTATGAGGCTGTTATCACCGACCATTAGGGCCTGCCTCTTGTTGCCAGCAGTCACTCTTGCAGCGCGGTCTCACTTCTCGCCTGAATCTGTCACTCTTTCTGTATCTTTTCCTCTTTTTCCCATTTTGCCCCCTCCTCTTGTCACAGTCTTCTCATAGTCTGTCTGATTGCAAAAGTTCTCCTAAAAATCAGATTTTTGGTACCTCTGTTGTGTGTATTTGCAGGATGAGAAGTCCACTTTCTTCCAGTTCGGCGCAGCCTTGCAGCAGGAGGCTTTGCTAATGCTTGCAATCATGGAGGAGTATGACTGGCATGTTTTTTCTATCGTAACTTCCAAGTTCCCCGGCTATCAGGATTTCATAAGCACTCTGAAAGTGACTGTGGATCACAGGTACAAATGCACCCTAAAGCACTGCCACACATTCTGAAAATACAGTTGGTATGATTATAATTTTGTTCCACATATTTGTTTTCACAACAATACTAATAAAAAATCGTTTTTTTTTTCTAAGGTTTTAGGCTTGTATTTTTTATCACATTGTTAACTTGTTGAAAAAACTCATACCTACATTAAAGTCTAATTTAATAAACTTGAATATCTTTTAAGGTTATATATATTTTAATATATAATTTCAATAAAATATAGATTAATTACAGATAAGTAACTAGAAAAGCACTTGGAGAGTGCAGACCTCCACCAAGCAGCAAAATTTGCCCCATATTGTGACTTACAGTAGTACACCTATAGCTAAAACTCATACATGATTTCAATCATTACCAAATTTAAATCTATTGATCCACACATGGCACACCTCCTTACATTTTAAAGTTAACCTGCTAACAGACAAACCAAAAAACAAAAACTCCTAAACACTACATATTTAGAGATGGTAGACATTTGTTACCCAGCATAGGGTCAGTGAAGCCCTGCATTTGTCCTGGTTAAAGTGATATTCTGCTTTTCAGCTTTTAATACAAGGAAATATATAGACATGAAATGCATTATTTAGTCAATATTACTGCAATTATTAAAAGTTACATTTACATAGAATCCAGGACTGCAGCAGTGATGTCAGTGTCTGTTCACGGTCATGAAAATCCAAAATGAAAAATGGTCAGAATACTTCAAACAGAGTAGTAAAAAATGGAATTTCAATACCAACATTTTAGATTAGTGTTTCCCAATGCAGATCTTCAAGTACCTCTGTCCTGTATGCTTAAGATGCATCTTATGCAGTAATTGGTTCTCCCCTCTGAAATCAAGTGCTTTGTCATTCCACTTAAAGCATGCAGGATAGGGGTTTTCTAAGGAGCAGGGTTGGGAACCACTGGCACACATAACCAGAGGAAGGATTGCGGACCTAACAGTGTTACAGCAGGCAACCACTCACACCCTTAAGAAACAAATTAACATGTCATCACAACAGCAGCATTTATTATGTTTAGACAACAGAGACATAATACTGACCATCAGAGTAAAAGATGGCTGAACTGTTGCCCACTTCAGCAGAAGTTTCTGAAGTGTTTTGTTTCAAAATGCTGTATTTTCTGTGTTTACAATCCTTTTTTTATTGATAATACTATCTAATTTCTGTTACTTTAAGAACCATGGTATTTGGATTTAGTAGCTGTATTAAAAAAAAAGTCATCAAAATAAACAGAAATAAACATAAAACTCACATTTCTGTATTTCATTGTGGGCCCCTGAATTTTTTTTTTTGTTTATTTATGAGTTTTGTCTTTAATATTTAAATCACAGATAAAACCCAGTTTAGTTCATTATGATTCTGACATAAACACAGTGATTTTAATAATAATTGTTTCCCCAACAAAATTTCACTTTCATGAGAAAAGAAAAGGAACGTATCCCTATACCATTAAGTTATATAGAGAACTTACTAGTGTGACATTAGAGGACTTTATGTTCCACTCAGCCCATTTCAAGTTTATAGCCATATAACACCCACTTTTCAGTATTTTGGTATAAAAGGCAATACACAAAATAGTGTGCAACCAGCTTTACAATTATTTTCCTTAATTTCTGTATTAGACCTATGACATGTCTTCATTTAAAAAACTTAAAATGGCAACTGTTCAACACCTTTCCCAATTGGAGTTTAAAAGCTAAAAATACCCTACACCTTTTTTTTCAGTGGTCCATAATGTATTCCATAATCTTTACTGATTATTCAGGGTTGTTGACAAGATTAAGCACCTGTATTCTTTAATGGTGTGTTGTTCCAGCTTTGTGCGCTGGGATCTGCAGAGTGTGGTGACACTAGATGCTGTCGATGGTGACCCCAACTCAAAATCACACATAGCCCTCAAGAGGATACAGAGCCCTGTTATACTGCTGTACTGCTCCAAGGATGAGGCAGTGTGAGTGTTGGGGCCTTTCATTTTCTGCCATGCTGTTTATTTCTTTGTCACATACTGCCAGATTTCAACAGTGACTTTGTCTCCTCTCTCTGACAGATATATCCTGGAGGAAGCTCGGTCGCTGGGTCTAATAGGAGCCGGTTACATCTGGATTGTGTCAAGTCTCACCACTGGAAATCCAGACTTTACCCCTGAGGTAGTGAAGCCCTCGATGTTGTAAACAGGTGGCCACTTTCAGGCAGTGTGACAGGACAAGAAGTATTTTTGATACGGAGCTGTCTAGGCCATCCTCTACCGGCCTTGAATTTCTGCTCTTTTGTTTTCCCTGCCTAACACTAATAAGTGAGACGAGCGATACCCTAAATAGATAGAGATGATAATTTTTTGCTTGCTGAAGTCAGCAATGATTATTTTTCCCATGCAGCTAGCATTTTCTCTGTGCCTAACTAAATTTGCTTAGCCCCAAAGCAGGATATTGAATATAAATGTGGGAAAATATTATCTAAATATAATCTATTTAAATGAACAAGTCTGTATAGAAATAGAAGAAAATAGATAATGCAGAGCAGAAAAGAGAACAGCGGTTGAAAGTTTATGGATATAGTATGTAACTCATTCTATTCTGAATAACGTTATCACTTTTAAGATGATTTCTAGCCCAGAAAGCAATAAGTTTCTTTTGTTTGTTTGCTTGTGTCTTTTTCATGATGTCTAATCAAGCCTTTTTTTAATAGCTCGATATCACAACATAAATTCAAGTCGCTTTTTGCTCAGACCTTTTATTTCCTATTCACTAAATAAACAGAACTAGCACCACTGGGTGTCACAGTCTTAAAACAATTTGATAATTTATCACAAAAACAAAATGTCACAGGGAAGGATGTTGAAAATGCAACCTTTAATGTGCGTACAGTTATCCCAGAGAAGAACGGTCCTAAAGAAATGCTTTAGTTTCTTCTTTTTACAGTGGCACATTTGTTTGTGCTTAATCCATTATATAACATTAATTTGCCAGTAAGTGAACAGAACGCACTCCTGGAGTACACATTTTAGCGCTTCTTATTAGATTATACAGTGTCCTCTCCTCAGCTCACCCTCCAGGTTGTTTATAGGATATTGATCAAGGGCTGCAATCTTTAATTCCTGTCCTCAATGATCATGTCTTGTGCATTTTTGAGCAGTTTCTCTGCCTCCACGCCTGAATAAAATGGCTAAATTACCTCCTCATTATACAGTTAAGTTCCCCAGAGCCCTGCTAATGACCTGACATTTCACCCAGGTGTGTTGAAGCAGAGACAGACCTTGAAGACTAGAATCGAAGACCCCTGGTCTACGGACTGTAATTGCCCTTTGAAATGTAAAAGGACCACTGCAAGCCCTGATTAGAGAAATAAATAGGCAGTGAGAAATAAATAGGAAATATGCTTTGTTAACTTTGTTTGATTGTACATGGTCTGATCGTCATAAGATTTGAATGCTCATTATGTTGCATGATAATGCCACTGAATCATTAAGCTACACTTAAAAAAATTATTAAAACCAATCTTTGAAGTGACACAATGTCTTAACATTCAATATACTTAAAGTAATTGATTCCAGAATGATTTAGTGGGTCCTTGGCTGGTCCCCTATAATTCCTTTATAAACATCAATCTTTGTACTAAAATATTCTTTCTGTCATCATGTGTGGACATTAAGATCTAAAGAGAAGTGTCATCTCCTTATCAGACCCTGTAATTCAGTGAAAGGGTGGAGTCAGTAAAAAATATATAAGAGAGGCTCACTCCAGTGGCTGGGAGTTGGAGGGGAGTGGGCTACCATTCGATTGGCGTTTGACTGGGAAAGGCCGTTTTGAATGGCTGCCACTGTAAGACAATATGTATGAACATTTTATTAATGATGCGAAGTAACCTATAATTCTGGAGTTCACTATAAAGTCACCTTTTGAGCTTACAAGGACGATCTTTCAAGTGAACAATTTTAGCTAAGGTCACTTTGCAATGCTCATGAAAATTGGTCCTTGTTTAGAGTACATCCTTTGATTTATTAGACAACTTTTGCCACAGAACAAGCCAGTATGCCAGGTAATTCCACATCTAAAAGAGATAGTGGATTTAGCTGTTGCCCAAATCCACGCAGATGAAACCATCTTCAGCTGAGTATCCATGATCAGATGCAGCTCTATCTCAGTCAAGGTTATTTTGACCATGTGACATGCATGCATATTTGCTAACAAAAACTGTTTCTCTTCTTAAAGTAAATACAAAAAAATATATATTATGAGTTCATTGAAGAAAACATAATTTAAACCACGGACAAATATAGGTCAACAGAATTAGATTTTATTTAGTTGAACCAACGAAACATTCAAATTTGGTGTATGTATTAATTTCCTTTTAAAAGTATTTTTTAAAATTCCCTTGAACAGACTGAATAAAATTACACCATACAGATAAATGTTGAAAAATATATTGATGGAAAAACTGACATCAATTGAATTGAGTTAATCCAATGAGTCATATTTATGAGTGCATGCTTAATAATTTTTACACATTTAGCCTAATGTATACTACTTAATCTGGTTTTAGGCTAAATTAAACTTTATGTCAAAGCATCTATGGAGTATTAAAATCCCCTGTAGATAACATTTCAGCCAAGAAATTCTCAGTAATTGAGAAAAACTACACACTATCTTTTTGTACTCTATTTTTAAACTTAAAATAAAAGTATGGAAAAATAATAACAACACATAAGCACACTTTTATCTGTATTCCTTTCTGTCTTCCATCCATCCATCACCCTTCCATTATGTTATTTTTTGTGTGCATATTCTGTACTTTGCATAGCTGAAATGAGCTTTAAAATTAGGTGCAGCGCTTATTGAGAAATTTCCTTTCAAAACTTTTCTGGTCTTAATAATTAAAAGGATTAATTCTGTGTCTAATTAAGGGGAAGAATAGAAAACAAAAAAATGAAAATTGGTAATTTTACTTGTGTTGCTTGAATTTCCTGTCCTTAGGGTCAAATTCCAAAACTATACAGTTTCATATCTATCATCAATCTCTATGTAATCTGCCTGACATGAATTTTCATATTTGATTTGCTGGCGGGTGCTGTGAGAGATTTAAGGACATAAACCATTTGAGATGCTGCGTATGGTAACAAAGAATCACACTTGTGTAACTGACGCCTATGAATTAATTCTGAAGAGCAAAGGAAACCTTAACACCTTGTTGAAATACATGAATATGTTAAAAAATTGGGTCTAGATGCTGGATTAGAGAACAAAATGAATCCAGGGCAAAGTATGTGCCATTGCTTAGATCTCCTTTCTTTTCAGATGTATCCCTTGGGTATGATTTCCGTTTCCTATGACGACTGGGAATACCCACTGGAGACACGGGTGCGGGACGGGGTGGGCATCATTTCCTCCGCAGCTACCTCCATGCTCCGGGAGAAGGGGGAGCTGCCTGAGGCCCAGACCAGCTGCTTCAGTACACCATCAGACAGGAGCCCTGGGAAGCTCCCACCTAGTGCCCTGCGCAGGTGTGTGTATGCGTCTGTGTGGGTTTACATTTGATGAGTGTAAGGAGATCGTGGTCTAGGGACTTGCATAACTCAGCTTGTCTTTGTAGCTCAGTATTCGGCAGTCTTGCATAACCCTTTTTAATGTTCTAATGAGAGGGATGGTGTTGGGGAAGGAAGAGAAGATGACAGCAGCGTTAAACCCTGTGATTTCTAATGACATTTAACACTGTCAGCTTTTGTGCACAGCTTTTTGAAGCCAATTGTGTCTTCTTAGCTAAAAGACAAAAAAGTGAAAGGCAGACCTTTATGTTGTTGCTCCTCTGTGTTAACTAGAGCTCGATAGCTTCTGATGTGGATGTATTTCAGCTGCATGACAGAATGCACTTGCAAGAAGTCAGCCTTAAAGCAGATTTTACCAGCTTTGTTCTTTTTTGCTATTTTTGTTATACAGTTCTATGGACAGCACATAAACTATCTCTCAAAAATGAGCACTCCTCTCACTTTTACATAGCATTTCATTTCATGCGACCAACTAAAAATATGACAATTCAAATTTACTGTCCCCTCAACTACTGGCAAAAAGTATATACACCCTTTAGGGAATTTTCCATATTTTAGCCCTAAGTGTCTATATTTTGTGTTACAACCATTGTCTTCCAATGCTGTCTTAACTATATTTAGTGTTAAGTCCACTAGAGCCTCTCAGGTTGCAACTGAAATCTTCTTCCATTTAAGCCACCGACAACATGGATTATATGAGACTTCACAAATACTCGATAGGGTTCTCGATGCTCGATGTAGTTATGAAAAGAAAACAGATCAGTATTGTACGTTGACCCTGAGTTTCTTTATCAAGAAAGTGAAAGGCTACGTTTAAGATCTTTCATATTGGAAAATTGTCCGCTGGCCTGGCGTATAAACAGAGGGGATCAGGGTCTACTTTAGTATGACACAGTGTTTTTGATTTTTCTATTTGTAAAAAAAAATAAATAAATACAAATACTCTTATGTGTAGAAAATAATATTGATCAAAGTAACTCGAACCAGTGAGCTGAACCATTATCGACGTGTTTGCTGCAATCCTGTAGAAATTAGCTTTCTTGATTTGTTATACCTTTTCTACATTATCTTCATTGTACCTGTTGGCAAGATAAACCTGGATCCTCCTGTGGCCTTATTTTGGTTTTAGTATCAGTTCTTAAAATTTTTACATTACAGTAGTGGTGAAGGGCTGTCACCGAATCACAGTTTCCTAAATGTGTGCTCTCTTGTCTTTCACACTTAAAAAAAAAAAGATGGTGTGTATAAGCAACGGTGTTTAACTTTAAGTAAATTAAAATTATGAAAAAAATTCTTCAGTTATGTTTTACAGGAATTAGGGGTGGTGCAAACTGTGCTGTTTTGGGATTTTTTTGTATGTATCAAAACATTAACACTTTAGATAATACATTTATATTAGAGATTCTTCTGCTACAATTTACTTTGATCCTTACATTTTAAACTGTGATTTAAAATTTTTGTTTAAAATAAGCCTTGTTTATTTTAAACAAACAACTAAATGAGATTATTAGATTTCTTAAAGATCCAGAACCCAGGGACACAGCTTCTTAAAGGAACCAGGAAGCATGACCATATAAGGCCTATACTGGCCTTACACTGGCTACCAGTCCTTTATCAAATAGATTCTGAGGTTCTTTTAATAACTTATATGGTTTAAATGAGCTAGCTCCCCCTTATACATTTTAAAATTTCAGTCTGTGTCCAGAACCCTACAATCAAATAACCAGCTATTATTTACAGTTCCTCGGACTTAAGAGGAGAGGAGATATGTTTTTTTTTTCCTGTTGTTGCTCCTATTCTATAGAACAATGTACCTTTCCTAATTAGATCTACCTACAGACTGGATCGTTTGAAATCGCTTCTCAAAACTCATTTTTATTCCTTGGCATTTATGTGAGGTATTGTTTTGATACTCTGTTTTTATCAACTTGTGTTATTGTGGTTCTTGTACTGCACTTCGGTGCAGTTTTACACCTGTTTTGAAAGTGCTATATAAATAAATTTCACATTGACTTTGACGTAAAGAAAATATATGATACTATTCACGTACTAATTATACTTTTTTTTGCTCTCAAACTACTCACTCATTTGTTTGTAAATTACAGAAGGAAACATATGCACTGTGATAATCACCTTAAACATTAGGACTAAGAATGAGAGAAATAACAGAAGTACATAAGAACTTTTAGAAAAATAACTACTTTTATTGAAGACCACTTGAAATTTTGACAATGTGATAGCATATGTAGTGGTAGTGGTTTGTAACCTTTACACTGTTTTATATTTATGCATAACTAATTAGCAGTCGTCTGCTGCTCTCTGCTGATGTGGTCTTCAACAACTGCTTTAAACAGAAAACAGAAAGATGCAGAAATATAAATAAACCATAATAGTAATGATAGTGAAGCTACTGTCATTATGTTTCTGTGCTGTTATATTGTGATGCCCTCATTAATATGGAATGTGCAGCAGCCAAAATATGAATTAATACATTCTGAAGTCTGCATTAAAATAATAAACACATAAATGTCAAGTTGCTCTTCTCTCTTTATCTGTAGTGAGTTATGAGCTCCCTCATTAGAATAGGAGCCACAATTTGATTTTGATCAATACGTCTTTGTTATCCCAAACCTCCTACTTATCAGCTCATAACAATATATATTAGCAAAAGGCAATAATACTATTGTTAACACGTTGAACCAGTAGAAGTCTTTGTAGCAGCTTCCTTAACGATCTTTATTCTGTCTTAGATGCAATACATTTTTCTTAGTAAATTATTAGATTTAGTTAAAACCAGTGCATCTGTTCTTTTGTGTTAACAAACTGACAGGTTGCATTTTCCTTCCCTGAAATGGAGGCAGTGAAGCTGTAATCAGACTCCTGCATACATTAGTTTAGATTCCATCTTTGCTGCAGTGTGCAACTCAACAGGGCGAAGCAGAAAAGAAGAAACAAGGCTGCATAATCAGGCATTTGAAAGACTTTATCTAACCTGCGAGATCCAACATTGCTATTGCTGCATGGGAGTTTAGAGCTTAGACTTTAGCATGTTTGAGCAGCATCATAGAACAGGTTTATCCTTTGTAAGTTTACTAAAAAAATGCTTTTGTTATATAATTGATGCTAAACCTATAAACTGTAACTTCTTTTGCTGCTTGAAGATCATTTTGCAGGAGACTCCTCTTCTTTCCTTTGTTTATGCTTTTATAAAGGTTTTCACAATGGAGCCACGTTAGCTTTTACAGTTAACAGCAGATCAAAATTCATAACTAAAACACAAAAGTTAAGTATTGATAGGTGACTGTATAACATTTCATTAACAATTATACAGAAATAGATCAAATGATTACCTTTATTAAAAAAAAAAAAAAAAAAAAACAAGGCTGAAACTAACAGACTTTCCCTATTTGTGGAGTTTTTCACAGATCAAAAGGTAAAAATTATCAGGTCCTTATAGCACTGTTAGGATTTTTGAAATTTAATCTTTATAAAAGCACAAAACAGGCTCCATCGTACAGCCTCAGCAACAGCTTTCAAACACCTAGTACTTGAATATCTCAAGAAATTGATTGTAAAGTAGCTGGACACCTTGTTCATTAGGTTAACCACATTCTCTTCACTGTTCTCTGTGAGGCCATTTGAACAACTGAAGCTTTGCTCAAACTGGGTCATTAAATGAGGTAACAATCCATAACACTGCTGCAGAGCTTCAACATAATGATGAAAAGGAAAATAATTAAGAAGTTGTTCGGGCCTTGAAAACCTTTGAATTCAACCTGGTTAAATAACTCTCCGTGATGAAATTTTACTGGTTTGGTCTGACTTAATGTTTCTGAGTAAGAACTGGACCAGTTTGTCATGTCAAACACTTTGAAGTGACATTTTTGGGGGAATTTGCATAATATAAACAGAATGAATTAAATTGAATTGATGTGCCCTAAAATAACCCCATAGAAATAAACACGAGCAAATCTTGATGAACTATATCAGTGGGCTGCAAAAGGACCTTAAGTTTTTGATTTTGGAACCTGTTAAATGTTGTTTATTTTATTTTTTTCCTGACAAGTGGAATTTCCGCAATTTAAGAGAATGTAACCCCTTTTTACAGTAACTAAAGCTCTAAATTGTTAGATCCACCCCCTCCAAAAAAAAGTATGCATCTTATCCTAATACATACCTAGCCATTGAATATGAATATATAAGCTATTTTCTTATGCATACATGAAAAACACCCTGATTTCAACAGGCCGTATGAAAAACATTTCTCCAAATAGGAGGAGACAGCTTTTTTTCCCAGAATAAACTACCACGTTGTTTCCGCTATATGTACTCAGCCATGGCAATTTATTGCGACAAGGGCATCACCTGCTGCACCGTGAGAACTTTCAAACATTAAAAGGTATATTTATCTCGACATGCTGCTAATAAATGAAACTATTGTAATCTATAATAGAGACAGCTTCAATTACAGAGAGCAGGAGTGTCTATTATGTGTAGCTGCGTAGGTTTATGTGGAGCTAATTATTTGTGCTTGCTGAGAGAGGTTGAACCAACAACAGAGCTGTTTGGTATTGGGGGTTTTTCTTTCTTTTTAGAGCCTACATGCTTTAGGAACAATAATTTACCTGCTCCACTGAATGAGTGAAATTTACCATACAAGAGAAAAGAAACAGGCTGACTGTTCTAATGCTGTGGAAAAATATTTGCCCCCTTTAGATTAGTTTGTTGTGTTTATTTGTCAAACTAAAAGGCTTTAAGCAAAGTTTGACTGAGGTAATGCAACATGCTTTTTATAAATTATATTTTTATTTGTTAATGGAAAAACAACATTCGAAACAATCTGGTTTTATGTAAAAAATGCAATCACCCTTCTGGCAATTGTATTATTAGGCTGGTTACTGACCTATAGAACCAATAAATCACTCAAATGGACCTTGTCTGACTGCATAAATCAAAACTAATAGATCTCAAAAGGCAAGACCTCCTGTTCCAACTAAAGGAGATTTAAGAATAGATGAGAAACAAAGGCATTGACATTTACCAGTAGGGAAGGAGTTACGTTATTTCTAAGACATAAGGACTTTGCTACTGAGAGCAAATATCCTCTATGAAAGAAAAATTTTAAATGACAGTATCTAGATTATTTTCAGAATGCAGGTGTGAATACATTCCTGTAGGAGCCAACAGAAGACCCCAGAATCATGTCTGATAATACACAACAACAACAAGGTGATTTAGAACCATCACAGAAGGAAAGCCTCAAAATTTGATTCACCACTTTAACCATGAATGATGGGTAATGAAAAGGGGCCGACTTAATCCCAGTTTGTCCAAAACTGTTTCTGTCTTGTCAAACAGATGAACTAATATAACCTCTTTTTTAAAGCCACTGCTCTGGCTGATAATCAAATCAGTTTCATTGAAAAGAAGGGGTATGAGAGAGGGGGAGAGAGACATGCAGTGAAGTACAGTACGCCCTTAGTCTTCAGCTTCTGAGTTTTAGATGGACATGGTCTTTGTACATTTCCTATTTGATTTCAATTGGGGAGTGGTGGCCAAGAGCTTAGAGAGCCTCTCCAGGATGTTTTTGTTAGTTGGAAACACTGACTACCACTCTCGGCTCTTGGGAAAGGCCCTTTGCTCCAAAATGCCTTGTGGGTGCTGCAAAAACCTGCCAATTCTCAGTCAGGGATGGGCAGAGGTCACATTTTATGAGAATGAACAATTATAATTGTTAAAGTTTTGCCCTTTTTCTCTCTCGGTTTGGACACGTGGATTCTTTATTAAGCAAATAATGATATTTTAATTCCATATATATTCCATATATATTCCATATAGCATTGTATTTCTGCAACCCGTGACGTGCTATCAGTCTGCAGATTTGCCACAAGGTAGGGTGTATCGTCGAGTAACACACATGGTAAATGAGCGTAAAAGCATAAGCCATGGGATTTAGACTCTTTAGTTTCACTTATCTTGTTTCACGGTTGTGAGGTATAGCTTGTATTTCCAATGCATTCCATTGCCGGCTAAAGCATCAACCATCACCATGACGTCACCTTTTCGAGTACTGCAACATGGCGGAAACATTGCCAAATAAATATAAAATAATGCTATTCTTTTCTTTTATGTTTAGATTTTTCACTTTTGTAATATAATTATTGATAATAGTTAGACACAATATCATAAATTAAATTAGTTTGGTTAACAATATAATTTTCAGTTTACCCAATGGCAAACAGTATTATATCTTCTAGGATTAACTCTTTGATAATAATTTAACAGTAAAGTTTAAAAAAAGGAATGTTTTAGGCTGAAAATGCTTAAAAGTGTTTAACTCAATCACACCCCTCTAACTCAGCAATGTTTATTTGCCTCAACCTCATCACCTGTTTCTTGCACTTGAGACAGTAAAAACTTCCACCTGCAGGCTCCATACAAAGCTACTGTCAAATATTTCTTCTTATGCATTATGACTTTCTGTCACAATATTTTAGCTTATGCATGAACCCATCTTGGCTTCTTCGCTTGGTTACTTACAAAACCCTTAAGGGTTCTTGGATTCGCCTGCTCTAATACTGATTTGTTATGAAAACATTTTTAAAACAAAACCTATGAGGAGAGTTACTCTTTTTATTTGATGAAAACAAATCAAAATGCTTATGAGGCAAATTTAAGTCTTTTCTGTGTTAATCAGATCAGGTTTCAGTTGTCAAGCATTATCCATCAAGTCTTGCTTGACAGTGTCAAATTGAATTATTTAATACCAAGCTCTGTCCATTTTTTACGTTAGTCTTGGCTCTTAACTCCCTCACATGACCCATATTTTCCCTTTGTAAATTCAAGCTATAATCTAATCTTTTAACCACCAGATCAAGCTTGCTTTTTGTTAGTTTTTTATCAAAAGGAAGTGTTCATAGTCCTGTATCACTGTATACCAGGCTGGCTCATTTGCTGCATTCTATTGCTTCACTTTAGCAAGAGTAAATGTTTCAGCAAAGGTCCTGTTTGCTCACGCAGGAGAGCTATAGTGAGTAAGAGAGTGAGGGCACCCTAGTTGCACCAGTGACTTGTCTTTCAGGCGTACATCTGTGGAGGGAATCAATGCAGAATGTTGATGGAAGAGATATGTGCCCTCTGATTCTGCCTCTCTCCCACTCACACAGAAAATCACACGCAGAGGCATGCACAAACCCAAGCAGTGGGTGAAGACAGCATTGATTTGTAGAAGATCCTTTTGCAGCGATTACCAACTGTTTAACGTGTTATTTGAAATGTATCTGCTCCTGTGCACAAACTGTGACTGATGCATAACAACATATCCCTTCTCTCTAACTTCCCATGGGCTGCAGACACATGATGCATGTGTGGAATGAAGGACGAGATCTCTCCTTTACTCCTGATGGTTACCAGGCCAACCCTAGATTGGTTGTCATTGTCTTGAACAGTGAAAGGAAATGGGAGAAGGTAACAAATTAGTTGTTTGGTTTAATACATTTAAAGAGAAGACTCTGTTAGCATTTTTTGTCTAATTTTTTCTGTCTGTGCTCACGTAGATGGGCCGCTGGGAGAACGGAACCCTTTCACTCATGTTCCCAGTGTGGCCAAGGTATAATGCCCATGGGGATGAAGATGCTGATGAGAACCACCTCTCCATCGTTACTCTGGAGGAGAAGCCTTTTGTCATAGTCGACAATGTAGACATCCTCACCGGCACCTGCAATAGAAATTCTGTTCCCTGTCGTAAACATGTCAAACTGTAAGTACCCAAACACTTCATGTGTCACTAGGCTATGGCTAACCACAACTCAAATTAAATCGGAGCATATAAAAGTCAGATTTTAATAGCAAACTGGAGAGGGTTTACAGATTGTGCCTTACTAAAATAATTCTTGTCCTTGACCATTTTTTATGTTACAACTGAAAAAAAGCATTTCAGCAAGATTTTATGTGAAGAACCAAAAAAATTAAACATATTCAAATTAAAACATGTTTTATTTTATTTTATTTCTATCATTTTGAATACAAGAATCTAAAAATATGTTTTTAGTTCTCTTTTTTCTGGGTAAAATCTCATCTAATCATTTGCCTTTAGAAGTTACCTTGTTGTTAAATAGAGTTTACCCATATTAATGCTGTATTTCTCTATGTATGAGTGATCTTGCAAAACCTCTATGGTTTGTTGGAGTACCTGATTGAACAACAGCATTATAAAAACTAGGAACACAGCAAAAAAAATTAAGGGGTAAAGGTGAACACAGAAGGAGCTGCAGAAAGAGCTACCTCAGGTGGAATTGTAATTTAAATAAAAAAATCCAGAGGACAAGACAAGACAAGAAAACAAGCCATTGTTAAAAAGAAACTGCTCTTTCAGAATTTTTAACTCTAATAAGGAGACAGAGGACACCCTGGTCACATTAGAGCACAATTGAAAGCTGTGGCCTGTACACTTCCTATAATAAAATTAAAAGAGGATGTTGTCATACTATGGAAATCCTTATTGTTATCAGGTACAAAGAGGCTTCTGAAGGTTGATTGGTAGAAAAAAAACAATTAAAAATCCTTGAGAGGAAAACCAAACAAATGCAAGAGGCTGCTGAAGTCTCAAGACGGGTGCAAGAGTTCCCCTTTTAGCAGGAATATTTATATAAACATACAAACACAGCTATCATAGAGTAGTTTAGATCAACATGTATTGATTGGTTATATAGGCCAGATCAAAATTCTGTTAATTTTTAACAAGATCTAAATCCTTTTGCACAGATGTTCTCCAGCCAGTTTGACTGAGGCCATGTTGTTTTGCCATCCTTCAAAACCTTACAAAATGTGAAAAAGGTTGTATAAATACGGTTGTTAGACTAGGCTCCTGCAGATGGTGTATGAGAAAGCTCATGTAATTCCCAAATAAACTAAAAGGGGTCTCTCTCCTTTTGCATCTACAGGTGCTGGTCATAAAATTAGAATATCATGAAAAAGTAGATTGATTTCAGTAATTCCATTTAAAAAGTGAAACTTGTATATTATATTCATACATTACATACAAACTCATATATTTCAGATGTTTATTTTGTTTAATTTTGATGATTACAAATGACAACAAATGAAAATTTCAAATTCATCATATCAGAAAATTAGAATATTACTGAAGACCAATAAAAACAAAGGATTTATAGAAATGTTGGCCAACTGAAAAGTATGAACATGAAAAGTATGAGCATGTACAGCACTCAGTATTTAGTTGGGCCTCCTTTGGCCTGTATTACTGCAGCAATGCGGCGTGGCATGGAGTCGATCAGTCTGTGGCACTGCTCAGGTGTTATGATAGCCCAGGTTGCTCTAATAGTGGCTTTTAGCTCTTCTGAATTGTTGGGTCTGGTGTATTGCATCTTCTTCTTCACAATACCCCATAGATTTTCTATGGGGTTAAGGTCAGGAGAGTTTGCTGGCCAATTAAGAACAGGGATACCATGGTCCTTCAACCAGGTACTGGTAGCTTTGGCACTGTGTGCAGGTGCCAAGTCCTGTTGGAAAATGAAATCTGCATCTCCAAAAAGTTGGTCAGCTGCAGGAAGCATGAAGTGCTCTAAAACTTCCTGGTATGTGGCTGCGTTGACCCTGGACCTCAGAAAACACAATGGACCAACACCAGCAGATGACATGGCACCCCAAACCATCACTGACTGTGGAAACTTTACACTGGACTTCAAGCAACGTGGATGAAGTGCCTCTCTTCTTTTCCTCCAGACTCTGGGACCTTGATTTCCAAAGGAAATGCAAAATTTACTTTCATCAGAGAACATGACTTTGGACCACTCACCAGCAGTCCAGTCCTGTTTCTCTTTAGACGCTTCTGACGCTGTCTGTGGTTCAAGAGTGGCTTGACACAAGGAATGCGACAGCAGAAACCCATGTCTTTCATACGTCTGTGTGTGGTGGTTCTTGAAGCACTCACTCCAGCTGCAGTCCACTCTTTGTGAATCTCCCCCACATTTTTGAATGGGTTTTGTTTCACAATCCTCTCCAGGGTGCGGTTATCTCTCTTGCTTGTACACTTTTTTCGACCACATCTTTTCCTTCCCTTCGCCTCTCTATTAATGTGCTTGGACACTGAGCTCTGTGAACAGCCAGCCTCTTTAGCGATGACCTTTTGTGTCTTGCCCTCCTTGTGCAAGGTGTCGATGGTCGTCTTTTGGACAACTGTCAAGTCAGCAGTCTTCCCCATGATTGTGTAGCCTATAGAACTAGACTGAAAGACCATTTAAAGGCTTTTGCAGGTTGTTTGAGTTAATTAGCTGATTAGAGTGTGGCACCAGGGGCCATCAATTTTGAACCTTTTCACAATATTCTAATTTTCTGATATAATGAATTTGAGATTTTCATTTGTTGTCATTTGTAATCATCAAAATTAAACAAAATAAACATCTGAAATATATGAGTTTGTATGTAATGTATGAATATAATATACAAGTTTCACTTTTTAAATGGAATTACTGAAATCAATCTACTTTTTCATGATATTCTAATTTTATGACCAGCACCTGTATGTTTGAATATCCTTTAAATGGCATCAGATCTCTTCAGCAGAGCTCAGTCTGTCTGAAAACAATTGTCAATCAGCTGTTCTTTGCTCTTCTTCTTTTCTCCCACTCAGTTTTATTTTATGTAATAATGACTCATCATCTGTTTATGCCACGGACTGATATCCAGATGTATGTAGCTTGCAGTGGAATATTTGTCCATAGTTGGATACTTTTACAAAGCAGTCTGGTTCTTATTTAGTTTGAACTTTTTTTCCCAGGATCAATATTTAATTGCCCCCTGTTGGTATCAGCTCAGTTATAGTTTGCATTTCATTTTTTATGTCATTGCACTTCAGCTTGATTTGTGTTTTGTTTTTTTGTTGTTGTTTCTTTTTGAAAATAGGCAATACAGTCATTGTTTTAAGTAGTAAAGCTATTGATTATGGAATCCAATTTATGGCTCTAGCAATGCATCTCATCAATGAGCTACTTCTTGAACTGAATTATACTTTTCTTGGATGTTTTTGCACATTTAGCTGTTGCATTTTCTTTGGAAAATGAAACCCACAGCATTACATTTCAGTTATAAAATGCACTCATGTATGAATTTAGTATTATCTTATATTGCACCAGAAATGGATGAAACGATAAACTTTAAAATGCAATAAAAGAAAAATAATGTAAAAGAGCAAGAAAAATCTAATCAGAACAAACGTTGCATAAGCTTTACTTGAGTGTCCACGTTACAAATCAGCACACTGGAGGAATTATTTTAAAGTTTTTTTTTTTTACACAAACCAAGTACTGTACTATTAAAAATGTAATGGTGTGTTGATGTGTCCCTCTGGTATTTACATATCTGGGCTCTGTAGCAATATGTTCGAAGGCAAACATGAGCGCTTCTGAACAAAATGCAGTTTGCATATTATTTTATACAGGTGATAGCCATATTGCATTTTGATGTCAAGCTTAGTAAAGACAACAACAACAAAAAAAAACTATAGCCTCCCTTTAAGGTTCAAACATTTGCTCCATTTGGCATTTGCTCCATTAGAGCCCATATTCTTTGAGTTAATAGCAACTAAAAACTTGTTGCCTGATATTCTTTTGCAGCCCACAAGGTGAACGTCTGAAACTTGAAATTTACTTGGTGCTGCTTTAACCATAATATCAGTTGTGCTTCATAACGTAACACTTTGCTTTATATTTTATTCAATATATTGAATGTTTCTGCTGTTTTCTTCACTACACGGATGTTCAAGGACTTGCAGACAGTGTCTCTTTGTGAAAATTGCTGTGAAAGGACAACACAATTTGGAAAAACAAAGCCACATTAGATCAAAAGCCTCTAATACAGATTTGCAAGCTGTGAACATGAAAATGTTTTTTATAGAAAACAAAAATACAATTCAAGTATGAGACACTGAGTTTAGTCGAAGCTAAGATACCAATGAATTAATTTACTTTGTCCTCACCTAAGGTTGACAAAGTATTGACCTGTATATTACCCTAAGGGTTCCACCGAAATAAAAGAAATTACTCCCTCTGGGCCTCGCGCAACAAAATTTTCTTAATCTTGAAGTAAATACTTTTTCTTCTACCGTGGGCTTTTACAAGTGAGCTCCATCAGATTCAACCACTGTTCTTTACTTCAATAAATGTTCGCACATGATCCTCATAAACCTGTATCAGGTTTATGAGGATCATACACCTATTATACACCTCTGGGTAAGTTAGTGTGTGTTCCCAAGAAATGTAAATTTGCAAAATTACCTCCCCCAGTAATGGCCGAGGTAATTTGGGTAAATTTCCACACTTGCCCATTTACAGAAACGAAGCTTCGAAAAAGAAGGAATGAGAGTTTACCAGTTTGGAGATCAAGGTTCTGGTGACTTAGAGCTGAGCAGCAGAATTAAGGGACCAGTAAAAGCTGTGGGGAAAAAATCACAAGAATTGTACATAATGTAGTTGTACTGTTAATTTAGTTAATACTTTGACTAAAATTAGTGATAAACATTTATCTTCACGGATTTATCAAAAGATGTTTATCTATTAAAGTGCTTCAAACAAAAGTTACCAATAAAATGCGGAAAATAACAAAAGTTAAATATAACAAAATGAAAAAAAACAAAAAAACATTGAAAGCTGTCTTTGCCAGTTGATTGCCCCCACCATCACATCAAAGGTTTGTGTGCCTTTAAACAGGTGCAAACATATAAAACGTTGTTAAATCGAAGGTGAAAAAAAATCTGTGTTGTCACAAGTATGAGATGCCCACTTTCACCCCCCACAACATTACTGTTTGCATTATTCCACTATTTCTGTTTCCAACAGTCTAAATATGTTTATATATGTATTGGACCAATGCCTCTCATTTGGTCATCAGTGACCCATGACTTGCACCTCACTTAAAGAAGTACTAAAAATTATTCAGATCTGGAAAATGCTTTGCTTTGGTAAATATTTACATTTGCATACCCTCCACCCATGAATTTTGGTCATTTGATTATGATCTGCATAAGACACACACATAACCCTTTATAGGGTGCTCATCAAAATACTTTGAAAATCAAAATTACAAGCCAAGAGTGTTTTTGGAAGACAGGACAAGACGTTATTACTTTTGTAACATTAAAAAAAATTGTATATTTGATGGCAATAAACAGCCACTTGCTCTAATACATTACAGAGCGAAAGAAAAATCGTGTTGCTACAACATAACCTTAACGTATTAATGCTGATACAAACACTTACGTTTCTGTACCCCTTTAGCTTAGATTATTAACTTTTTAATTAGCTTTTTAACTTTTTTTCTGAATTTGTTAACTTTTTTCAGGTTAATTTACAGTAGGTAATAAATCATTCAATGGCTCATACAATGGGGAGGATGGTGGGACCTTGTCCAAGTACTCTTTGTCTTCCGCTTATCTGAAGCAGGGCAGCAGTCTCAGCAGTCTCAGCAGACTCTGAGACTTGCCTCTCCCCATACACATCTCCTCCATCTTGGGGGAAGCCCATGGTGCTCCCAGGGCAGGTGAAGGACATAGGCCCTCCTTCGTGTCCTTGGTCAATCCTTGCCACTTCTACTTGTGAGATATACCTAGAAACGTTCTGAGGAAGGCATGAAAGGTTTCAAAAAAGATGTCACCTCAGCTGACTCGTATCAATGTGAGGGAAATGTGGAGGAGAAGCTGCTCAACTTTAAGCACCCCCCCAGATGACCAAGCCTTTCAACCCCATCCTCTCTGAGGGAAAGCCCAGCCTCCCTGTGGAGAAAGCTAATTTTAGCCACTTGTATCCAGGACCTCATTCTTTCGGTCATGATCCAGATTTCAGGACCATTGGCGAGGATAGGATAGACCTACCTACCATAGACCGACCTTTATATAGAGGGCTTTTCCTTTTGGCTAAGCCTTCTCTTTGCCACAAGAGACTGGCCTCAGACTTTGAAAAGATGATCCTAGTGATCACTAGATGAGGCCTTATGAACTGTTTCAATAAATTCCCCAATATGTATAAATACTGGATCAATACTTTGTTTCTGTGTTACTGTACTATAATGCTGGATCTTACACCCCATTGCATCCGACACACAAATTCAGTTATTTAGTAATTAATTGTATGGCATATTGTATTATTTATATTTTAATCTTAATTATTTAATTTTAAAATGTCTTTAAAATCTTTTAAATATACAGTCTATAATGTATAATGTGTCATAATGTGAAAAATGAGAGTTTTGTGGATGTGATTTTAGTTTTTTGACTTGCCGTTGATGCAAGGTTTTTTTAATAAAATGTTTTGTATTGAAACACAACAGAACATAAGTTCCTGGTATAAAGGCAATTTGTTTTCAAAACAAACTTCTCTCAATGGCAAAATATGGATGGTCAAACAGTCCCCTGAATTCCTCTCTTTGAATCAATTTGACTGTATGATCTGGTTGAACTGTAAAGTGCCTTGAGATGACATGTGTTGTGAATTTGGCGCTATATAAATAAACTGAATTGAATTGAATTGAATGCTGAGAGGGATGTGATCTTTAATAATAATAATTTAAATCAGCTTGGTCCTTCCTGGAAGCTTGATACAAGCTGGAGTATCAAACCACCTAAGTCCGATACCTGGAGTATGCTTCTCTAATCAAGCCAGCAGTGGGTAATACAGACCCGCTGCTGCATACTACAAATGACAGTTCATTCACACAAATGTGACATTTAACCTGCAAGAAATAAACATTACAATTTAAATAAAAAATCACTTTGAAATGCATTTCGAGTCTAATAGATTAAGCAGATGGAGAGGAAGGAAATAAAAACAAATATCTTATTTGCTGATATTAGTTTAACATGATCAACTTGTTTGAAACTTTTCATTTCTTTCAGGCTCCATATCAAAACGTCTGGATGACAACAACTTTACTTTGAACTCTTTTAAGGTATCCTATTTACATATCCAGGTGGGCTACCTTATACAGTAAAATCGGCTTGGGGCCTTTGTAACAGGGTTTCACTCTGTGGGCTAGATACTTAGCCTCGTGAGACCATCCTGATCTCGCGAGCTTTCAAGGTTTCACTCACAGATCAGTCTGGCTACTTTCCGTTAAAGAAAATTTGGAGCAGTTCACCAAACAAACGTCTAATCAGCGTTGGCTTTGAGGCGGGTTGAGGTGTGACGCAACGAGAAACGCGACAGTTCAGTCTAAAGAACATGGCGGCTTCAGCCGATGAGACTAGCGTTAGTGTGGCTATCGAGCAAGTTTTATCGGAATTACAGAGTATTTCTTCACTGAAAGAAGAGCACAACACTGCTCTGGAGGCTTTTCTCAGAGGAAAAGATGTTTTTGCTCTTCTCCCGACTGGTTTCGGCAAGAGTTTGATCTATCAATTGGCTTGTGCCTGGCTTGTGGTTGTGTTTTCGTTGTCATTCTGTTAGTACGTCATATGCTTTGTTGATCTGATTGGTTTATTTGGCCCACCTATCACCAACATAGGCCAATCAACCAGTATTTTCGCCCCTTTCCAAAATTACTTCAACGGAAGGTTTCCAGATGGATATGCAGAGCAAATCCATCTGGCGGAGTCAGATTAATAGATACTGGCGCCAACGCATATCTGCTGCCTGACCCATCACTAGCTGATCCTCATCCGTGCTGCTCTGTACTCAGCTCTAAATTACACCAGTACATGCCAAGGTCTAGGAAGGAAGGAGCCAGCAGAACCACATCATCTACAAAGGCAGAAACAAAGTCCACTGTTCACCAAATCAGACCCCTCTTCAACCTAAATATCCTGTCCATAATGGTTATGCATAGGATCTGTGACAGCCTATACCTAAAAGACACTGTTTAGCTATTGTTATTGTCTCTTAGGTATAGGCTAATCAAGAATTTCTTTTTTCACAAAATAGAACAATGAATATAGAATACTAATCTTTGGGCAATGTTTTTTTGGGGGGGGCAGCAAAACATCCCACTAAGAAAACCAAATCTAATATCTGCATATTTGAATAAGATTTAATTAAATACATAAATAAATACATAAAATGTTGTTCAGTTGGATAGGCTAGATTCTCTAACTCTGTTCCTTCCATCTCCATATTGTACATTATCTTCTTTTTCTCTCCTTGATTCTCTCCACCACCACCACTAGTTGATGCAGCAGGATCAGGTCCAAGTTTAGTTAAGCTGTTAAAAGGGAATTGGCTGTGTTGTACCTCTAGGGCTAGAAAGTAAAAAAAGATATTTAGTGTAGCCTTTCCACCTGGGCTCCTAAGATGGGTGAAGTTTTCTGTTCAGAAGACATAATGCGGTCTAGCTTGTTGTCATCCTCTCCGAGTTCTCCTTTTCTGTCTGCCTACGTTCTGTACCCTGCTTACTGTCCTTCGCCTGCCAGTGGCCATTCACATCAAGTCCAAATTCTGGCATTCAATGCCCCTCCGGGAGTCGTGCTCCATGTCTGCAGGCTACAGTCTATCGTCACTCAGCAGCTTGCGCTCAGTTACGAGCGACCACTTACCTCACAGCTCCCAGAGGCAGCGTTGCCTTTATTTCACCTGGCCTTGACTTTTCTCTCTTCTGCAGCAAAGTGTCTGGATAAAAGAATTATTCTGAAATATTATGTCGTTAAAAGTTCATCTTTGTTCTGAATTTTTCTGCAGCCCTAAGGATCCCATGCTGGTTTTAAACCCATTGAACACATCTGGTAACTGAGATGCTTCTCTTTGCATTTTGTGCTTGTGCAACCTGTTTTAAATTTGAGGAGTATTTTTGTAATCTGATATCCACACCACTAATAGCAGGTGATGGGAAGAAAAAAAAAGTTTCAGGAATTCATATTGACTTAATTTGCTGGGTAAACTAATGAGGTTAAATTCCATGTCTTGCATCTAAAAGGTTTTAGGTTTTCTGTGGTTTGACAGCACATCTACTACCACATAGTTATCCCACTGACAGATTCTCACACCTGTATTGTGAGTCTCTGCAGGTCATCTAGAGATATAGAGACCTCTTGGTTTGCTTCCATAATCGTGCTCTCTTTCCATTGCATTTCAATTTAGGTGGATGGCTACATGTTTTCAAATGTCCTATTTTCAAATTATGGATAAGACAGAGCTCAATGAAATTATTTATTGACCTATTTCAGCAAACTGGTAGCAATTAGATGGAAAAGAGAAGTAGGCCTATATTTGGCCTGTGAACATTTGACTCCCACAGTAGTATAATTGCTTTGCATGGTGAGTTGATTGGTCAGATCACAAGATAAACTGCCCATGAGTTATGACTCAGTCCTCTAATTGTTCATGCCTACAGTGTTGCTAATCTAAGTGGTTGTTATGATGCATCCCTTTCTTCTTCTTCCATTCCCTGTCTGTCAGTTTGAAATGGCCACACAAACAAAAACTTTTAATAAAGCAGACTGGAGCAAAACAACCTTTTTAGAGTCATTACTGTTGAATTCTCCCCTGACAGTCCTATCTCTTCTCTCCCAAACCTACGCGACACTAATACGTATTGAAAGCAATGATTTTCTGCTGGGTGGATGAGATGTTGAGTTCTACAAAGTGATGTGATAAGTCCTTGTTAAGAAATGGACAGCCTTCATGTTAATAGCCCACGATTAACAGTCCATTTCAAAGGTATTTTAAAAGGATCAGCAATTCCGGTTAATGATTTGGCTCTTTAACTCCACCCACTGAATCCCTACAGATGACCATAAAGGTGTGCTTTCAGAAAGAAGAGACAGAGTTGAAAATATTCAGATACTAAACAAAGAATGTGAGAGAATGGGGCTAGTGTCTCCGTGACATTCGCTAACCTCAACCTTTTGCTATATCCTAAAATCATAATCCTATAACTAGGTCGAAGAAACACAAGAAATTCCCTTCTTGAGTGTGTAGTGTAGAAGTCCACCGCAAACGACAACTATAAATTACAATTTAACAAAAGTGTGTCTCGCTTGGTGTAGGCTGGTGCTACAAATTATACACACACTGACCTTTATGTTATTGAAATAACATAAAGGCATTAGTGGATATCAGGTGCAAACGCAAAGTTCTGCTGCATGCACAACACCTTGCAACAACAAAAAAAGGATGCTTGACTGTCGAAAGCCAAGTTATATACCCTGCAGATATAAGGGCATTCACTAATCAGCTGTATCCAACTGCTTTACAGCAAACTGTAAAGGAACTTGAAGCTATTACCCAAGAAAAAGAATTGCTGCACCTCACAGACTGTTAAACATGGCCTTAAGTGTATAAGTGGAATAACATCATTGAAAATAGACAGATATAGCCCAGGGTTATAATGGACTCTAAGTTGATGCTTAGTTGACTTTTATCTTCACACAACTTTAACTAAATGTTGTCCTTGATTTTTGTTTTTTATTCGTAGTGTAAGAAAAGGACAACGGACTGGGAGCTCTGTTATGCAATTATTTCCTTTCTTTTGTATTTATATGTTTGGCCTTCCTGGTGTGACTGACTGTATTTGAATGCCAAAATATTGATCTGATACATCCAATGTGGTGAAAAAGTGTGTGGCTTCTTACAGATTTCTTACAGATTTCATCAGTCTTTGTCAAACCTACATGTTTCATATCAGGAAAGGAAATACATTTTTAGACAAATTTAACCTGTCACATAGTTTTCAGATGATAAAATTATTCATTAAGCATAATTGATCAATCATTCTTACTAAAGTATTTACAACTGAGCAATTTTGAAATGAGAATTTCATTTATTAAGAGAAAAGTAATTTGAACAAACTTGGCCATATGTAAATTAGTAATTGCCCCTTATGAAGCTAAAAATCAAGCTTAATTAACAACAACAGCTAATTTGAATCACTGCCAGACTTGTAGGATTAGGAATGTATTTACTGTAAGTAGAACCCATCTATTAACATGAAGGCCCAAAGAATTCAAAAAGCCTCAAATCATGTCCTGATCTGAAAAGATACTACAGAGAGGATCATTATACATAAACAAGTCAAATAAAGAAATCATGCAGTGAATCAGGAGTGGCTGGTTTAAATGGATGAAAAATTGAGCAGCTTTACTTAAGCAAACCAGATCTGCAATAATTACTCATATGACACTTTATATAAGTCTTACAAGGGAAAGCAGATTTACAGTCTTGTATTTGTCTTTTCCAGTGGTCTGTTCTTTTATCGTCTGTTCTGCTCTGACAAAAGTTTAACTTTCTGTTTTATAACTGTTCACAAGGACATAACACAAACTGTCCTTGAAGAGAAGTTTCTCATAGGCCGCCTCATGTGGCAAGTTAACTGTCTTGAACTCGGGGAACATAGTCTCATCAGAAAAAATCCTTAAATATCAGCAGCAAACATGTTTTCAGGTGACAGTTGGGTAGATTACATGTGTTGTTTGACCTTGCAAGTATGAATGTGCCCTGAGCAAACACTTTGAAGGCAACAAAGCTGATTACTGCAGACATGGTGAAACATTGGATAGACAGAGTTGGTACAAGAGTTTTCTCACGATGCCGACTAAAATTGATCTAAGAGTGCATCAATGACTTCATCCAAGAAATCACAAAACAACCAACAAGGACATCTAGAACCCCAGGCCCGATGTCCAATTTAAGATTAGAGTTTAGAATTTACCTAGAGAAAAAGACCAGGCAAATTTTGAAACTATGTTAGAGTAACAAGGTCGAAACCACTGCTGACCCACAAGCAAAACAACACCCGTTTGACATAAAAAAAAAAGATAAAAAGGTTTGTGACTTTGAATTCAGTGACTTTTTTCTGCAAGACACTTGTACATTAAACACAGAAAAGTCTACCTTGGAATGGCAAAAAAAAGGGTTTATAGTGGGATATTTAAAGTCCAGTCTCATAACCTTAAACAGGCCATCTACGTTTAACACTAAGGGTAAATTAAAACAATTCTGCAAAGAAGGATGAACCAATGTTTTGTACAGTGATCTAAAAGATTTAGTGACAGTTATCATAAATACTTGATAGTAGTTGGTGCACAAAGGGTGGAGCAACCACTTAACCTACTGAAGTTATTATTTCTGATAATCTGACACAAATTTGTTTGACAAAAAGCTCAAAGGAAAGAAATATGTAAGGGGTTTGAATGTCACGGTTTAATCCATAAACACAACATTTACCCATTCACTTCTCCTGTTTCATTTCAGTTTTTGTTGCATCATAGCAAAAAAATAAACAAATGTGCTGACAATCTGGCATTGCTGCTGCATATGCTATGTGTAAATGTCTATTTTTTCCTACTGTCATAAGAATACAGCTGGGGCTCAGCTGTGAAGAAATAATGCATAGAGTGCGTGTGCATTCTAACACCTGGGACCAAGGCTGTCCAAACTTAGACGCTGAACACATACCATTAGCATCTTCCTTGTTTCAGATTAATTTTATCAGGCCACTGACTTTTGTTTAAATATTTTTTTTTAAATCCTTTGATCTTTCACATCTCTTACAGTGGTTCTTTGTTTTGTGTGCCCGGGGAATCCCTCAGTTCCTTATGAACTTTCTCTCAGATTGGATTCAGTGAAAAATGCCAAGTGAAAAGGTCATCGAGTTACAATCCATATAAGCGATATCAAAGATGGTCAACATAGGAATGAATTGAGTTTCAATGGAAATGCTTTTGAAAAAGGCCTGTTGGGTTTAATAGAATATGAAAATCACATAATTTAACCATTCAGTCCTGTTTGCCGTTCCTTTTTTTAGGGTTGACTGTCAATATTTGTTTGTTTTCTTTCTCTGAAGATGTCCATATGTGGCTGGAGAAAATGCAGGGAAATTGTTTTTTCTTTTGAAGAAACAGTGAGAAGCAAAGAAAGAGAGGAGCAAAGGGAAACTGATATTTTAATCATGTGGGCTGGTTGGCTTGTAACTATGTTTAAAGGCCAGCAGCATATGCCCAGTACCCTTGCGTTTTCATCTGGTTCGGTTAGTTGGCACTAAGAGAGGAACACATTCGCTGAAACACACTGCTCTGTCTCTCTCTGCCTTACAGCAGCGTTTCTGTTTACTCTGCCCCTTCGTCATCCCACTTTTACAGTTTGACTGCAGCACCAGATGTGCAGCCAGGAGCTCAGACTTCATCAATCAGACATGTTCACTTCTGGAATACGTCTATGTTCTCTTGTCTTAAAAAAAAACAGTTTGGTTAAAAAAAATTGTATTTTGGTTGTTTGTTTCAGAAACAGCACAGCAGGAGGTGCCTATATCAAACAGTGCTGCAAAGGTTTCTGTATCGACATTCTTAAGAAGATTGCCAGGAACGTGAAGTTTACTTATGATCTTTATCTGGTCACCAATGGAAAACATGGGAAGAAGATCAACAATGTGTGGAATGGCATGGTTGGAGAGGTAGTGTCATGTTAATTTCTAGAAAATCAGTTATTTATTACCTCTTGGTTTTATGTGGAAACACTTGAAATATGACACTTCCCTTTTTTTCCTTGTATTAAAAAAAATAATAATCCTTTGCAAGAGTCCATTATCTATGACAAAGGTATCACAACATTTCTTGTTTAAAGTATTGCCATTGCAAAGGATGCTGATTTTACTGGATGTTTTACATCAGACACAATGAATTTACATTGTAATGTACATGGCAATGATATATTTGACCAGCTTAAGTATCTTTAAAGCTACAGTGTGTAATAATTACAGGGATATACAGTCAGAAATTTAATATATTATACATAACTATGTTATTTATCATCCTCTACATGCTCAGCCTCTTAACCTTAATATTTGCGTTGCCTTAGAATTCGTTATTTATAATTACATAGGAGCGGGTCTCGCAGCCATGGAGGCAGACATCTTTGCGCTACGGCAACGCAGAGCCAACAAACTAGCGATTGCGAGATCGCCCATTACGCTCGAAAGTAACTACGGCAAGTTGAGAGAGATGAACTGAGACGGTACTGAACACACAGACTAATGAAATACTATCTGTAAAATTATCTATATAAACAAACCTCATCACTTGAGAAGGTAGGTGATGCGGACGTCGTGGAAGACATTTTGTCCCGTAACGCTCGCCGTACTGTTGGGGGGGAGAAGCGGTGGGGGGGAGATGTTCATGTTGCTGCGGTCTGCAGTCTGGACGTTAGATGTCGCTGAAAATTACACACTGTAGCTTTAAGTGGCCTTGGCACAAAAAAACATGTACATTTCTAGAGTCTAAGTGTCGAAATATTGTTGAATTTTTTTTGGGATGATTAAAATGAATGGAAAATATTACTTAATTGAATCTATAAACACAAAATTAGAAATTTAAATTGCATTAACCTGTTTTTTCAGATTCTATTTCACCTTTCAGAGGTTTTATAAATACTTATTATTTACTGTTTAATGTAAGACCATGGTAAAAGTATTTAAGTAAAAGTAAAACTACATGTATTATATGTATTATATACATGTTTTGGACTTAAATGGTCATTTAAGAAAATAAAAAATTTGAAAATGAAAATTTAAGAAAACAAAATGTAAGAAAAAATAAAAAATAAACTTAAAAAACAATTCTATGTGCAGATATAGGTTTATTTCCCTTTTTTGCTCACTGTGTTGATAAAGACAGCATAAAAAACATATTGATTCTAAATAGTTTTCTTTTTTTATTTTTCTCTTGTATTAACATAATTAAAGTTACAACATTTAAAAAAGATTTGAGTAAATTTAAACTCTAAAAAAATGTAATGGAAATGGGTTGTCCCAACCGATCCATCATCTACAATGGTTCCCAGCCCCCTTTATTCATCCATGTTGCTGTAAAACTGTACTTAACTGGAAAGAGTTTAAGCTCTTGATTTGACCTCTCTTGCAGTTGGTACAGCATGTAGTTGTTTATATATTTATTTCATATAATTCAAGCCAATTTAACAAAAAGGTGTAATAGGAAAAGATAAAAAAACAGATTCTCAAAAAAGAGGAAAAGATTAAAATATGATTTTGTTACTAGCTTTTGGAACAGCTGCTAAACTAACACAAATCAATATAATATTACAAACCAAACCACAGTTAACGTTTTCTATCGCTATATGTTAAGGAAAACACTCTATAGCTATAAAGAACAGCTACATAAAGAAAATGTTGTCAGACATTTTTAAATTTAAAACACATATAATAAATGTACAAAAGATTAAAACTTAAATCTGGGATATTTACCAGCCTTATTTAATGATAGTTCCAAAGTCAGCATGCTCAATTTGCAGCATGGAAATATTTGGGGTGGTTGAGGTCATTTTAAAGCAACATTTGAACCCTGCATCTATGGGTTTTTATTTACCAGACTTGCTAACTTTCATAGCCTGTTTATAATGTTTGACTCAAAGGGTATTAATCTTTATAACAGCAATGAGTTTAATGGATTTAAAATCAAGGGCCCAATGTTTCCCTTTAAGTGTAATTCATAATAATGCTGTAAAACAAATGCTAGACGTGTATTCTCTCACTTTCCTTCTTGTAATTTTGTACTTTACAGTTAAAAAAATCAATACATTTGTTTAAATTTTGCATTATAATTTGAGTATATAAATTACCTTTTAATTAATCATAAAGAACAAACAAATAAACCAGTGAAACAGGATAATAGCATTGTAAATATTTAGGAAAAAACAGCTAAATTAAACCATAGAAAATAAATGGCAAATTTTATTTTTAATTGCGAGCAATAGGTCAAAGTGACCTCCACCAGTAGCTGAACATTTGCATTACTGACCACTATCACTGTGATATTTCACATCCAAACCCAAACTGAAAAGCCACGAAGAATCTGAGAGAGGCTAGCTCTGAGTGTTAAGATTATTTTTTACATTTCTCAGGTGGTGTACAAGAAGGCCATCATGGCTGTGGGGTCACTGACCATAAACGAAGAGAGGTCAGAGGTCATCGACTTCTCTGTGCCCTTTGTGGAGACTGGCATCAGTGTCATGGTGTCACGCAGCAATGGAACTGTCTCACCCTCTGCATTCCTTGGTAGGTATTTCAGCATTTCGTCAATAAAATGTGTTTTCCCATTTCAGTTTTTTTCAGCCTTACACCGTGCTGAGCCAAATACTAGAGGCAGAATAATGGAGAGATGCTATCATGTTGGCAAAATCCCAAATATGAAATGGAATACTTAATTTACAGACTATATGATGGCCCAAATCTACTTGTACTCTGACTTTATCTGGGCCTTAGCACCCTGAGCACATTAATATTTCTACCAGAGCAGAGCAAGTAGAGCATGCCAGCTGTTTCTTTTTCCTGTTATTTTTTTGAAAAGACAGCTTAGACAAAGCTGTCTTGATGTTTGTCTTCTTCCTCTTCTTACTCTTCTTCCACTTCTCCAATTGTTCAGATGATGAGAAACTGAAGCACTCCTCAGTGCTTGCCTAATGTCCTGTATTGTTGCTGGAGTACAGTGGGGTGGGGGGTGTTGGTCTCTGTGTGTGTCGGTCCCAGTGCATCAAGGCATGTGTCTGAATTACAAAGGGAAAAAAAGTGTTTAGGGTAATGCCTAATATATCTGGGCATTTTCGTATAGATGTAAAGGATGTGTGGAGAATGAATGTGCTTTGGCTGTGTGTACCATGTGCGTGTGTGTGTGTTAGTGTGTCAAGCAGGGCTCAGGGTATCAGTTACGGTTCAGTATCTCTCGCACTCATATTAGAGGCACCTCAGCGCACAATCTCTCAGGGTTGGCTAACCCTGGCAGTTACATACTTACACATGCAGTGGCACAAATACACACACACACATCAACATAGAAATTGTCTGGGATCAACATCTCTGGCACTCATCGCGCTCTCTGAACTCCTGCCCTGCTGCACACCGAATGCAGAATCATTCCCACACAAATAAATCATACACACATGTCGATAGTCGGGGTACATCGGATCGCCAAGAGTTTGAATCTCATCTCCCCCACCTTCCCCCCCCCCTGCCCCAAGCCTCTCCCTCTCTCAGCTCTCATCCAGGGGAATAATGAAAAATATGGAAATGTGCTCCTTCAAACTCTCTATGACTAACTCTGTCCCTCTCCTTCCTTCCCTAGCTTCTTACTACTGTTTCCTCCATCATATTGTGTAACTCCCTCCCTTCCAAATTCTGTGTTGTTATTTTTTTCCCCCTCCATCTCCTTACTCTCTTTGACGTCTCTCCAGTCCATGGACTCAGTTTCACTAACACTGAGTGTCTCCTTCTCTTCCTTCTTCCAGAGCCCTTCAGCGCATCAGTTTGGGTGATGATGTTTGTGATGCTGCTCATTGTCACAGCCATCGCCGTCTTTCTCTTTGAGTTTGTCAGTCCACTGGGCTTCAACCGCAACTTGGCCCAAGGCAAAGGTAGACTTGCGCGCACACATGCAATCAGGAATATCACACCAATCATTTTCCCAGCAGTAGGAAGCAGCAAATCCAAGTTTACCCAGAGGCAAGAAAAAAATGACCTATTATTGCTCAGTTCATGCAAACGCTAGAACACATTTCCATTTTTTTTCCCAAAGCTGCTTACAAGGACTTTTGTTTGAAAGCACCATCTAAACATAGGACCTGAGGCCATCCTGTTAACTCTTAACTCACTGAATTTTAATCTAATGTACAACTTCTTTGGAAACTAGTAGGTTAAAAATGAAAAACATTTCTTTCATTAACCTGAATATGATGCAGAAAATTCACATTCAGTTAATTTTTATCTCTCAGGGTGATAAAATATTTTGACATCTAAGTAGAGTAAATTATTAATTTTATAGCATAAATTCACAGTTTTTTCCCAAACAAGATGGTGCCCCCTTTAACCAGGGAAACAGCAACCTGTGAGAACAACAAAGATGCACGTCTCTGGTTGTAGGTCAACATTTATGAATCTGGTGTTTTTGAAATAGTAACAAAACCCACTCCACCCACAGTGAAACATTTTAGTGGCTGTATTTCTCCTACGGGGAGAGGGAAGGTTTAGCTAAAAACAGTGCAATAATAGATTAAAACTTGTTAGAAAGTGCAAAAGACTTAAAGGGGACCTATTATTCTTCCTTTTAAACAAGTTGGGGTATGCCTATGGGCTATAAAAACATGTTCACTACACTTTCTGCACAGAATTGTTCTCAGATAATGAGATTTCACCTCCTTAGTTCCACCTATTTTGATCTCCTTTTGGAACGAATCGCTTAGGTCACTGTCACCTTTATGCAAATAAGATATAGCTTACCCGCAGGGCCGGCGATTGCTATAGGCGAGCTAGGCAATTGCCTAGGGCGACAAATGTGTTGGGGGCGCCCTCTATACTTAGCGTCGCCCTTAGGCTTACTTCCCATTAATCATAGAATTAGAAAAAAAAGCGAATTAAACCGGTTATGAAGCGTCCGTCAGTATGACTTAAGCTTACGTATATATAAATAGCAAAATATGAACAAATAAATATACCACAGTTTTTTTATTTATTTTTTCACATTTAAGAGAAAATCGGAAAAGATTCTGATCTCTTTTCAAGCGCCCTCCAACCCGGAAGTCGTGACGTCAATCACTGCAGCATGTCCACCAATATTTTGGAATGAAATTGTAAGCAAACAGATATTAAAAGTAAAACAAGTGAATTCTGACACTTAACTTTGCTCGCGACTCGAGGATGGCTGAACGGAAAAGACTCCCCTCTCCTCCTCCAGCTGCTGCCGCAGTCGGCCCGTCTTAATCATCCACTCAGAGTACCACTGGTAAGCGCACACAGACTTTGTAGCTTGTCCGGTCAGTTAAAAATATTAATTGTGAAATCCGGCTTGTAATCGGAAGCATACAAGCTAGTTAGCTTGAAAAGTAAATAAAGTTTCAGACGTGCTGCGTGATGATGTGTTCAGATTGGCTCAGTAAAATGACAATTAGGTTATCATGATGCGTTCAAGTGTAACGTAAAGAAAACGGGAAATTTTGTTTTTGGCGAAAAACATGAGTAATACAGTTGTATATTGCTCTATATATAATTAAACTACTGATGCCAACATTTATTAAAAATTACATTTAATTTAAAATACAATTTTTTATTTGTTAAATATTTTCCTAATCACTAAAAACATGATGAAAAGTGACAGTAGACAATATATTCACCAACAATTGTGAAAATATATTCTAGTTAGTTTTATGTCATTTCCAAGTGGCCTATTACATTAGCCATGTTTATTGAAGGCTAGAAACGTTTTTGTTATGCTCACTTGTTAAGCAATAGAAGCAATACCAGTTCTGTTAATAAAATTTTGTTGCATCGTCTTTCCACCAAATAACAGAAAAGTATCGATAGTGGTATCGATAAAGACTCGGATCGATAAGGAGTATCGATAAAGGTATCGATATCAATAAATATTAACGATCCCCATCCCTAATGTTGACATTTTTTTCTCAGAATTATGTGCTATATTATTAGCTTGAGAATGGGTAGAAGATACTAATATAAATAAAATATTTTGTAGTGATTATCTGCATTGAGTGTTCAAAAGGGATGTACAGGTGCTGGTCATAAAATTAGAATATCATGAAAAAGTAGATTGATTTCAGTAATTCCATTTAAAAAGTGAAACTTGTATATTATATTCATACATTACATACAAACTCATATATTTCAGATGTTTATTTTGTTTAATTTTGATGATTACAAATGACAACAAATGAAAATCTCAAATTCATCATATCAGAAAATTAGAATATTGTGAAAAGGTTCAAAATTGATGGCCCCTGGTGCCACACTCTAATCAGCTAATTAACTCAAACCACCTGCAAAAGCCTTTAAATGGTCTTTCAGTCTAGTTCTATAGGCTACACAATCATGGGGAAGACTGCTGACTTGACAGTTGTCCAAAAGACGACCATCGACACCTTGCACAAGGAGGGCAAGACACAAAAGGTCATCGCTAAAGAGGCTGGCTGTTCACAGAGCTCAGTGTCCAAGCACATTAATAGAGAGGCGAAGGGAAGGAAAAGATGTGGTCGAAAAAAGTGTACAAGCAAGAGAGATAACCGCACCCTGGAGAGGATTGTGAAACAAAACCCATTCAAAAATGTGGGGGAGATTCACAAAGAGTGGACTGCAGCTGGAGTGAGTGCTTCAAGAACCACCACACACAGACGTATGAAAGACATGGGTTTCTGCTGTCGCATTCCTTGTGTCAAGCCACTCTTGAACCACAGACAGCGTCAGAAGCGTCTTGCCTGGGCTAAAGAGAAACAGGACTGGACTGCTGGTGAGTGGTCCAAAGTCATGTTCTCTGATGAAAGTAAATTTTGCATTTCCTTTGGAAATCAAGGTCCCAGAGTCTGGAGGAAAAGAAGAGAGGCACTTCATCCACGTTGCTTGAAGTCCAGTGTAAAGTTTCCACAGTCAGTGATGGTTTGGGGTGCCATGTCATCTGCTGGTGTTGGTCCATTGTGTTTTCTGAGGTCCAGGGTCAACGCAGCCACATACCAGGAAGTTTTAGAGCACTTCATGCTTCCTGCAGCTGACCAACTTTTTGGAGATGCAGATTTCATTTTCCAACAGGACTTGGCACCTGCACACAGTGCCAAAGCTACCAGTACCTGGTTGAAGGACCATGGTATCCCTGTACTTAATTGGCCAGCAAACTCTCCTGACCTTAACCCCATAGAAAATCTATGGGGTATTGTGAAGAAGAAGATGCAATACACCAGACCCAACAATTCAGAAGAGCTAAAAGCCACTATTAGAGCAACCTGGGCTATCATAACACCTGAGCAGTGCCACAGACTGATCGACTCCATGCCACGCCGCATTGCTGCAGTAATACAGGCCAAAGGAGGCCCAACTAAATACTGAGTGCTGTACATGCTCATACTTTTCATGTTCATACTTTTCAGTTGGCCAACATTTCTATAAATCCTTTGTTTTTATTGGTCTTCAGTAATATTCTAATTTTCTGATATGATGAATTTGAGATTTTCATTTGTTGTCATTTGTAATCATCAAAATTAAACAAAATAAACATCTGAAATATATGAGTTTGTATGTAATGTATGAATATAATATACAAGTTTCACTTTTTAAATGGAATTACTGAAATCAATCTACTTTTTCATGATATTCTAATTTTATGACCAGCACCTGTACAAATAATCATCAAAATATATGAAGTTATGGCTGTTCATCATAGAATATGTGAACAAAAAAAAAAACAACAACTTCAAACTTTTTATTTTGTAATGGTATTCATAAAAGCACTTTTGTTTGTAGAGGGTTAATCCGTTCTTTAATCACTAATCAATGTCAGAAATCAGGGTAAATATACCTGATATATTTTATTTAGAGGAAAATTTTGTTTATCTCATTTCTATTTATGTTCAAATGATTTAATTGAACTGGAAAAGAAAATTTAATTTAATGTTTATCAATTACTTTTTATGTAGTCCTTGGTTGAAGAATTTCTTAAATTTATTATTTTTTATTGTTATTTGGTAATTTCTGAAATTGATTTATTTAATATTTGTTTAATGTGTGTTAAATTTGTTAATTGTCTGAAATAAATTCATTCAATGATTCAATCCAGTTTTTTAGTTATACTTTACCTAAGTGTCCTTACAGATGGTTAAAAGTGTTTTTGCACAGTCCTAACTTTGAGTGTGTAATAAATTATTTAAAATAAGAGGTACTGAAACCTATTCTGGTATTTGTCTATGCATCACTCCATGCTAAGTTACAGTTTTTACTGAATGCTTAAACACAACCTTGATTCTTATAGCACAATTTCTAAAACTATTAATACTTATAGCAAATCCACTCACTGAACTCAATGAAGCACTGAACAGATGCTGAAAACAGTATTCGTATTTAGCACGGCAAAAGTGAGCGGGGGGGGGGGGGGCAAAACTCAATCTCGCCTAGGGCAACCAAAGGGCTAGAACCGGCCCTGCTTACCCGTTCCTCAGAGTAATGATTATACTCACTCTCTACACTGGAAAATAACTGTAAAACGATGCAGAACAGTGCAACCATCTTTTGACCCTGAGTCAAATGCTGATGCAAAAAAAAACAATATAATAATACAATTTAAATCTAGTGTATATTCTCCAAATGTGGCTACAGCAAGCTGTTAATGTAATATCCCTGGTAACAAGTTGGGCTTACAACTCTAACAACCACTGTTTACATTTTGGAGAATTTGCCATCTGTAAAAGGTTTAGTGCTACACTGCAAAAAATTAAAAACCTAATTAAGTCATTTTTTCTTAAAACAAGTACATTTTCCCTTAAAATTAGGAGGTAAATGACACTTTGCTAATGGAACAAGACAATTTACATTCAAGAAAGAAAAAACAATTGTATTGTCTTATTTCAAGTGCATCTATCTTATTTTAAGAGTAAAATACTAATTCATTTGGTCGATTATCTTTTTTACTTACTTAAATAAAGGGTAAATACACTAAATATAAGAAATTTTTACTTATTTCTAGATTATTTTACAGTGTACACAGCAACGGTTGCCTGATTACAGCTAACCCTACTGCACGTTAGGTCTCACTGACTCCTCTTTTATCCTGTATCATTTTCATATCAAGCTCTAAACACGACCTATAATGTTTTATTACACGGTCACTGGGAAATGAGCTATGTCAGCATCAGTTCTCAGTCCCAAATCCAGTGAAGTTTCCTCCATGAGTCAAATGTGTATCTGATATTTACTTTGACAATTACTGGCTTCTATCATATTTGTTTTGTTTTGATTCACTCTTTTTAGTGGATTTTGACTAGATTTTTGTCTTTAAACTACTGCTTCTTCCTCTATTATTACTCCTACTTCGGAAACAACCATGACTTCCTGTATCAAAGCTGACAAGAGCACACATCCAGCATCAATTGACATCACACCCATAGGACTGTGCAGAAAAATTGGCCCCTGAACTGTAGCATATTATGCAGCACACAGCCTGTTTAAGGCAGTGGAGAGATACATTTTAACATTTCATCACAATTCCTGCCTCTAGTTCCTCTGAGTAGCGTATTGTTAGTTTTAGCTTGTACTTAATGACAAATAATCTTCCTGCCAAACAGCAATACATGGCACCTTATTAAGTATTCACTGTGTCCTACGCGAAGTGATTTTTTTTTTTCCAAATTTGTTTTCTTGGGTAATCCAGTTGCAAGATTTTAATCAAAATGATGGCATGAAGCTCTGTTCTGCTTGACTGTGAGAATGTACACATGCTGTTATTACGGCAACAACAAAACATTTGCTTTTTTCCGCTACAACTGTACAGCGCATACAGCAGTAAAACCAGCAGACCAAATTTACTCCTTTTATAATGATAAAGTGGGTGGAGCTCTGTCTGGTTGGTGAAGCTGGGGTTGTTAGGTGAGAGGCAGTAAACATTGATTGTGACATAATAATCAGTGCAGTTTTCAAATGAGTCCTTTTTTTAGACACCAAAAGAAAATTTGCTTATCTCTGGATAATGGCTCGATTTTTTTAAGAACTTGTGCTTTTTGTACTATGGGGAACCAACTCTGCCATATCTAAAAATCATATGCAGAAATAAATAAATTTTAAAAAATACAATAAACAAATAAATGTAAGTAGAGATTAAATTATACAGTGAGACATATATTAATATATCTCTTTTAATTAGCTTCTTTATATATTCACCTTTGTAATAGTTATGTTATTTATTTATTTTCCTATATAATCTTCAACTCTGTTTATTTATTTTATCATTTTGAAGTATTTATTTATGTTCATGATATATTTTTGTCTGTTTTATTCTTCCTTTGTATTTCTTTACCCTCTTTATTTGTTTAACACTATTTATTCCTGCCTGTTGTTTTTACATTTCTATATGCATTTCAAAATACAAAGGAAGAATAAAACAGACAAAAATATTATATCATGCACATAAATAAATGCAAAAAAAAGTAATAAATAAATAAAGTTGAAGATTATAAAGGACAATAAATAAATAAAGAAGCTAATTAAAAGAGTATAATTTAATTTCTACCTACATTTATTTGTTTATTGTATTTTGGGGGGCAATTAATTTTATGATTATTTATTTTTTGAGCATTTATTTATTTTTGTAGATGGTTTTTGTAGACCTGTTTAAATAAATTAGCAGGGATTTGGCAGCAACAGTTTGGTGGGGGGGAGGGGGGGGGTATTCTAGCAACTTTAAATCATAAAAAAGTTTGATGAAGCTATTTTGACAATGTCAAGACAGTGTCTTTAGTGTTTCATAAAGTCTATCTTGGCCTCACCATCATATTATCTTCTTCTGCTTTTTCTTTTTCTTTTTTTTTGTCTTACCTCCTTCCGGATTGTTAGACCCCCATGGTCCATCTTTCACCATTGGAAAGGCCATATGGCTTCTGTGGGGTCTGGTTTTCAACAACTCTGTGCCTGTGCAGAACCCAAAAGGCACCACCAGTAAATTCATCGTCTCCGTGTGGGCCTTCTTTGCTGTAATCTTTCTGGCCTCCTACACTGCTAACCTGGCCGCTTTCATGATCCAGGAAGAGTTTGTGGACCAAGTCACGGGACTGTCTGACAAAAAGGTACATTTTCACAAATATAGGCACAGACATACATATATATACAGTACACACATGCACACTCACAGTCAGGGTTGCTCTTGTAATGGATGCCAGGCCTGCGGCCAGACAAGGGTCTCTGGGGAGCGCCCTCGGGCTTCACAGCCCAAACCCACTGGCCGTCCCTGTCACCTCACTAACACTGCCAGCACAGCAATGCCACAGACACACGCACTCACACACACACACAGGCTGCAAAGATCAAAGGCGAGTGTGTGTTTAGTTCTCAGAGCTTGGCAGTGTCAGCAGAACCCAAGCCAGTCTTACACTACACTGGAAACGCAATGATGATGACTGATGAGTCCTCTCTGCTGTCTTTCCTTTCTCCTTTTCCCTCCGTCTCCTCTTGTCACTCTCCTCCCTTTCTTCCCTCCCTCTTCAGCGCCTCTCATTCATTTTTTTTTTACATTTTTGCCCCCATTACTGCTGGGACTTTCTTTTTCCTCTTTTTCTTCTCCCCCTTCTCTCCTTTTTCTGATGTCACTGACCTGTGCCTTTCATCTTTGCCTCTCCCTCTGTGCTCTTTCCACTCATCCAAATTACACTTTTTTAACAACTGCCGTTTCTCTTGCTTTCATTATTTCTATCCCTGCAGTTCCAAAGCCCGTATTCCTACTCCCCTCCATTTCGCTTTGGGACGGTTCCCAACGGCAGCACTGAGCGCAACATTCGAAAGAACTACCCAGATATGCACCAGTATATGACTAAATACCACCAGACAGGCGTCGTGGATGCGCTGGTCAGCCTCAAGACAGGGTAATGTAAACTGGTCGACCCTGTCAATGTCACCTTAGAAATCTTGACAATGGAAGACAATATCTGTTTATTTGTGTTGTAAAAATGTTAAAAAATTATCTAAGCCCATGGCTTAAACTTGCTAAAATACTGCAGTAGTTTTGCTCAGTGTTTCTCTCACTGACAGTAAAATGTTTGCAAGTGCTCATTATAGACTCTTGCTTCTGCAAAAAAAAAGGAGAAGCTGCCAACACAGGAAAACTGTAATTTGCTCTAGAGTCGTCTACCCTTTATTCTCCCTCTGTAATACACAATAGTAGCAGAGCAGGTTTTTAGTGTCCCATGGGCTTTAATCTTTAGGGTATTTTCTACAAACATAATTTTAGTTTTTGCTTTTGCATTAATTACTTTATTGAGATGGCACAGCAAATGAAAAAGTTTGTTTCTTACATCTCACACAGTTATACAACTCCAAACCACTATAATGAATGTTTTTGGCACAGTGATCAATAATTAAATACATCATAAGTAAAAAATTCTGCAGAAGAAAATCTAATCACTTTTGTTTGGGATGACAGAACCAATGAAAGATGCTCTCTGTCCACATTATACTGTTTTTCGTTTGTTTGTTTTTTAAGTGAGTCTAATGAATTATTAAAACAGTCTTAATAATCTGTGCTACAACCAATAAAAATGTGTTTATTAAATATAAGCCCTTTGGTGAACAGTTACAGTGTTAGGAATATGTTTAATAGAACCCATAGGTTGTATTTATTCAATTATATTTAGACATTTAAGGACACTTAAACACTTTCTGATGTCTCAGCCTCATATTGGAGGTATCTAGAGAGCACTTTGCATTTGTTCGCACCTGTGCTTTAAATGTATACAGAAGTAATTTCCCTCTGGGATTATTTAAGTATTTCTGATTCCGATTCAAGCAAGATTGCATCATTGCCACATGCTTTTTTCTCGGTTTTTGTATTAAAGGTGAAGAGTCCTGCAAAACAAACATACCTTAAGTATTATAGCTTATCTCTGCTTTATTTTTTTTATTTCATGAGAATATGTAGAAACTTTAAATCTTTACCAGTTTAACTATCATGTGATAAATGTCCTTTTCCCAAAGACTGCCTCCAAAATAAGAAAAAGGAGAGAACAGGCCTGTTACAGGTAAATAAGTCAGATTTCAGTTCACCTTCATCAAGGATAGAATGAGTGCGACAAAAACAACCATTCACCTACACCTAGTGTACCTTTAATTTTGGCCAACAATCGCTCACATTTTATTTTTGGTTTGTTTTGTTCCAAGAGGAACCCATCAAATAGGGCAGTAAGGACAGGGGATTGAACATTTAGGGTGAAAAACATTAAAGCAGAGAGATATATGTTGTTTCACTCCAAGTGTGTATGTTGTGAAGCCGTAAATAAATATGTGGAAAGCACTTCATGTCTCCTGTTAAGTACAGTAGGGGATCTGTGAGGCTATGGGCCTGTTTCACTGGTATCATGATCTATTTGAAATGGCAAGAAATTTCAAATCACATCTGGTTAACTCTAGCAAAGAACTAAAAACTTTGAGTCAGTTCAGTATTTTTAATTAGTATAGTATAGTAGTAGCCAAATAAACAAAGAATGTTTTACACCCCTGCTGAAATCCTAAATGAACATTTATATTGAGCTGAATAGATGAGCAGTTAAGAGAGGATCCAGGACTCAATCTGTAGCTAAATGTACTGTATTCCTTCCCCCACTTCATCTTAATTCAAATGACTGAAACACCTCCTCAGCATTTTATAGGGGTAGAGAAGGCCTTGTAATTACCTTTTCATTTCAATCAGGGGTATTGTACCAGGGGAACCTCTAAACGCTGGATTCCACTGATCTAGAATAATGATGCATATAGACTTGTTCAAAGATCTCTCTATCTCTCTCTGTTGCCCCCTGTCTTAGTGAAATGCTATGGGAAAATCTACAGTTCTGCATGATCAAAGACTCACTGGAAACCATGCTTATTGGACATACATTTAATGTATGTGAGAAATATTATCTCAGAGAACAAGCATCAATATGAAGCACTCAAATGATCTTGCTGGCACTTTTAATAAAACCATATGGTTAGCACTGAAGAGAGGGCTTTTAACTTATCAATAGAAACCTGCAGATTTTTACATAGTTCAGTTTAAAAAAAATAATTGCAGAAGTATGGATATAGTCCATTAATGTTGATGTATAATTAAACTTTATAGCATTTAAAATTTTTCTGGTTACTTTTAGGTTTGAGGAAGGAAGTTATTAACTTTTAAAAGTTACTGGCTGTTAAGGTTTGAACTGCGGGATTGTTTTATCTCACACGTTTCCTTTAGGGAGACTGTTAAAATATCACAGGCAAAACATGCCCATTTCTTCTGGGCCTTTCTCTATCCAAACAACTCAAGGCCCCCACTGGCTACAAATCATAATCTTACAGGCTAATCAAATTGTAAATCTCAGCTGTTATTGAGTGCATCAGGACAATGCCTTCTACAAAGCATGCAGAATATACTCAATGTCTTTAGGGCAGACAAGTTTTTGATTAGCTGTGTTTTCTTAATTCAGAAAACACCAATGTTCAGCGATCAGACAGGAAACACCTAAAGGAAGCTGGTTTTCCTCTGATAAATTATAGAGAAACCCCATGATGGTTCAACACTTAAAAATGCCTGTTCTGCAATTTATTTTATCTTTCAAAAAACATATTTTGTTGTTACATTATTGTAGGCAGTCTTTAAAAGGTATAATGCACTAATTTTAGGTGGATCTAATAGTAGGCCATGGTTAAATGAGACCCTTAAGTCTACATCAAGTGCAATATTCTGAAGGCATAGATAATCAGAATTTATTTAGATGACGCCAAAATGTATTTTTTTTTATCTTACATTGAACACCTTTAGTGTAGCCAAAAGCTGTTGTTAAGCATTTTTATTTGCGGTTTTTACTGTGTTTTCTTTATTTATGGAAGATGGATGGAGCTAAATGCATACATGGGAATCCTAAAAGATAACTGGTTATAGGCTGCAGAACTAGCTACCGAACCAGGGGTTTACCTGCCAACATGACAAGATATAAAGAAAAATCGCTTAAATTATAACAAAATGGCTTGGATGAAAGCATGTGGTGGAATGAAGCAATCAAAGTTCAGACCTAATACCTACCAATAATCTGAGACATCTTGAATTTTAAAATCATGGTATATGTATAACACTAAGTCTGTTAATCTACAGCTGTAGCAAAATGTGGTCCATTCAGAAAGATAAATTAAGGGACTGATTTCCTGACATCATGATTGATTGATTGATTGATTGATTGATTGATTGATTGATTGATTGATTGATTGATTGATTGACTTTATTGATCTCAAAATTTGCACATTCTTATTCCAAGAGTTATCATTCTCCTTTCACTTTAAAATTAAATGATTTTATGTTGGCCTAACAAAAATTTCATATAGAAATAAAAAGACAATGATGAATAATTTTAATATTCTTCAAGTCAGAGAAGAAGAAACTCCAAAATCTGGTCTTTAGTAACACCTTAAATTTCAAATGCTGAGCTTTATATTCATTTTCAGTAAAATGCAAATTGCTACTGTATGAGAAATTATATTTTCAGGTAATTAAAAAAAAATGTTGTCACATTAATATTTCGATTTTAGAATGGAGGTCAGAATAAGGGAACATTGATTCCTTAAGCCAATATTTGATCTGGGATGTTAGTTATGAAAATGTATTCAATAAATAGTGCTAATGAAATGCAAGGAAAGAATAAACCTAAAAGATGGATTATCATCAGCTATTCAGAGTTTAAAAAAGATTATACTAATATTTCTTAATGATCGTAGATTCATTTATTTGTACTATTGTTGTTGTAAAAAAAGAATAAGAATTTAGCAGTTTCCTGATGCTGCTTCTCTAAACTGTTCTGTTCAGCTGGTAGTTTTCATAGTGGAGATTTAACGTCACTTTTGTATAAAACTATCTCTAAATAGACCCTCTTTTAAAGGGGAGAGAAGTTAAATTAATTTCTCATTCATGTTCAACTTTGCCGTTTTTTATTTTAAGCTGCCACTAGCTGAGTCTTATTTAATGAGCAGGATGAAAATTTTTATGGCTTTCAGGTAAATATAATAAAACATAATTTCTGTTACAAGCTTATACAGTATGAGCTTTCATTAAAGTCTTATTAAGTAATCATTCTAAAATAAAAAGTAATGAAAAAAAGGACTAAATTATTAGACTTGATGTTTCACTTTGCTTATTAGCATAACATTAGAAAAACAGCAGTACCTCTGTGTATACATTAAGAACCTGTAGATTTTTTTAAATCCTTCCATTATCTTTAAATTCTAAAAGTCTTTAAAGGCTAAAAAAGGGCAAATTTCTTTTTTTGTATTCACCTTCCTGTTATTTGCTGAATATGTGAACTCTATGTTTGTTTTACAGTCTGAATAAACCGCAGACATGGCTCTAAAGTTAAAAGAAACTAGCTTCAAACATTTCTGTGCAACCCCCAGCTTCGATATTAATGCGTCATGTGTACTGAAAACAGATAACTCTGAGGCTTTAACTCTGAAATAACTTGAACTCTTTTAATATTAGGGGATTTTTACAGTTATTAGTATGATGTTTAATAACAGAAAAATATCACATCTTTTATTTTTATGATAACCTGTTTAGCTTAAACTGGATCTTAGTTATCAGCTTTATGCATCTGTTGTGTTTATACGACAATAATAATATAACGTAGAAAGATTCTCAAGAGATAGGGTTAATGTGAACTATATATGAATAAAAAAATTTTGTTTTAGCAGGGAGAATTTGTATTCACATCCAATATTTTTTGTGAAATACAGTTTTACCTTAATAGTTTTAGAGTATCACTAATGTTTGTCTTTCTGAAATAGATATATCATATTTATCTCTTGAATTTCCTGCCATGTTTATGATGTCTTTAATTCATAGCCTTTTGTTTTATACTAATTTTGTTTTCATCACAGAAAGCTGGATGCCTTCATTTATGACGCTGCAGTCCTTAACTACATGGCGGGCCGAGACGACGGCTGTAAGCTGGTGACCATCGGCAGTGGTTATATATTTGCCACCACAGGTTATGGGATCGCCCTACAGAAAGGATCCTATTGGAAACGTCACGTTGATCTGGCCATACTTAGCATCATAGGAGATGGTAAGATAATGCATTCATCAGAGTTGCAGGACTTTGCAGATCTTTAAAGTGGACAGTTTTCCTTTTTTTCACTCTCCAAAAGCAATCTTGTTCTCCCCCATTCCCCCTTTAGAAAGCTATCAAGGGCTAGTCTTAACACACCATTTCATCATCATTAGTCTGCGTGGTTTGCTATGTGTGTGTGTGTGTTCCCACCATATCCTGATATGTTTACTCCCCCAGATTGTTCTGAATAATAAACCAGGAGATGGTCTGAAATGAAGAAGTAGAATGAGCTAGACAGAAATCAGACCACTAAAGCGCTTTGCTTTACAGCCGACCTTTTCATTCAGGGCAAACACTCTCATGCCTGAGTACACACAAGGACCCTGATAATAATTCCTCCCATCGTGTGTTATCACTCCATCATTATCAAAACCTTACCCCTCCTGTTACAGCTGGTGCTTTTTAATCCATCAGCTGTTCACGTTGTGATTCGCTTGCTAAAAAACTGTCAAAGGAGAAAAATTAACCACAGTGAAAATTAGACAACAGAAAAATACATTTTACAAGGGGATTATCTGCATTTGATTTTATGTAGGTATAGTGTAAAATTTAAAGGTATACCTAAAATGAAACAAATTCTTCCCCTTTGTGTGTAATTGGGTTGAGTCTAGGACTAAAACCTTGAGCAGATTAATCGTGATCAACCAATTATTGAAATAATCATAAAATAATTTTGTAATTCAATCGTTACACTGACTAATATGCTGTAAACAGACTCTAACACATGCCATTTGCTGAATGAATAACCAGCTTAAAGCAGTAATTAAAACCAAAGTCTACAAATATTAATATTATAAGTGTTGTTTATGTATGAAATTCCTACATATTTTCGCTACAGAATAAATTGATTATTTACTCATGGAGAAGCTGCAATTAGAAAAATATTCAATTTATACAGGTAACACAATCATGTTCTTCAACATATTTCTAAGGAAAACAAGCTGATTACGAGGACTCATTGACTCTTTGCAATCCCTCACACTGAGTATGCATACAGAAACCGATAAAGACATAAATTAAACAAGTTTTTTGGCACTCAGGCCCCTGCAGAAGACTTAGAGGATGTAAATCAGCATTCGCTTGGATGATTAACCAAGAAATGGATTAGGGTAGTTTTCACCTGGGGCCTGGACTTTGGTGGTGGAATAGGCCATGTGATGAGTGGGACTGAGAATGAGGGAGCTGATTGGATTGTGGTGGTTGAAAATTCGAGGTTTGCGAGACAGAAGCTGGGCCAGGAGGTGTGGCCCCTGAGTTGAATGGCTGCAGCTGAACGAGAAACATTGCAGGTGGTTCAGGTGAAGCTGATAAGAGTGTTTCAGATTTAATTTACACGAAAGGCTTCATTGACATAAGTATATGTATGTATATCTTTAAACATTTTGCGTTTTGCAAGTCATTTAAAATGTGCCAATAACTTTTTTTATTATAAATGTTAGCATATTTATATATATATATATATAAAAACGGTAGACAGGAGGAGGAAACAAACAATATAATATCTACTATCTATCGATCAATTGATTACTACAATAATCAACAGATGTAGCCCTAGTTGATCAGCAATGAATATCTGTCAAAATTATACCGATGAATAGTTCTTTGCAAATAAATAAATACATAAATAGGTAAAGACTATGCTCCACCACAATTATTCTGCTGAGAACAGAGAACATTTTGCAAGACCAGAAACAACATGAATAAAAGAAACAGCTATGCTCTAAATTGTATTAGTTTATTCTGCAAACATCAATTTTTTCAACAGGTGCTGTGTAAGCATTATTCTTACACACGGAATGAACAAAACGTATTATCTTAACAGTAAAAAGTAACTTTTGATGTCGCTTTTAAACCAACACAGCATGCGATGTTGGTTTATTTCTAAAATATGCTTTTAAATTGACATATTACATTTTATATTAATAATTTAACAAGTGGATGTTATGATAGAAATTAGTTTTTTATCAGGTTTAACTTTCTTGAAAACATATATCGTAATGAATGCATCTTTACAAGTTAAATATGTAAAACAAAAATATTGTAGGAGAAATGATCCCTTAAGCTCTCGTTTCCTTCCTTTGTCTTCTTTGTTTTCATTCATTTGAACTTCCTTCTTTTTTCTAACTGCTCTTTATATTTATCCAGAGGTTTTTGCTTTTTCCCCCTTCTTAAGTTCCTGTTCAATCCCTTTCTTGCTTTCAAGAAAATATACTTTATTTCTCCACTTTTCAAACAGGTGAGATGGAGGAGCTGGAGGCACAGTGGTTGACTGGAATCTGTCATAATGAGAAGAATGAGGTGATGTCAAGTCAGCTGGATGTGGACAACATGGCAGGGGTCTTCTATATGCTGGCTACAGCTATGGGCCTCTCCATTCTCACTTTTATCTCTGAGCACCTTTTCTACTGGAGGCTGAGATACTGCTTCACTGGTGTCTGCTCCGGCAGGCCGGGCATGCTCTTCACTATCAGCAGGGTGAGAGAAAATGAAACACGTATAATAACATTTTTTTCCACTGCTGGAGCCATTCTCAATTTAGTTTGAAATGTGACAGCTTCAGGATCAGTTTTGATTTGTAGGGGACTGGTGGTCACCACCTTTGTAGAATATGTTTGAATTTTTGGCTGTGAAAACCATTTTTCTGCCAAACCTTTACCTGCATATGGGCATTGTGTCTGGTAAAGAGAGAAAATAACATTATAGTCCAGCTGAGGCACATCCATTTGACACCCAATTATCTATAGAAAAGCCTTAATTCTTTATAGCATAGATTAAAAAAGGATCCATGATAATGACAGAATAAGATCATACTGGCTGATCAGTGATGCAAAACTCCTGTTCCACCACATCCCAAATGTCTTCTATTCAGTCTAGTGACTGTTGAGACCATTTAAACTCACTGATATATTCTAACAATTATATCCTCCTAGATATGCCATACAATATAGCCATAAAAAGAAGGGCATTGTCAGCACCTTTGACCAGGTAGGCTGTGTCTTTTAAACAACGCTCAACTGGGACTATGTGACCTAAACTTGAGTAAAGTATCACCCACACCATTATACCTCTCAATTGACACTCATTAGACAGGACAACCTTTTTTTCAAAAAGGTTTTTTCTTCAATCTTGGTGAGTTTGTTCAGTTGTCTGTTGTTTTTTTAACTGACAGAAGGGCCTCCATCTGCTCCACAGTTCGACCTGTTGATTGCTCAGAGATCGTATCTTGATTGTAACATTGGTTATTTCAGTAACTCTTGTCTTTCTATTATCTCAAATCAGTCAGAGTGGTAGTCTAAACATCTGAATTCAATGAGGCATTTTGGCCACTGTTGCTGCTTGCAGTTAATTGTTTCCCTTCGGATTATTGTCTTTAAACACCAGCATTGGCAGTGTAGAAAAATCTTAACAATTTCTAAAATTTTCAGGCCAGGCTGGCTGGCACCAACAAACACGCTACATTTAAAGCCACTTAATTCCCCTTTTCTTTCTTATTCTAATGCCTAGTTTGAATTATTGAATTCATCTCTACCACGTCTTTATGCCTAAACGATTTGGGTTGCTGCCATGTCAATTAATCAATTGCTATTTCTATTAGGAGGCAATTAATATGTTTAACTTAAAACTGATAGAAGTGGATGGATTGATGGATTGAGATTAACAATAATTAGATAAGAAATGAGCTCTAAAGAACTGTTTTTACATATTCTAATTTCTTTTATGCAACTTTCTTCACAACCTGAAACCTACATTTTCTTACTTAAAGTTAGGCTGTGCAGGGGAGCTGTAGAGAACTTATTTTACATGTGTTCTTACACACACATTCACATGTCGGCCTCATGAGTTAAACATTTTGAGAAACATGCAAGTCCCATAAGATAATGCGACCACAAAGGACCCAGTTGAGGTGCAGGCATGCAAACCTTAATGTACACACACAACACAAATGGGGGCACAAAGAATATCCACTTTTACATTATTCATATTTGATGCCTCTGTTTCAGGCAAAGCTTTTATCCCAGCAGCATTTCACACATTAAGTGTCTTACAAAAAACTGTGTGCGATGTGTCTTAGAATGTGTGTCAGTCTCTTCACGTGTACATGCTGTTTGAGCAGCACCACTGGAGGTTAAGTCACTGTAGGAAGAACATCTTCTTGCACTCAGGGCCCCCCTCCCCCCACACTGACATCATCCACTAAATTAAATTTTCAAGCACCTCTGAGAGCAGTTCGTCTGTGGTGATTATCTCTCTTACCCACATTACAAAATAAAATGAGGTGAGGGTTAGCAGTGAACCCACTTAATAAATGAAGTAGGTGTCTATTATTTCACTTTGCAAGAAAATTAGTTGAACACATGTATGAACTTATTTTGGATAATGTCAATGGTTTGCAATATGCTTTTACTTTTTAATGAGCCTATCTCTGTCTTCTCTTTGTGCCGCTGCCCCGGATTTCCTCATCTTCCTTCTTCTCTTTAATTCCCTGTTCTGTGCCCCTCTCAGGGTATATGGAGCTGTATACACGGCGTTCACATTGACATGAAGAAGAAGACACCTGAGCTGGACTTCAGTCCTCAAGCCAACATGCTACACTTACTCAAATCTGCCAAGTCCATTGCTATGTCATCACCCAAACGCAACACTGTCCTTCTTCAACCCAGCATCCTAGATATGATGTCAGGAAAAGGTATTGCACTGCTTTTATAGGCGTGTGGTTTTTAAATGTAGTCTTCTTACAACTTTAAACTCCAATCCCTTTTATTAGAATTTAATTTGATACCAACACAAAGTGGCACATAATGTTAAACCTGAAATAAAAAGGAAATTCGCAATTCCTTTTTGGAGTAGCACACACTTGGTTTTGCAACCTGAAATATTTGCTAAACCTTTGTTTAAAAACTCAGAAACTCAATCTAAATATGTGATATTCTCACTTGGACATATATTAGCACTTTTCTAAATCACTCCAGTAGACCTTTGGTTGCATATTTTTGTTGGTTATGCTACTCAGCCTCACATGAAATAAACGCTTTCACAAGACTTTTAAACAAAGTACACATTTTATGTTCAGTGATATACTTTACATCAAACAGGTTTATTAGCGATTTATAAAGTTTAAGCTCAGTGCATATAAAGGATAAACTATTTTCCTTTGGTTGGTTTCCAAACTGCTATTAGATTAGTATTTGTGTCCAAGCAGGCGTCATGATTAGAGAAGAAATGGTACACTCTGCATGCCAAGGTAATAGAAAATGTATCAGCTAACTGGCAAAGCGTTCATGCAAACATTAAACTGTTGTAGCTGCTGTCTGAGAGCATGTCTTCTTGTCTCCTAGGTAACTCACTCCACAGTCTCCCTCAGAAGGGTCCTGGTCTCTATAGCAACGCTTCAGGTCCACAGGCTTTCCTGTCACTGTCCGGGCGACATAAAAACCACCTAAACAATTCTGCACCATTTCCAGGACAACAACAAGCCCCCACTCTCCAGACCAGCCCTAACAAGCCCCAGCTGTCAATCACAAACGACAATGGCAAGAACCGCCTTGCGGGGCCTGCCATTGCTGCATCAAAGCCACGGGCCCTATGGAAGAAAAGTGTGGAGACGCTGAAGACTCAGCCAAGTGTTGTGTCTCCAGGGGGCCCAAGCCCCACCCCAGCTTCAGGGACAGGACCTCCACAGATGAAGAGCCAGCGCTACCTGCCAGAAGAGCCACAACCGTCTGACATATCAGAGTGTTCAAGTCGGCCACAATCACACAAAGACTCAGACTCCATGGGTGCAAGGGGTGGATTCAAGCCAATCAATCAGCTGAGGAAAAGGGGCGGAGGTGGTGGTAGTGGAGGAGGAGGAGGTGGTGGTGGTGGAGGTTCCAAGATCTATTCCATTGACTCTGACCAGGCCAGCCTCCAATCTGCTCCTCTGTACCAACGAGACAGCCAGGGGGGAAGTGATGAACACAGTTACCCCCCTGACCTCTTTCCACCTGACAGCACTTACTCACACCAGTCAGATGCACCCATTATGCAGCTAAGCGCCAGCCTCCTCCACCACAGTCACAGCGCCGAGGCTGACCTGCACTCCCTGAAGGACAAGAAATACAGTACCTACACACACAGCAGGTAGGATGTCCTATCAAAACTAAACTGAGGTTCATTCACAGGTTTGTGTTGTCTCCTGTATAATCGTTATGTCTTTCTCCACTCTATGCAGCGCAAAGGACAAATCAGCAAGTTCTTTCGAAGCTCCAGGGTCAGGCTCAGCGACACAAGGCTCCAGGCCAAGTCACTGTCGCACCTGCCTCAGCAAGCTCAGTGGTTATTCTGGTCTGTACACTGTTCGCTCCCCTCAAGCTCGCTGTGATGCATGTGCCCATCTGGGAAACCTGTATGACATCAGTGAAGACCACCTGCACTCACACTACAGCCACACCCACCCACAAAGCAGTGACATGTTTACTCACTACCTTCCCCAGAGTGAGCTAGACCTGGTGGGTGAGGGGGACGGTCTTGTCAGCCACTTTGAGCCAACCCCATCTTCACCATCTCCTCTGCCCACCTCTCCATCCGCCCAGCACCTTCAGTTAAGTCGTCAGCACTCCTACGAGAATGTGCTTCCAGATGGCATTCCTGAGCGACAGTCCCAGTCTCACCACCACATGCGAGGACTCAGCCTGCCTGACAGAGATCGGGACAGGGAGCTGATCCTTGATGATGGGGCTTATGCCAATGTTCTCACAATACGCTCTGACCGGCCATACAGCAGCCGCAGCCCACCCTCTCCATCTCCATCCCACCACCACAGCTTGGACATCCCAATGCCTATGCCACGGCGCTCAAAGAGCCTTCTGCCAGATCGCCCGTCGCATAACCCCTTTCTGCATTCAGCCCCAGGCACAGCACAACGAGACTCCACCTCCCAGGCTACCACGCGCTTGCCGCAGAAAACTTCCTCCCACGACCTCTATAAACAGAGGATGCAGCTGTCGCTCACCCTCGGCAACCATGGCAGCCATCATGTCAACCAGCATGGAGGCCAAGTCGATCAACAGGTGTTTTACCCTCAGCAGGAGCCTCCTGTCGTGGCCTACATGGTCCCACCTGCTGCCTCGCAGCCAATGAGCTATGTGACTGCACCGCGAGCCTCGAGTGCAGGTGGAAACCGGCCCCGGCTCTACCGTCGCATGCCGAGCATTGAGTCTGATGTCTGAGAGTCACAAAAACACACGTTTACTCTCACTAAAAACATACAAAGGCAGGCATGTAAGGAGAAGGTGTGTGTGACTGGACCCGGCAGCTCTGTTCCGAAGCACATATGAAGATACAAACACAGACAGACACACATAGATGTGAAAAACTCCAGGCTCAGCAGTGGACCAAAGGGGTTAATAGAGATACAGAATAAATACATTTTCCTATTAAACCCTGTGCAGGGCAGGAAAGGGGCCACAGGGACACCTGGAGGCAAAGTTGCAAAATTAATAGTGTGTGTGCGTGTCAGTGTGTGTACTAGCCTAAAGCTGTGGGCAGCGGGGCACAGGCTGACAATACTTCTAACTAGAAGGATGGGACTCCTTGTGGAATAAGTGGAATACTGATCGCAGAATATAAGGCCAACAGTGGGATCAGACATCAAAACCAACCAAATGTTAGAAAGACAAACAAACCTATCCCACCCTACCCAAGAAAAAGGGATGCTTTTTTTCTGAGGTTACACACATATACATGGGTATCACCCAGACATAATCCATCGCCCCAAACTTCCTATCCAGAACTCTCCTGTTGCACTATGATTTCTCCTTTAGTTAACCCCATTGTTGTCTGAGCCTTCGAAATGCACTGCCAGCATGGCTTAAAGAGTGGTCCACTACGCCGAAGTAATCCTTGACTTGAATCGGAATTATGATCTATGTAATGATGGAAATGCAGGCAGCTGGTTGGGTACAGGTGAAGCTCCTGCCTGCAGATGTACAAACGCTTGAACACACACCCAAACTTAAAAAAAAAAAAAAAACAGATTCTGTCTGTTTTTTAAGGGGAAGTTAAACTTGCAGACTGTTTATCGTTGATGTCAGTTAATTGAACATTCCAAAAAGTGGACCAAATGTGGCCACTGAAAAAAAAAAGCCTCTCAGGATGAGAGTGTGTGTTCCTGAGTTTCTAGATCTAACAAAGTGCAGCATCCTTGCTTCCTCTTAGCTAGCCTTCAGGTCTTACTGCATGCTTCCTACTGCCCTGTGCTACACTTAAACTCCTTATACAGGGTCATATATGCACAGGCACTCACACCCGCACAAACACAAGGTACATGCACATTATGACATACACGCACATGTGCATATTCGCAGTAGTTTAGGATTGTAGAATAGGGTGGGTGTGTGTGAGTGTGTGTGAAGCTATGAAATAGCTTCTCTTTGTGCACTTTGTAGATTTTATACCCCCCCGCCACCCACACAGACGTTTGACCAAAAAACACTTTTATACTAAAAAAATATGAATATTCTCAGTCACTTGCTGGATAGATGTTTTCTTTTTCTTCTTATTTCTCTTTAGCGTTGGATTTTAGGGCACCATGAAAGGGAAAGCTCTTCCAGAATCAAATGTTTTATAGAGTTAGACAAAGGGTTACTGCATCATGCATACAGTATACATAACACAAACACTTTTCTCCTTCTTTGTTTACTTTTATGTGCTCATCCCTCCTTTGAGCCTTTTTCTGCTTACCCTATCAGTTTGTTTCCATTTATTCTCTCTACTGCTTCGTATTGCTCTTCCCTTGCTTCCTGATGTAGAGTAGATAAAGTATCAAAAGAGTAAAGTTAAGTCTCGATGTGAAAAAAAAAAATCAAATTTTGCTGGAATTCACTTATCAGTAGTTGTGAGAAATCATTGGACTCAGCACTGTCTCTCATAGGATGCATTGTCTTTTTTTAATACTCTATGTAGAACTAAAGGACTTGCTGACTTTTTTGATGTTTTCGTGTTGAATTCTTAGGCAAATTGCATCGTCAGGTACAGGTTTTTCCTCATTGAAATAATTGTCAGAGTAGCTGGTACGGTACTTTAATGCCTCTCTTTCAGTGAGAGTGCAGTGTTGTGCTTCATCCCAGAGAGGCACGTGGCAAAGGCAGAGTTTCCAAAGGGACTCGTTTCAGAAGCAGTATACACACATACAAGCACTCACTTGACAGGCCGGCAACGTGCGTATGAGTGTTTTAGAAATCCATAACCTACTGAGCAAGGGCATTGATTTTTCAGCTCAAGGATTTTGATGGAAACAGGACTTGATATCCCATTAGTTGAGTGTCTGTCCATATTCTCTTTTTTTTTTTTTTTTTTTTGCTATTCTACCTTCTCTTTCACATGAACAACTACACTCACTTATATACAGTACATAAGTGGAAAGATAATGCAGGACAGTTTGTAAACAAAACAAAAAAGACTAAAGAGACGCACCTTTGACTGATGAGTGCTGGCCCTTTTTTGGTCATTTTAACAGGTTTGTTGTGAGTTATATGCATAATATCAGGTTGCAATATTATACTTCTGTAAAAAGATTTTTTGTTTTAATTGTTAGAAAATTATAATTTCTTTGATTTGAATGGTATTAAGTACTGAACTCATTTCAAATGCAATGTGGCTTTTTTAGTTCTGTTTTGAAAAAAATTAAAGGGCATGTTTAGATTTCTTCTGTCATTTTACATTCCCTCCCCCTTCCCTCCTTCCTCCAAAATGGCATAGGCTTGGAACTCAGTAGAATATTTCCAGATGGGATAACACACTAGTTAACTATTTGGGTCAGCTAACCTGTTAACCTACTACGCATAGATGAATCATTTTCGATGACTGTCCAGCCTGTGTGGTTTGAACAAAATCCCCATCCCGCCTACTGTTTCTCCACCATGAGTCTGTGCTTTATCACCTTTGAGAGTGCAAATATTTTCTGTGTGTTCCACAATGCAAAATGATTTGTATAAAACAGGAAGTGTGAATGTAGAGGTTCCAGGTTGTGTGTCCAAGTATTTGTCTTGTGAGGACAGTGTAATGGCAATTTTTCAGAATTTCCCCATTGTGGGACAATAAAGGGATTTTCTATTGTCTATTCTATTCTATCGGCTTACAGGTACTTATGGGGACCTGTCAACTGGTCAAAAGGTAAGAATAAGGCTTGGGTAGTGGTCTGAGTTAGGCTATTAAATAGAATGGGAAATTAATGGAAGCTGATGTAAGGATACTCGGACATAACACCTGTGTGTGAGTGTGTGTGTACATGTGCTTTTGATATACTCTTTCCTTCATCCTATTCCCAACAATTGACCAGACTCATGCAACACAAATATAGAAACAAACAAACACACATGCAGACGTGTCATGTTGAATGAGTTTTATACATCCAACACCCTCCATTTCTTTTCTTTAATTTAACCCTTTTCTATTTGAATTATTTTTGTTTTATTTTTATTTTATTTTTGTTACTGCATGAAGTGCTTGTGTTTATATTGTTACATATTTTGTTACAACAGCTGATTTCTCCCCGAGTTTGGACTAAACACATCAACACGCACCTTTCCACCCAGACTGTACTAATCCACTTTCTAGTTACAGAGTTCTCTACATTTTTTTTTTCTGCATAATACCTGGCTGGTTCTTACATAACCATTGCCACCACAAGTAGGCCTATTTAATGTTTTTATGTTTTTCAGACTCAACGACATCTCAATTTCAAATAATTCCTCCAGTTCTGGGTGAAAGGAGTGTTTTGGTGTGTGGTCCTGTGATTCTCTGCTGTGTATTAAACCTGTGTATAAGTTCAGGGGTTTCAAAGCTACTACGTGTGTTGTAAATACTACCTTATCACTCAGTACCTCTGTACAATCTGTAAATAAGTAAAGGTTACATTTTTCTACTTGTCTGTGTCTTGTTAATTTATCTATCTATCTTCTATATATCGATGATATATCTATCTCCTCTGAATAATTTTTTGCCTCACGTTTGTTTGTTTTGGTTTTGCTTGCTAGCTAGCTTGCTAATTCCCCTTATCAATAGTAACATTGATTGCAAATTAACTTGCTATATTAAATTTATTTAAACCTGATGCAGAATTGAATATATTTACCTAACTATATTTTATAGCAACTGATTTCCAGCTAGAAAGTTTGCAAATCCATTTGTTGGCTATCACACTAGCTTTTGTGATATAATGCTTTTCAATGATGGATATCATTAATTTTCTTTTGTTTTAGCAATTTTGCTTTCTTGTTTATTTGTTTGGTTCAGTTAAGTTGACCTTTATAGTCCATCAAGTTGAAATGATCTTTATAACTTCTAACCTTTCTTTCCAGCAAGAAAGCTTGATACTCTTTTGGCTGTTGCCAAATAGGTTGCCTAATATAATTTGGATTATCCTGCTCACCATCTAGATTTTTGTATTTATCTTTAAATGTTAGTAAGTTATAAGTTAAATGTTATGTTGGGCTCAAGATACTACACAGCAAACAGAATTGCTGATTTTGTATAAACTTCTAAAATATGTTGTTATTCTAAAAAAAACAGTTTTATTACTTTATTGCTGATTCCTAAGGATAACATTTGCTAGCACTGTTTTGGCTAGAAGGTGTGGAGCCTCTTTGCAATACACTGAACTATATCTAATATATATATTATTTTATACTTAATCATTAACAGAAGGCCATGACAAGTTCATAGCTAATAGCTCACTGGGAATCAAGGTCTTGGTGGTTAAGATTTTATGTTAGTAAGATTGTTCTTTCTTTATAAATGATTTGTTTTGATGACAGAAATAGAGAAATTATGTGATAGGCTCCAAGAGTAATGTCTACAGAGGACGGTTTAAAGAGCTTCTGCTTGAGTTTAAATTTATCAGTAGACAAAACATCTCTAAGGTTCAAGCATTTTTATGTCAGAATGATTCATAGGTCAATGTTAAATCACTTTCAAAAATCAACAAAGACCTTTGTCTGAAAATGTTCATGGGTTTCATTGGAAATGTGTGGGGGGAAAAACAGTACAAGTCTAGACAAAGAAAAACTTTGAAGTTTTTTCAAAAAATTGCAGAACTGTTACTTAAGACCATAAAAAACAAACTAAACTTTAGCTTCTTGGGAGTACAATAAAAAGAAAAGGACTGATTTAAGACTTTTGCTCAGAAAGACTAGTCTCCCTTTCCGTTTCTGCAATTCTCTATAACTGTTCAGAGACAAGAGCTTTTTGGGATTCTGCTGTACAAGGGCTCTTTCAGTGCCTCTCTCCGTCAGCTTTCATAATGCCTGTGTGTGCACACAATATGTGTATATATGTGTGTGTTTAGACCAGTGTTCTGGTAAAAAGCTTTATTTTTATATTTTTGTCTCCCTCAGGAGACGGACGCTCTAATCTGGGCTGAAGTGGGACAGGAGAAGGGAGCAGAGAGTCGCACGTAGACATATAACTCTTATATATGCTGCAAAAAAATCTGCTCATACTGAGGGTGAAGGATGTGTCACAAGCCATAGACCAGCTGCAGCCAGGACGGAAGGAGGAGAGAGGAGAACAAAGATTACAAGGACTACTGCTACACTTTTTGTTGCCCTTGAAAGGGGAACCTACCTCGAACATACCAGAGAGTGTCCACACGGGTTTGTAAGGGAATGTGGTTATGTGTGGAAGTTGCTTCCTCAGAGACAAGGTGTTAGTACCACTGCGGCCTAATTCTTCCTGACATGATCCATCTGCTCCTATCTAATGGAAAGAGTAACACACACTTCAAAACAAGCCTTTACCTCTTATTGAATTAATAGAATTGAGTCACCCCACATGTCAGGCTGTAATGCAATTACCGTTACAATACACAATACATGCCCCCACCCCCCAAGAACTTACAACCCATAACATACTCATAAACACTAGCGCACAGTCCCAAAGATAGGTCGATCTAATCCCATGGCTGCACATACAAATAGACATGAACATGCAATCAGGCACTTCACCACATATAGCCATACTCTAGGGGTGTGAGATGAAGCAGATAAATGAAGATAATTAATTTTCTGGATTAAGAGCGTCTCCATCTGAGCAACCCTGCAGCTCAAGGGGAGTCAGAAGGAAAACAAGACAAGTAAGTTGGTGAAAAATGGATGATAGAGGATAGAAAGGGGTGATAGCACTGGCTTTGACAGGCCTGCTGTAGGCTGTTGGCTCTTCCCAAGACTCCAAACATCCTCATTAACCAGAACCCAGCCTACACACTTAACACGTGTGTTTCTCCGTATGTGTATGCAGTCTTGTATTGCTAAACTGCTGTGATTGTGTGTGTATGTGTGTGTTTGCCTGTGCTGGAGATAGCTTGAAGAACAGGGAGAGATGCAGAGCAGCATGGCAGCCTACACACCAAACAAACCTACAGTATGAAAATTCATAAGGACCTGGCAACGCCTACTCACAAATACTAAAAATACTGGAGTGAGTTGAGCCTAGTCATAGGACAGGAAAGGGGAGGAAGAAGAGAGAGATGAATAGAGAGATGTGAGAGAGCAGCAGCAAAGGGAGGGAGAGAAGACGGGAAAGGTGTAACATGAACCAGGGCAGAAAAGAGTTGAAAGAGAGTACAAATAATAGTTACATCAACAGTATCCAAGTTGGAACATCTATTCTCAGCCTCCAGTGGCCAGCAACCACTCTGTGTGAGAGTGAGTGAGTGACTGAGCGTGTTTCAGTGTGAAACTGCTTTCCTATTTCTTCCTTTATGTATTTGAGCTGGAGGACAAGGAGAGAAATGTTGCTGCTCTTTTTTCTTTTTCTTTCTCAGCTCTGTTTTTGGTGTGGTGATGCACAATCACATTGATTTAATGGGTATTGAGAGCAATTTTCTGTCAAAAACATCAATTTAGCAGAAGAGGAAGGCTGTGAAAAGACAGACACTTTATATTTTGTTGCAGACTTTAGAACTGATATATACCCAAGCAGACTTTTGTCAAGGATGTCAAAGCAGTTCCCTTCCTAGCTGAGATGGTGGACTTTCTGCAGGCTTTAGTAGATGTTGACAGCTGATTCTTGACTGACAGAGCAGCTGTATATGCAGAATATCTCTCTGGTTTAGCTTTAATATCAGAGTTTATCACCTGCCTGATTACAGCTCTGCACCATCTTTGAAAATGTCAGGTTAGCGATGGTCAGCTTAAGATCAACCATACCGAACATAAACATTCAATTGTTCTTTTAGAAACTCTTTGATGATGAATGGATGGACTACATTTATTTTCCATACTTTTTAAATAATTAACTGGACCTGAAAATACATTTACAGTAATGAATGTCTTAGATTATGGTCTCTTTTTTCATCTTTCCTTTTACTTTTTGTCCATTTCCCCTCACTTTCTATCTCTGTAACTTTATAAAATGAAGTTATCAATGCTTCAAAACTTGAGGTATGAAACAGTGTTAAAAATAGTGTGCTAAAAAAAATTAGTTTAGAAATGTATATGCTGAAAACTTAGTACAGTGGATCCTCAAACACTGTTGCTTTTCCTGGATAATTTTATCAGGTCTTGAATTTGTTGATGTGATTGCTTTTTTATCATTTACAAATGAGTGGCAAATGATATTCCTCGGTTACTCTGTTGTAGACCTTGCTTCTTTGTTCTGCCCTATTCAGTTCATAATTTTACCCTATAAAGGCTGGATGGAAAAGGATTGATCTTTAGATCTTTAAAAGTGGTTGAGAAATACTCATCACCTCAAGGGCAAGAAAATAAAGTAGAAAGAATTTTGGATTTAAAATCTTTGCTCAATACTTAACAGGTGACAGGTAACTGATAAACATTAGACCTGATAAAAACAATATGGATATCAAAGAGATCAAAACTACAGCTGTCTTGTCAGCTTTGCTTGTTGATAGGGGTTTTATGAGAGCCTTTGCTTGCAGAATATGCAAAACAGCTAGATCTTTATTTTCCTCTTCACTCTTGCTCACCGTATGCCAAGGGTAACCAATTAAAATCAGCGGGCTGCGAATAAAGAAGATCAACAACCAGTAAAGGTCTGGAGACATTTTTAATTATAATCCATTACTTTAAACAGCATTTAACACTGAAATAAAATGAGGTGTTTATGCATCCATGTTATGCATTGAATTTTTAAATAAAAAAAAATATTTAGAAAAAGAATAGAATATTTTTCCATTTTTAAATCTAAAGTGTTTCTGAAGTAGAGAACAACAATTGTTCAGGTTGGTATATAGACAACTTCCTGACTCACTTTTTTTTATAAAACACCTGAACTGACCATTTTTTTTTTTTTTTTTTTTTTATGGCTTAATGAGAGAACTGGGATTGCGCTGTCCTGCAAGGCTTTTAAACCTGGGTTTGAATGGTGACAAAGCCATTCTCAAGTTCTCCTTTTGAGCCTCAGTCGATATTTATTTTTTATTATGTTCATGGTGGAGAATCCTGCTTCACAGCAGTAGGTTAAGCCAAACATACTCAAAATGTGCAGGGTCATCAGCAGGCCATTCAACTTTTCTTTCACTAGTTCACTGCAGTTCTTCCAGCAGTTCACCCTTTCTCTGCTATCTTTTTCTCATCATCTTCTCCTTCTTTCCCACTGCCCATCTTGCCTGCTGTGTCTAAAAGTAGCTAGCAGCAGCAGCCCTGACTCATTGGCTAATTTGCATCACATGCAGCCGGAAAACTTTATCATACAAACAGGAGAAGGAGAAGGATGCAGTAATTTATAAATGTTTTAAATCAGGTTGGGTCCGAGTTAGCCAGCAGGTAGGTCTGGACCCTTTTCCTGTAATCCTAGACCTCTGCCCTATGCTGTCAGATACAGCAGTGTTTCCCAACCGGGGGTATGCATACCCCTAGTGGTCCACAAGTGCATTGTAAGGGGTAAATCAAACTATTATATTTCTAAGATAGAAAGATAAAACAGGGCTGGGCTCTGTTTTGCCTTGTGAGGACCGAATAGAAAACTTAAACAAACTTTTATTAACCAAAAATACGTTTTTCTTATATGTTGAGTTCATTTTCAGCTTTGACATTGCTGTTTTTCACACTGAGCTATCATAGCTCTTCAAAGCAGCTCAGGTGTCTGGATGAAAACAAAGTAAAACTAATTAAGTCAATCTGACTATAATTTTTGTTCTGTATGTAGTTCCCAATTCAACAACTTTAAATGTGATTATTAAGGGAGTTACTCAGAGGACCTCCAGTTTTATAAATACAGGTTTATAATACGATTTTATTTTGTATTTATTTTAATTCCTTACTAACTTCCAGGCAACATATTTATATTGTATTTTATTTAATTTTGAGATGGAAAGCATAAAATGATAAGAATTAGATGCCCATCTTACAAGATTTAGTAAGTATGTTCCAATTTTGGACAACCATCAGTACTTTTGACTGAGGGGGTACTCATTGTAAGACAACATGCCCAAAGAGGTACACAAGTCAAAAAAGGTTGGGAAACAGAGAAACAGGTAGGTACTAGTGATGAAAGTTGTGGTACAAACATCTAAAGTTCAAATAAAAAACTTAAAGACCTTCTGGAAAAACCTACAGAGGTTAGTCAAGTGTTAGCAAACAAGAGAAGCAACAAATTCTTTGGAGCTAAAGACATGATTTGCTCCTCAAATACACTCAGATTGCAACTCTTAAGAGCTTAAGTCTTTAGCAATTTACAAGCATTTTTTTTCCTTTTACAGAACCTACTGCAGTTCTGGCAGACATAGTTCCTACTGCAGGCAAATGTTTGGATTACTGTATCAAACAGTCTTCACACATCACTTCATTTCTGTCCCTTTGGTTGTGAAGCTTAAATTGTTGCCTACCTTCCAAAGGCTTTCTCTAAAATATACCCAGAGGACAGAAAAGGTTGGCTGGGGTTTAAAGCCAGGAAGCAAACTGTATGTCATTATAGAAAGTCTTTTCTTCACACAAAATGTCAACAGAGGCAATAACATGTTAATCCAGCATTTTATATTAGATCAGAACTAACAACCACATCACACCTTTTTTTATCTGTCTTTTCCAGTGTTATGGAAATAAACATTCTTTAAATAATAAGTTATTAATCTAAGCAACTAATACAGTTGCAAACATGAGGTGATCTCCAGCTAAGCCAAGCTGCCACAAATTTTTTTGACATGTAAAGCATGCTTGTTAAACTAAAAATAGCCTTTATTGCACATTTACCCCATTGGAAAAAAAATCGATAGAGGTGCTTTCCAAAAGATGCAGAAATTACCTTATCGCAATACTTTCCATCATCCTCTACCATGCAGAGCTTCCATCCTGAGCTGGTGCATTATCCTGCTTTAGAGGATTTGCACACTGTGTTCGTAAAGACATAGGGTGAGCAACAATATTCAGATAGGATGCTGCATGTAAATCCTGCTAAGTTGATACAAAGGAGACCATATGATTAAAAGATATCCATTACAACATCACAGTATTACTTTTAGACTGATTAGTTGATAAACAGAAGGAAGCCATGCTTTCAGCATTGTAACAGTTTTCTGTTTTTGGCAGACAAGAATGATTCTTGTTCTGCTTCTATGGCTCATTTACTTCAAGGTTTAACCTGTTGAGCCTTCAGCGATGATCCACTGCAAACACTTTGGCTGTAATGAGTCGTCTAATGAGCTACTGATGCTTTTCTGTCATCACAAACAGGTCTGCCCATTCCACTCTTACAGTTATAAGGCCTTCTTTTGTTTACACAAAGGCTGAACACTGGACATTATGTTATTGTTTTTTTCTTTTTTTTTTCCAGATGATTCTCTGTACACCAAAGAGATGGTCGTTTGAAAAGTATCAGTAGAACAGATTTATTATTTGTCGTAACAAGCAATTAAACATATTTTCTTTTGAAGCATTCGTTTAATTTTTAATGAGGCAAGATAAGAAAAAGGGAGAAAGGAGCTTTTTAAACACATTTCTTATAAAATAAAATGATGCCAACTAATGACAATTAGATTGAGTGCTTTAAACTCTTAGAGGACACTAGAATAGAATAGAATTCAACTTTATTGTCATTACACTGTCACAAGTACAAAGCAACAAATGAACTCTCTGCATTTTACACGCAGGGAGCAGTGTGCGGCTTTGGGGTCTTGCTTAGGGACCAAGAGTTGCAGTCTGTGGACAGAAGTGTGCAAATGTCATGTTATCGGACAGTACCCAATATAAGTGACAGAATATTGTTAAAGTATAAAAGTTTATAAAAAAAGTAAAACCTGCTTTTAACCAATCAACTATCAGAACTTAATGCCAATCAATGTTGTAAATACACAGAGAAGTAAACAAACCACACTAAAACAAACAGGTTCCATTAAAGAAGTGAATGACGTAGTTTAAAAATATATATCTTATATTCACAAGTTAACCTGAAATGACCTTGCAGTGACAGTTAGCGTGCATAGCTTTTTGTCTCTGTGCTGGCTCTCTGATGAACTTTGGAGCTGTCTGGGATGTATCGTGCCTCTTGCCTAGTGACAGCTAGCAGGGGCTCCAGAACCCCTACTATCATGAACTGGACAAAGTGAATTTGGAAAATTATTTGTCCAAACACATAACATCACTCTCATGATATTGCTGTTGGCTGTTAACATTAAGTCTCCTTACGGTGCATTTCAACAGTAAATACCCCGAATCTTTTTCCCGTATTGACTTTATGTCAAGAGCTTTCAACATTTATCTTAGCCCTGGTCTGTTGCATCACTTCTAAGGTTAAAATACATAGCAGATTAGGGAAATGAACCCTGCTGATGTTTATAGCACCTCTTATTTAGCAGTTATGTCACTTGTGCCCTGGACAGAAGCTTCAAAACCATAAAATCAGGATCTTCTGCAAGTCATGTGCAAACTTGTCAATCTGTCAAAGACATTGACAAATTAAATCTAAATATCTACATAGGACTTTTGGGGAAACAGTAAGTCTAAAAAAATAAAACAGATAGAATTCTTTATTAGATCAGGTCATGTCCTTAAGTCTTAGATTCTTAGAAAAATTATGTTTTCACAACTCACTTAATTTTGTAAAAACAATTATAAGATAATGTTTTATTCATTCCTAATTTGTGAGAAGTTAAATAAACTTCTCTCTGGGAAGTTTAAGGTAAATCTAAAAATGTTGTTTCCAACCCATAATGGTAATATTAAAAGGGCCTACAGTTATATCAAGCCTAGCAAAAAATGTCTGATCAAAGAGGAAGTCAAGAGGACAATGGTAGCTATAGAAGAGTTGCAAAGAAACACAGGCCAGGAGGGAGAATGTGTGAACAATACACAAACCGTGCCTTCCATTGTGAGCTGCCACAAAAGAAATTAGATTAAAGTATACCACAAGTCAAATGAGATTTAAAAAATAACTTCTTGTCTAAACTGTACGCATTATACTATTACTGTAGTGGATGAAAACTTGTATTACACATAATATTAAACATATTGTCATTGTGACACAAGGTGTTGGCAGGGTTGTGCTGTTGTTTTTAGTTATTGAGTAGGATAAGGGAAGCTGGGTTAGAGTTAATGTGATGAAATACATCCTATCCTGCCATAAAACCGTTTTAGGGCTGCAAAAGAACAGAGACTATGACGCTAAACACACAAAAACATATAACGAAAGTGTGTCAGTCAAAAGCTAAGCTATACAACCAACAGAAAGTTTGTGGCACAGATTTAAAACTGGTCTTTATAAAATGTCTCCATACATTCCTATTAAGCATGACCACTTTTAAATGGGCGAAAGCAGAGATTCTCAGATGTGTACAACTGGTAGAGGCATACACCCAAGGTTTTGGCTAAGTTGTTGCTTAAATATACATGTTAACACATCAGGTTGCATATTATGTGTTCAAAAAGTTAAAGAAAAGTAAGGTTTTCTTTTAATTAAAATCCAAACTTGCAAGTCTTTCTGTTTGTAACAAGCTAGATGATGTGTCCTCCAAAGCATAACACTTTAGCAAGAATTACTTAAACTGTCTTGTAAAGTTCTGGAAAATCTTGCCCTAAATCCCCTTATCTGCTCAAGATACCAGCTTTTTCACCCCTACAGCAGTTACTTAAAGCAGGCTTTCTACTGACTTTAATAAATGCTGTGAAGTCATGTTAGCCACCGCAGTCAGCAGTGATAGTCAGCTGTAAATCCTGTATCAGAACCAAGTAGAATGCTATTTGTTGTTGTGATGAAAACTAGTCCCTGTCTCTCTCTTGCACACATAAACAGCCCCACCACGCTATAGTTATGCTAATAGCTGTATAATAATCAGAGTACTTCCGGGTTTGAGAATAGATGCCAGACATTTAGAGTAAATATAGCTTTAATAACCTTGCTAATCACAACATTAATGTCCCATCCAGCAGTTTACAAATTACAGCACAGCATTGTTATTCTAATAGAGGCTTTCCACCTGACTGCTGCTTGCTGAGGGATGCTGGGAGGCAGAAACAAGGACTTAGACAAACTCTGCACTGTATGCCTCTCTCTGTGTGAGCTCCTGTATCTCTGAGAACTGCCTCTCTTAGACTTCACACCGTTTTGTTGTGTTTGTTTTATTTTGTCTCGTCTATAAATGATGAAGCTCCAGGCAGGAGAGAGGGAAGCACTCAGCCCTACCCAGGAGGGAAGTGCTCGCCGCTGGGCAACGTCCCCTCGCCATCCGCCACCTCCCCCTCAACCATAGACGTCCCATGACAGACAAATTAGGGCAGCTCCTGCATGTGTGTTTGACTGAAGTGAGTGATTACATGTTCTGACATTCCAGAACATGTGGCTTCACTGTGTTCTGTGCTGCTGATGTGTTATTTATGGACAGAAGCAGCCAATAAAAAAGGTATTCTGTTAGACCTTTATTTGTTGTGAAAAATAATGGCATTATTTATTGCTCGATGTATCCCTTCGAATGGACATAACCTATCAGGGGTCTGTAAATTACAAGCAGTTTAATTATTTCTAAATATGATTAACATTATTTTTTCCTGAACAATGCTTTTGTCATTTGCTCACTTCGTAAAAAACCTTCAAAGTAAATTGTAGTCATAAAAATTTAATTAATGGGGGGCACTTTGAATATTTGACTAGCATGGACTTCAATGTAGAGTCCACTCTGTCATTGTCACCTTAATTCAAAATAGTCAACTTACTTTTGCACAGTTGTATATATTATCACGGTTTATATTGATCAGTTAGATATAAAAAAATAATAAAAAATGAGACTAGTTGAAAGATGAAAGAGATATGCTACATGATATAAAAAATTTTATTTATGCTGTGGAGTTAGGTCTTTTAACAATGGGGTCTGTGGGGATTGACCTTGGTTTAGAGCAAGTACCAAGAGACTGATTAAAGAGAGTTCAATATTTTCCTCTTCAAAGCTTACTTCATTTATTCATCCTGGAGTCATAGGTGGATTGTTACACAACAAACCTTCAGACACATTCAGGCCCAAACAAACCAACTGTGACACAACAAAAAACTAAAGATCATGCTTCAAACCATCAAAATCTGCTCCTCTGACATGTTGTTTTATATGTACTGTGTATATAATTACTTCAAAATTGTGTACATTTTTCTATTTTATTATACGTGTTTTAGGTCTCATTTAGGTCATTTTATACCTCATTATACACAGCTCTTTCTCTCATTTGAGCCAATTTGTTTTGTTTTTACCTACTCTTTAGATTGTTTTAGATCATGTTTAAATGTATTTATGCCAGTTGCATTATACTTTTGCGGTTTATCATTATGTGCTTTAATTCAGCTTATTTTCTCTCACCACAGTGTTTGATGCTTATATTGACTTATGCATTTTATTAATAATTTGGCTTAAGAACTAATGTAGGAATTGATGTCAAGGTTCTCATTCTTAAACAAAACTGAAACATCTTTTGATATATATTTTATAAGGAAAAATACAAAATTAATCATAATGTTATTGTAAAAACAATGGGATCAGGTTATACATTTGTACCTATAATCCCAGCCAACCCAAGACTATAACCAGTTAAATAAAAAGAGCCTGTTCAGACATTAAGACCTTTGAGGGGGTTAAAACAACATACTGTAAACATTCACATAACTTTACTGGAAAAATAGCTTTGACCTTTATTACACCATGGTGTAGCGTGGTACAGAATGAAGCTGTCTCCACTACACATTTAATTTGAAATTCCGCTTTATTTTTCTTCTGCAAAGAGCCAAAAATTTTGATATTAGAATCAGAGTTCGCCACACACGTATATCAGCTTCACAGTTTATACGTGTCCTCATTCTCTGAATGACCGAGAACACACAGTGTCATTTAGAACTTCTCCACCAACATATTCACAATAAACCATAGCTTCTGCATATTTTCTAAACACAGAAAAATCATGAACTTCTGCAACAAAATATAAACAATGAATCATATCCTTACCATCTATTATAATCAGAAAAATCATAAACTTCTGCACCAAAATATAAACAATAAATCATGTTCTCAGCTAATATTAAACAAAAGTTTATCCTTCTATAGCATATTTTCTCAAATACAGTCAACCAATCATATTTAACAAACATTGTAAACTGATTCAGATATCTGTTAATTAGATCAATCATGCCTTACTTTAGATTATTTACTCAGCTTGACAAACTACTCCCGAGCAGAGAGTTATTGTTTCCTCTCCAGCCTCGCGCTCACTCACGGTAGCTAGCAACCCATGCTAACTATAAGCTAACTTATTTCAGATGGCTGAACAATATCAACAACAACGCCACAAATCAGCTGAGATCATTAACTCACATCGGACATATTCGCAAATCAACTCACAGTTTCCACCCTCCCTTCTTACCTGCAAAGAGCCAAAAATGTTGATATTAGAATCAGAGTTCGCCACACACGTATATCAGCTTCACAGTTTATACGTGTCCTCATTCTCTGAATGACCGAGAACACACAGTGTGGCGAACGCGCCCTCTGCTGGTCAGGGGTCGACAGTGACTTCTGTTCAATAACTAATTTCGAAATAACAAAATCACCTGTACTTATTAGAAAATAAATCAATCACAATTTGAACATAAACAGTGGTACATTTATATCAGATTTAACATGTTTTTGATTATGGGGTGGATATTTTAACCTACTGATGGCTCTGTATGCCACACTCTCCTCCCCAATAACAAATGTCCACAGACATTTCTGATACCCAAAATGTACCATGCCACCTATTGAAGTTTCTTACTGATAACATGGTATTACTTATGATGTAATTTTTTTTTTTTTTTGTGTCGCCATTGACATGACATACAATTAGTACTCATTCATCAAAGTATCTGGACAATTTAGCCCTAATACCAGTAAACATCAGCTACTGTACTTTAGATCCTCTTTGGATCAACACTCTCATGTAACAGAACTCATATCGGCCTCAGTTCTTTTAGTCTGTTACCCGTCTCTATCTGTACAGTACTACTTCAATACATTCTCCTGGAAGCGTCTCTTCACTCCATCCAATTTCACCATTGTCCTTTTACCTTTTGAGTCAGTTTTCTTGCAGCTAGATTCATGGTTGTGTGAGTTCAACCCATTACCTCAGTATCCAGAGATGTCCATGGACGCCACATGGTTGGTGGTTTGCAGGCTGGAGTCATACTCACGACTGGCAGGCTCTCCGCACCGGCTTTCACCCACGTTGGCTCACCCAAGGCATTGTAGGTCAGAATCTGGGGACGGTGCCGATGTCGCTGCGGGTAGCTTTTCACTGGTGGAGGGTCAGGATCATCCTCCTCTGACGACTCTTGCAGACTTTCCCTGGCCTCTGTAGTGTCGTTCACCTTGCCTCCGTCAGCTGCGATGCCTCTGTTGTCAGTCTCTGCGTCCTCCTGAGCCATCGTTCCATCTTCCAGATCTGGCACTCGATTTTGCAGGGTGTGTGATGGTGTAAATGGCTCCGCCTCTGGATCCAAGTCCACAGTTCTCTGCCTTCTTACTTCCTGGTCGTCTTGGAAACGACACACCAGCTCAATTTCATCACTGTCCGAATCCTCCTCTGGTTCGGGGATTTGCTGTTTCCTTCTTTTTGTCCATGTTGGTATCCTCTCTTGTCGTTTAGCAGGGCCTGGTTCTGGTTTTTCCAGGGGCAGACTGTCACATGGGAGTAGGAGGTTTCGATGCAACACACGTCTCTTACCTCCTCCCTCTGGCTCCACTTCATACACTGGGCTGTCACTGCTCCTCCTTCTCACCACCACATGCACTTTCGGTTCCCAGTAAGCCCGCAGTTTCCCAGGGCCACCCCTCTCTGACAGGTTACGTACAAGCACTCGTCCACCCTGTTGCAAATCGGCTCCATATGCTCTTTTGTCATAACCTTTCTTGCCTCGTAGAGCTTCCCGAGCTGCTGTTTTAGATGCGATCTCGTAGGCTTGTTGCATCCGTTTTTGCCAGTTCTGTACATACTCAGCATATGTCTCTTTTGCTTCTCTTGGCTGTAGATTGAAAAGCAGGTCTACTGGCAAACGGGGTGACCTTCCATACAGTAGGTAGTAGGGGGAAAACCCAGTGACCCCACTGCGGGTGCAGTTGTAGGCATGCACCAGTTTTGGCAATGAGCTTTTCCAGTCTGCCTTTTGTTCACTTGTGAGGGTGCGAAGCATAGATAAGATAGTCCTGTTAAATCTCTCACATTTCCCATTACCTTGAGGATGGTAACATGTTGTATGGGACCCACGCACATCACAGCTCCTCTGTAGTTGATCCATTAATTGGTTGTTAAACTCTCTTCCCATGTCGTGATGAATCCTCTCTGGAAATCCAACACGCAAGGCAAAATCATTGAAAAGTTTGTCGACCACAGTTCTGGCAGACTTATTTTTCGTGGCATAGGCTTGGGCAAAACCAGTGAAATGATCTATCACAATAAGAATGTACTCGAACCCGTTTGCATGTCTCCAAGTGCAGAAAGTCAATGCATATCATCTCCCCTGGCCGTGTTGTGACAATGGTTGTCATGGGGGCCCTGGTTGTTTTGTGAGGTTGCTTTGCCTTGAGACACTCACACTCTTGGGTGACAAAGTGTTCTATGTCGGAGTACATCCGAGCCCAGTAGAACCGATCTTGGATCAGGTTTACAGTTCTCTCAACTCCAAGATGCCCCATTTCTCTGTGAAGCTCATTAAATACCACTTGATGATGTTCTTTTGGTAGAAGAAGCTGATGTTTATCTCCCACTCTCCTAAAGAGAATTCCATCCTCATTTACATACAACTTTGCCCACTGTCTCATTAATACTCTGACATCCGCTGGTTCTGCTTTAAGAACTCTCCTGGGCGGGTGCTGATTGTTTCTCTTGTAACGCAGGACTGGGCCTAGGACAGGGTCTTTTTCCTGACTGTCTCGAATCTGTTCTGGTGTCAGAGACCTAGTCTGGGGCTGTGCACTCGGATCTCCTACTAAATCTAGTGCTTCTATTGGGACGGTAGCTACCCAGACTGGGGGAGTGTCTCCCTGCACACAGAGTCCCTGCACTGCTGCACTGAACACTTCCTGACCAACCTCCTCTGTACACTGTGTCATGAACGTATCTATGTCTAATGGCATGCGGGATAGGCCATCCGCATCTGCGTTACTCTTTCCTGGCCTATACTTTATCGAAAAGTCAAACTCAGACAGCTCACCCACCCACCTATGACCTGTCGCATTAAGCTTAGCTGTTGAGAGAATGTAAGTTAATGGATTGTTGTCTGTATAAACTACGAAGTGTGGGGCATGATAAAGGTAATCACGAAATCGTTCACATATTGCCCATTTTAGAGCCAAAAACTCCAATTTCCCTGAGTGCATGTGGTAGTTCTTTTCAGGCGGGGTTAGAGTCCTGGAACCATAGCCTATTACTACCATCTTGCCATTCTGTCTCTGGTATAACACAGCCCCTAATCCTTCCTGGGAGGCGTCTGTGTGGAGGATGAATGGTTGGGTCAACTCTGGGTAACCCAGCAGAGGAGGCTCTATCAGCTTATCTATGAGAGAGTTCAATATGTTTTGGTGGTTAATTCAATTCAATTCAATTCAGTTTATTTATATAGCGCCAAATTCACAACACATGTCATCTCAAGGCACTTTACAGTTCAACCAGATCATACAGTCAAATTGATACAAAGTTTTCTATCTAAGGAAAACCAGTTGATTGCATTGACTCATTGACTCAAATACAATCCCCCACACTAAGCATGCTTGTAGCGACAGTGGAGAGGAAAAACTCCCTTTTAACAGGAAGAAACCTCCAGCAGAACCAGGCTCAGTGTGAGCGGCCATCTGCCGAGGCCGACTGGGGTTCAAGGAGACAGAAGCAGAGATACAAAAAGCAGCTGTAAAAGGCGGCCCCGTCCAGGAAACACACAGCCAGGCAGACGAGCTCCAAGGCAGCTCCCATGCCAGAGGACGAAGAGAGCACATCCACTCAGTCACGGTCAGAGAAACAGGACCACACTGGAAAACAGGCCGATCTCCAACATCTATTAACAAGGGTGTTGATAGAAGCAGCACAGCTGATGTTTTTTTCCAGGATGACGTCACAGCCAAACAGGAACAGACGAGGCAAAGCTACTCTGAGGAAAAGCAGAGAGAGCAGAAGGTTAGAGATTGAACTAACAGATTCTGCAGAATAGGAGAACAGAGAGAAAATGAAGCAGAATGATGAAATGGGGGTCCCTATGTCCTCCAAAAGTCTAAGCCTATAGCAGCATAACTATAGAGATAGCTCAGGATAACCTGAGCCACCCTAACTATAAGCTTTATCAAAAATGAAAGTTTTAAGCCTAGCCTTAAAAGTAGACAGGGTGTCTGCCTCACGGACTAAAACTGGTAGTTGGTTCCACAGGAGAGGAGCCTGATAACTAAAAGATCTGCCTCCCATTCTACTTTTAGAAATTCTAGGAACCACTAGTAAACCTGCAGATTGAGAGCGAAGTGCTCTGTTAGGAACATAAGGAACAATCAGATCTCTGATATAAGATGGAGCTTGGCCATTTAAGGCTTTATATGTGAGAAGGAGGATTTTAAATTCTATTCTTGATTTAACAGGAAGCCAATGAAGAGAAGCCAGGATAGGAGAGATATGATCTCTCTTTTTCATTTTCATTAGAACTCTGGCTGCAGCATTTTGGATCAGCTGAAGGCTTTTAACTACAGTTTGTGGACTTCCTGATAGTAAAGAATTACAATAGTCCAGCCTTGAAGTAACAAATGCATGGACTAGTTTCTCAGCATCACCCCTGGACAGGATATTTCTAATTTTTGCAATGTTCCTCAGATGAAAGAAGGAAATTCTAGAAACCTCTTTGATATGGGATTTAAATGACAGGTCCTGATCAAAAATAACACCAAGATTTTTTACTTTATTATCTGAAATCAGTTTAATCCCATCCAAATGAAGTGACTGGCTAATCAGTTTCTTTTTCAGAGACTCTGGTCCAAAGACTATAACTTCTGTTTTGTCTGCATTCAGAAGCAGAAAGTTAAGAGTCATCCAGGTTTTTATGTCTTCAAGACATGCCTGTAATCTATGTAATGGGTTAGCTTCATCTGGATTTATAGACAGATATAGCTGGGTATCATCAGCATAACAGTGGAAATTAATCCCATGCTGTCTAATAATTCTACCAATTGGGAGCATGTATAAAGTAAAGAGAATTGGTCCTAGCACTGATCCCTGTGGTACTCCACAGGTAACCTTTGAGCGTGTTGAAGATCTATCATTAACATGAACAAACTGAATTCGATCAGATAGATAAGATTTAAACCAGTCTAGTGCTGTTCCTTTAATTCCAACAAAATATTCAAGTCTTTCTAAAAGAATATTATGGTCAACTGTATCAAATGCAGCACTAAGATCCAACAGGACGAGCACAGATACAAGTCCATTATCTGAGGCCATGAGAATATCATTAGTGACTTTCACCAGAGCTGTTTCAGTGCTATGATGAGCTCTAAAGCCAGACTGAAACTCTTCAAAAAGTTCATTATGGTGGAAGTGATCGCAAACTTGTTTGGCAACTACTTTCTCAAGAATTTTGGATAAGAAAGGAAGATTGGATATAGGTCTATAATTGACCAAGTCATCTGGGTCAAGAGACGGTTTCTTAAGCAGAGGTTTAATTACAGCAATCTTAAAAGCTTTAGGTACATATCCCTGTAACAGAGATAGATTAATCACATCTAAAATGGAGGAGGAGATCAAAGGGAATACCTCCTTAAATAACCTGGTTGGAACTGGATCTAACATACAAGTTGAAGGCTTAGATGAAGACAATAATTTTGCTAATTCAGAGAGTTCAACTGGATCAAAGCAGTCTAAACCCGGTTCAGATTCCATGACTACCTCAGGTACAATCGCGGATCGAGGAGTGCTTATGATCTTTTTTTTAATAAGATCAATCTTATTTATAAAGAATCCCATAAAATCATTGCTGCTAAGAGCAGGTGGAATGGTCTTAATTAGATTATCATGATTTACTCCTTTGGGAATCTTTGCTAATTTATTAGATTTTGGTCGTGGGCAAGACACTGTCTGGATGGAGTAAAGAGTGGGTAACAGTAGAGAAGCTGCAGAGATGTGTGTTAAACTACAACTCTGCTTCCTGGTCTGCACCCTGGGTGGTCAGGGTTTTGGAGGACTAATAAATGTGGCCAGATTCCTAGAAAGAAGAGCTGCACCATCCAAAGTGGGATGGATGCCGTCTCTCCGAATCAGACCAGGCTTTCCCCAAAAGGATTGCCAATTATTAATGTAGCCCACGTTGTTTTCAGGGCACCACCTAGACAACCAGCGGTTGAATGACGACATGCGGCTAAACATGTCATCACTGGTCAGATCAGGGAGGGGACCAGAGAAAATTACGGAGTCCGACATTTTTTTGGTTAACTGTCCACTGTATCGGAGTGTTAGGTGGGAGGTTACCTTTCTTCCTGGTTTTGGGCCTGACCTTGCCACTCTCTTGATCTGATGTTGATAGCAGCTGGTAGAGCGGCTGGGCTATTCTGGAGAAGTTTGGGATGTATGTTCGGTAGTATGAAAGGAATCCCATCATTTTTCGCAGTTCTCCCACTGTTTTGGGTGCTTTCTCCTTTAGGGCTTGGACTGGGGCAACCTCAGAGGGGTCCATAGTGTACCCCTGTCCAGATACTAGTCGCCCCAAAAATCTCACCTTCCGCTTTAACACTTCACACTTACGGGGACTGAGCTTCACCCCATGCTCCTGGTATCTCCGTAATACAGTTCTCAGGTGCTCAATGTGGTCCTCAAAACTTGAGCTATGGACCAGATTGTCATCAAGATAGGGTTGACACATTACATCTCTCAAGCCACGCAAACAGTCTTCCATGTTTCTCTGGAATTCTGCAGGTGCTGCACTTAACCCGAACGGGATTCGGATCCACTGGTACAGGCCCCAGGGAGTTATGAAAGCTGTCAGGGGCTGGCTTTCCTCATCCAAGAACCCCTGATGGTAGGCCTTCCCCTGGTCTAGTACAGAGAACCAGGAGCTGCCAGTGAGGGAATCAAGCATGTCTTGTATTCGGGGTATAGGGTGGCGATCAGGGACTGACTTTTTGTTCAGCTCCCTGTAATCACAACAAAGTCTTAATGTTCCATCCTTTTTCCGCACACACACGACTGGTGAGGCATACGGAGAGCGTGAAGGAGTAATCCAACCTCGATTCAATAAGTCTTGGATATATTCTTTTACCTCCTGGTGTAGTGGCTTCGGAACCGACATGTAAGTTTTTCTTACTGGGGTCGTGTCATGCAGTGTGATGTGGAGTTTCAGTGAGGGGATTGAGCCAATGTCATCATCGTCATATGCAAATGCATGACACTCCTCTCTCAGCAGCTGTTTGGCGATCCTACTTTGCTCCTCATTTAGGTGACTGAGGTCGACGGGAGGGTCCCACCAGGCCGGTTTTGATTTCTGGGAATTGTCACTGCCTGGTGCTGATGCTGTTGGTGATGTTGGCTTTACTTTCTCCCCTTTATTGATTTGCTCAATACTGGCAGCATAGGCAGTCTTCACTGTCTGTAGATGACCCAAAATGGTGCGCTGGGTCAGAGTTACACTGTGTTTGTTTGTATTAGCAATGGGAACTGGTACATAACCTGACCTTTTCCACGGGGCACTGACTAGACCCTCCTCTATCATTACACCCTCTGGTAATGTCTGATCTTCGTTTGGAACTAGCAGCAGGTCTTGGCCATGATATTGAGCCCCAGTATTGATGATAACATACACTGTGGTGACCTGTTCAGCGCCTAAAGTGAGTGTTCTATTTCCTGTGTGCACAATTCCTATATCTTCTTCATATGACGGGGCATGGATAAGCTGTAGCACTGCTTGTGCCGTCTTGACCGTTATTTGAAAAGCTTGACTCACAGTATGAGTGGTCTCTGTCTGTGTTGTCTGATTCTTCTCCCCTGTTATTTCCTCTATCACATTATAGCCAATTATAGGCTCTACTGCTACATGGGGGTCACTTGACACTAGAATTGGTACTAGAAGTGGTTTGGTCAGGGTGGAGTCCTTACCTAGCCTAAATTCTGCTTCCACCCAGCCCATGAAGGGGATCTCAGTCTGGTTGGCGGCCACTCCCAATACAATATCTGAGCCCAACAGCTCACTGAGAGGTCGCACTGTGCTGTGTGGTAAATGTTGCTTTCTCCATTCGTCATTAATGATGGTTGCCTGAGCACCTGAGTCCCATAATGCTACCACTGGAACTGTATCTAATGTGCAATGGACAGTGTGTCTCTTTGCAATTAACTTGATGAGTCTTTCCTTGCGTCGTGGTGGAAGATAGTTAACTGACGAGATTTGAGGTGGTGCATAGGGGAGGGCAGGTTGCGGTATGGTGAGACGTGATGATTCATGGGCTACCGGGGGTCTCGGCTCGGCAGCCCCCTCTCGTTTCCCTGCTGCTCCTTAGGCCGTCGACATCCTCTAGACAGATGCCCCTCTTGCCCACACCTAAAGCAATGTCTGCAGGCGTCCCCCATCTGAGCTTCCTGACATGCCCTACAACCTCTGAGCCGAGTACGGCCGGGTGTGAATGGTCTCTCTGTTAGTCTAACTTGTGTAGCCTCCACTGTCTGTAACACCAACTTCTTAATTTCTAGCACCTCAGCCTTTAGCGCTTCTAATGAGTCTACCTCCGTTTTGGGTCCTTGACTTTTCTTACTTCTTCCCCCTTGTTCACGAGTAACACTATCTACTGCTGTCTCTGAGGTTTCTGATGGATGCACTTCTGCCTGCACTTCACTGATTTTTGGGGACTTGCTCACAACTGTCTTCCTCAATTTTTGTTGTCTCTCTTGTTCTAAGTTTGTTGCCTCATTGATCCGTTCAATTAACACCTCATCTGTGACAGTACGGTTGCTGAGATATGGTTTGAGTTGAAACTTAACTGCATCACTGTAAAGACCAGTCTCTATAGAGCGGAGAAATTTTCTTTGAATTAGTTGAGGACTGAACTGCTCACCTTCTTCGCTTGCATCATCATCGCTGAATTTTCTCATTAGCTTCTCTTTCAGTTCTATTGCTCTGAATAAGAAATTCTGTGCTGACTCCCTTGGGTCTTGTGTCATGTTCATCAGACGATGCAGCAGGTCAGAGGAAGAATCCACTTTGTAATGCCCCTTAAGTATGGTTTTGAGGGTGGGTAATGTCAGTCCTCGCTTTATTTCCAACATTTCCCGCAGATGAAGACCTGGGCTCACAGCACGTGTGACTGCTTCAATAATCTTTGCTTCTCCATGTCCTTTCTGTAGTGCCGACTCGATCTGGTTTATGAGGCTGGTGTAGGACAATTTTTCTTTCTGGCCCGCTTCACCGATCTGTCCCATTATCCGAAACTCCCGCCTCAGCGTGACCTCAGGCAGCCTGGTTGGTGTGGTGATGGCAGACTTTGTGTCTACATCCTTTGTAGTAATGGGGACCGATGCAGTGTGTCCTCCTGCTGCTTGCATCCTCTGCTTCATTTTTTCCTCCAACGCCCCAATTTCCTCTTCCATCTGTTGCTGTAATTTCTGGTACTGCATTTTCAACTCCTCTAGCTCCCCTTTCTCCTGAACTACGGTCTCAGCCTCAGTTTCTTCCAGTGTTGGATTCAGAGAGGAAAGATCGGACAGTAATTGCTGGAGATACTTCTGATATGAATCTGTGGACTCTTCACCCTCTTCAATTTCATCTAATGTCTTCTCCACCAACCTGATTAGGGTGCGTCTTGTTTTGCTGGCAAAACCCCCAACAGGTGCGTTACACTTTAGATGTTCACATAGGTGAATGAGCTCCTTCTCCCCCAGCGTCAGCAATCTCCTGCTCACCTCGTCCCTTGCTTCCTCCATGATGCTGCTTTGATTGGTCCGGCTTTCTTTCTATGCGATTAGGCCCTGGGCTGAACCAACCATCCTCTGCTACCAAAATATGTAGCGTGGTACTGAATGAAGCTGTCTCCACTACACATTTAATTTGAAATTCCGCTTTATTTTTCTTCTGCAAAGAGCCAAAAATGTTGATATTAGAATCAGAGTTCGCCACACACGTATATCAGCTTCACAGTTTATACGTGTCCTCATTCTCTGAATGACCGAGAACACACAGTGTCATTTAGAACTTCTCCACCAACATATTCACAATAAACCATAGCTTCTGCATATTTTCTAAACACAGAAAAATCATGAACTTCTGCAACAAAATATAAACAATGAATCATATCCTTACCATCTATTATAATCAGAAAAATCATAAACTTCTGCACCAAAATATAAACAATAAATCATGTTCTCAGCTAATATTAAACAAAAGTTTATCCTTCTATAGCATATTTTCTCAAATACAGTCAACCAATCATATTTAACAAACATTGTAAACTGATTCAGATATCTGTTAATTAGATAAATCATGCCTTACTTTAGATTATTTACTCAGCTTGACAAACTACTCCCGAGCAGAGAGTTATTGTTTCCTCTCCAGCCTCGCGCTCACTCACGGTAGCTAGCAACCCATGCTAACTATAAGCTAACTTCTTTCAGATGGCTGAACAATATCAACAACAACGCCACAAATCAGCTGAGATCATTAACTCACATCGGACATATTCGCAAATCAACTCACAGTTTCCACCCTCCCTTCTTACCTGCAAAGAGCCAAAAATGTTGATATTAGAATCAGAGTTCGCCACACACGTATATCAGCTTCACAGTTTATACGTGTCCTCATTCTCTGAATGACCGAGAACACACAGTGTGGCGAACGCGCCCTCTGCTGGTCAGGGGTCGACAGTGACTTCTGTTCAATAACTAATTTCGAAATAACAAAATCACCTGTACTTATTAGAAAATAAATCCACCACAATTTGAACATAAACAGTGGTACATTTATATCAGATTTAACATGTTTTTGATTATGGGGTGGATATTTTAACCTACTGATGGCTCTGTATGCCACAATGGCAACAATGAGAATGTGCAATAATAATAATAATAACAATAACAAATAACAACAATTTTGATACCAATACTCTGCCACCGAGCCCTGTGCTCTGATACCTTACCCATTTGTCAACCTCGGGGGATAAGCTTCAGTGCCACAATAGCATGAAGGTACCACTACATTTCCTTATCTCATAATGCTCCATGTGTTGGTCTCTGTCTATGATCATAAAAATCTCCTCACCTCAGTACGCAGAACGGTTGGATTGGTAGCTACTTCAGGGATGTTTTACATATTTTGTTTAATTGTGTTTTTAATTCCAATCTCTATCTGTTTTTCAATTTTTCAAAATAAGTGAGGAAGAGATGTTCAAAAAAATTTTACAGTTGCAGCATTTGCATATTATATTGCATATAATTATTTTAGTTTAATTTCAACAGTTAAGTCAAGAGTTTTTAACCAAAATATGTTTGACTTGGGGCTGCACAGTGACAGAATGAGTAGCACTGCTGCCTTCCAGCAATAAGGTTCCTTGCTCGATTCCCAGTCCGGGGTCTTTCTACATGGAGTTTGCATGCTCCCTCTGTACATGCATGTGTTCTTTCCAGGTACTACAGCTTCCTCCCACAATCCTAAATAAACATGACTGTTTATTTAAGTCAGAATGTCTTTAGAGAGGGTGCACACATGACATGTCTGATAATATTCTGCACATCCTAAAGGCAGCAATAATTTGTACCAGTAGTATGTGCATAGCAGACATGACATTGTAGAGAAGAGAGAAGGCTTTCTCTGTTAGTGTGAACACCTTTAAAATTTCAGAAGAAGAAATGTACCAGGACCTATTGCCTAAAACAATTTACTTCTAAGTCATTCACTACAACTTCGTTTTATCAAGTTTCAAGCTGCTTATTTATATTTGCATTGGAGCTTTAGGCATGGAAGACCCTGGTCTTAAGCCCTAAGTACATTTCCCAGGACATGCACTTGAGGAAAGATTTGCAACTGCATTGAGTAAATCCCGATGACAATCATTTAAATCATTATTTATAAATAGTGTTTCTCAGTACAGCATAATTGGTTTGTTTGAAAATGTTTGACATCCCTTCCTATAATACCTTGGGAAGGCAAGGTTTTCTGATGTCTTTCCACACCAGAGCCATGCTAACTCACACTTGTGTGCTTCGGAGCAGCCAACTGTAAACAAACCCCCAGTTGTATAAAGGTGCATAGGCAGCAAAAACATTCTGGGTTCAATTCCCATCCCAGGGTCTTTCTGCGGGAAAGCAGAAAGACTCATGTTCTCCCTGAGCATGCGTGGGTTCTCTCAGGGTACTCCGGCTTCCCCCCACAGTCCAAAAAACATTAGTGATAGGCTAACTGGCTACACAAAATTCTGCTTAGTTGTGAGTGTGTGCGTGAATTGTTGTTTTTCCTGTTTGTCTCTGTGTTGCCCTGCGATGGACTGGCGACCTGTTTAAGGTGTCCCCACCTCCGGCCCATAGCCAGCTGGAGATAGACACCAGCAACCCTCGTGACCCGGCTTTGGACAAGCGTGACGGAAAATGGATGGATTAGCATCTCTATGATTATTACTCATTCATTCATCTTCTGCTGCTTATCTGTCAGGGTTGCAGGGGCTTGTGCTTATCTCCAGCATAGTATGGGCAAAGGCAGAGAACATGCTGGACCGGTTGCCAGTTATTTTTAGCATTTTCTTTATTTTTTTTTAGAATGTCTATTCTACCATGTTGGGGTATGGTTTATTAATTACATAAATATGTATTACTGCGTCAATATGTCAAAAATATGCCATTGGAAGCAATAAATACATTTGCACAAATACATTTATGATTTGTATGTTTTTTTTTTTTTTTTAAGCAAGATATATTGCCATACAAATAAAACATGTTATCCACAACAATATGGGTTTGCCTTTCTTATCGTAGTTAAATTTGATGTTTTTCTACATAGTAAATTTGTTTCTTCCAGAGTAAACAGGAATATGGTCACTGGATATGTATGCATCAAAACTGCCTGAATTCCAGTGTTTATGATGACTTTCTCTCATTTTCTCTGATGATCAACCACTGTCAGTAGAATAGGTTGGCACAGGTTCTTAATATTTTGGATTGGCCTTTTGTCCACTTGAGTATGGTTCTTGAATAAACACTGCTTGATCATGTTTAAAGGCACAGTTTAGCATTTTTTGTGATTGTTGGTCATTTTGTACCCAAAGGAGCCAGATGGACATTTTGTCGACACTCACTAAATTTGACCAGAGATGTAATATTTATTTAAGCAAGTCAATAATATATAAACTGATGGAAATAACCTAATTTCTCTGCAATGTTTAATACTTCTCTATATTGAACGCATGGGATTAGCAAGATGTTGCTGTGGGGAAACAGGACAAAGCCTATGGGTAGAAAGATGCAGCTCAGTTACAGGGTTAAGACTGCAACTCCAAGTTCAGCTTAGGTCATCCTTTTAGTCTATTTACTCTAACAGGATCCAAATCACCATATACAATACCATCCTAAACTTTCTAATACTGGTTTAAACCACAATGCTTATGATTGAAATGTTGAAATCAATTCGGAACAACCATAAAATCCACTTAATCAATTTGTGAAATATGCCAGTGAGCTCTAGTGCACATTTTAACAAGTGTTTATAGAGATGCAGTGCTTTTATGTTGTTTTATATTAAATACACTCTAAGACAGCAGATAAAACAAATCACCAAGGTTAGTGTGGGCCATGAATTATGGAGCTGTGACCACAAAGATGTTCCAAAGTGAAGTCATGTTTTGTTTTTGGGCAAGCTTTGCTGCTTTTTAACAATCACTGCCTCGCTTTTTAGAGCATGACAGCCAGAAAAAATGCCTTAAGTACAGTGTACAAGAAGACTCCTTGTACAAAATGGTATTGAATCAGTCTCAAACTGGGCAGCCCACAGGAGGCAAGGAGCACAAAGCATTTCTTTTTTGTAAAAAAAAAATGAACTTTACTACTGGGCTTAATGGATGTTTCCCAGTGACTTCTTGAGCTGGGTATACATTTCCATTTGAAGCCTTGAAACTTTGCAGCATTCATTCTCTAATTCTTCAAAAACAAATTTCTTACTTAATGTTGCTGGAGAAGCTTAAAATGGTTATAGAATTATTATATAAGGTATTTGTTGCTGGTCCTTAAGGTCTCTGAACAGGGCGTGTAACATTGGTTGGGCTGAAAATGGCATATTTGCTGTTCTATGCACCCTAATGCAAGCCTGGTTAACAGTGGAAGATAAAGTAAATAAATTATTCAACTTCACAAATTGTATCAGGAAAAGTGAAAAATATACAATAATATTTAAAAGAAGCTTTTTGATGGTGTTAAAGGTCCAACCTTCTTCCCTTAAGGTATAGGGGCTGGTCATGAGGTCACGAGTGATGCTTTGTTCATTTACATAGTGGAGAGAGAGCTCATGCTCACTTAGAGTTTGACCAAGGGGCAAATATTCAGCTCCCAACTTACAGACAGTCATACGTCTATTTCAGTGGTAAAGTGCAGTCAGCAAGCTGTACTTTTTTGTGTCTGCTTTCAGAAAAAAAGGCATTTTCTCCTCTGTTCATCTTCCTCCTCTTGACATTCTTGATAAATGGAGAAAGGCCTGAACAAATGCTTGATGTTTTCCAAAAACAAGCCAACATAGAAAATAACTAGCTATCTATATGTTGTGGATGAGAGACATCAGCTATGGTAGAGAGGGTATCCATGGGTTACAGAAGTATGTTGTTGAGATTTTACATGCTTAGGGACTTCTAGGTAAATATTAGCAGTAAATGTACTTAAGGTATCTGATATAGTTAAGCCTGCTGTGGTTATTATTTAAAAAAGTTGTAAATTCTGTTCACCAGATGAATGTAACAGTTCAAGTGAGTCATAAATAATACCAAACTAGAATGAAATAAAGCATACCTATCTAGACTTTCTTATGAATAACCAAAACCAACCCCCCCCAAACTAGCCCCCCACTTTCAGCAGAAGTGTTGACTGCTGGGCCACAGACTGGACTCAGCAGAGAGCCATGAGCCTCCCTTCCTCTGCCGGAGAGGGGGGCTGGTAAGGCAGGTGCGGGGAAGCACGGGGCTGCCTATCACCGAGTCAGGTTCGATCGCTCCGTCCCCCACTGGCTTCCTGCCCCCATCTGCTGGCGTTCCCGGACCAGCCCCGGAGCTGACGGCTCGGTTTGAATGGCCGGTGTGTTTTGACTATGTGCTGCACAGTTCTCAACCAAAATCCCGTACAATTTTTAAATTCTCCCTGGACAGTTCTTTAGGTATGAAAAGTAGGACGTCTGGTCACCTTACCATATCAACAATTTCAATGATTTAGTGAATGAGTGCTTGTTGCTATGATGCGTCTTTGCTCGGCAACTTGGCTCTTTGTACACCAACCAATCAGCACCCAGCTCATCTAAATATTCATGAGCATACCATAAGCGGAAGAAAACCTGTTGTTTCATTCTAGAGGGTTAGGGTTAGAATGAAACAACAGGTTTTCTTCCGTTTATGGTATGATCAGAGAAAGGAGATGTTGGTGGGGTTTGGACTTCTCTGTACGTCCATTTCACCCACTGAACTATCGTTATTCATCTATGACAAGGTAAACTCGGTTTTGCATTCTATGTCCCCTTTAAGAGAAGCAGGTCTCTTCAGGTTCCTTTCAATTCGCTCTTGCAGCTCAAGGTCTCTGTCCTTGGTGCTGATTGTGGGGCTGCCAGCAGTGCAGGACCTGTTCAAAGTGTTTGAGATGGTTTATGCTGACTGTAATGTCTGCTGAAAGTGGGGGGCTAGTTTGGGGGGGTTGGTTTTGGTTATTCATAAGAAAGTCTAGATAGGTATGCTTTATTTCATTCTAGTTTGGTATTATTTATGACTCACTTGAACTGTTACATTCATCTGGTGAACAGAATTTACAACTTTTTTAAATAATAACCACAGCAGGCTTGACTATATCAGATACCTTAAGTACATTTACTGTTAATATTTACCTAGAAGTCCCTAAGCATGTAAAATCTCAACAACATACTTCTGTAACCCATGGATACCCTCTCTACCATAGCTGATGTCTCTCATCCACAACATATAGATAGCTAGTTATTTTCTATGTTGGCTTGTTTTTGGAAAACATCAAGCATTTGTTCAGGCATTTCTCCATTTATCAAGAATGTCAAGAGGAGGAAGATGAACAGAGGAGAAAATGCATTTTTTTCTGAAAGCAGACACAAAAAAGTACAGCTTGCTGACTGCACTTTACCACTGAAATAGACGTATGGCTGTCTGTAAGTTGGGAGCTGAATATTTGCCCCTTGGTCAAACTCTAAGTGAGCATGAGCTCTCTCTCCACTATGTAAACGAACAAAGCATCACTCGTGACCTCATGACCAGCCCCTATACCTTAAGGGAAGAAGGTTGGACCTTTAACACCATCAAAAAGCTTCTTTTAAATATTATTGTATATTTTTCACTTTTCCTGATACAATTTGTGAAGTTGAATAATTTATTTACTTTATCTTCCAATTTTTTTATAAATCATAAATCTTAAAGGCTGCAGGTCTTGGAAGGTCAATACCAGAAGTCAACCTTATTTTGCTATCCTATGGTTACATTTGATCACCATGTTTACTTTTTATCACTGCTGCACTTTAGAAATGAAAATATCTTGAGTGCTGTACTAAACAGAATTTTGTTTTGTATACACTCTGTGTTTACAAAAGGACTGTAAAGTTTGTCTAAGTCTAAGTCATTTAATCTGCTCTATGCAAAACCAGTGCTTATGTGTCTATTGAGATCACAGGACACCTGTGTTCAAATTGAAGGATATTGTCATCACTTGTTATTCTATTAAAATAGCACAATGCAGTAGATCAAGTGGCATTGAAAGACCCCCACAATATGATTGTGACACTATATTAGCACATTGTTTTTAGATTTGAAAGATTCACATTGACTCCGACCAAAAACGACTTCTCATTAAGTGGAAATCACTAACTTGGGCAGGTCCATTATTCCACCAAGCTTAATTGTAAGGTTTTTTTCTCTTGGTTAATATAAAACTTCATCACCTTTTCAACCAATGACACAAAATCTTTACAGTTTATGCCAAGCTTGATTCTTAAGAATTTTTGTCTTTCCTTATTTTTTTTATTTTTTTTTCATCTGAAGGGTCGTCTCTCAGTCGTCACAGTTTTGGCTCTTCTTCAATTAGGCTGAAAATTCTGGCTATCCAAGTCATTATTACAAAAGACTCTAATAATGCACGTGAATTCACAAACATACATTTTTAGATGTGTCTTAAGCTCTAGAAATTTCCTAATTGTTCAGGTTATTTATGATTGCTGTAGGGGTTGTCAGAAAAAAACATCTTTTAAGCTCAAAAGGGAAACTGTCTGTTTGCTGTTGAAGATTCCCAGTCATCTAGGTCATAGTCATTCCAAAAAATTAAACAAAATGGCTATGTTTTTACGTTTGATCTTCTCACCATTATGTTCTGCTATGTGTCTTTTGGATTTCCTTGCTGATTTGACAAAAGCCCAGTTTGGGTATCCGCAGTTCGAAGAGCATCTTTGATGTGTTTGTGTTCTTTTTACTTCCATTCTGTTTTTGTAGGGACATGCTCTGCCCTGTGTTGTAAGGTTCTGATGACTGAAAGTGTTCCTCTGAAAGTGTCCAAAGCTCTCTTTTCCATTTCTTCCATGTTAAGGTTGGCTGCAATTGGTGACACAGGGGATCCAATGGCACAACAATGGTTCTGTCAATAAAAATTATCCCTGAACTTGACATAGGTTGTGGAAAGATAAAGGTCCAGTAGGGTGCAGATCTGGTCCGGAGTAAAATTAGTTCTGTTGTTTAGGTCACTGTCTTGTTGAAGACATTTCCTGACTGTTTCCACAGCCTCTGATAAAGCTATGCACGTGAACAGAAAAGGAACCTTATCAACAAATGTGACAACTTCTTCAAAGTTTCAGGGAGAAGGTTGGACAGCTTCTGCCCTGTCTGTCTATTTCATAAGAGAGTGCTTTAATTGATAAGTGAATCTGTCTTATCCTTTCAATAAGCAGCTTGTTGTGCGCATTCCAAAGGATCTTTTCTGCCCTGTGTCCTTTGATAGTAGACTTCAGTCTTAATCTGTTGGGAACGAGTCTTTGCTGTCTACATCTTAAATTAAAATGAGGATGGTTCCTGTAATCTGCAAGTTTTCTATGGAATTTCTCATACTCATAATTTCTCATACGAATTATTCCAAGGGTGTCTTTCCCAAAATGGAGTGCAATATGCTGGTGAAGATTCAGGTCATCCAGGTCATAGTCATTCTAAAAATGCTATAAAAACTATTTTCTGAGAATGTGTTTATTTATTAGCAACTATGCAAATTAACAAATATCTAGAAAAAGTACACTAGTTTATATTATTTTACATGTGAATCCCAGATTCTTCATTCTTCTTTGCCTTTTCTAAAAAGTCTCTTAAATCAGTCCTATTTGTCCATGCTGGGTCAGATCCTGATATTTGAAAAAGGAGGCAGGGAAAGCAGAATAAAGCTACATGCTTTTAGCCAAGCCTTCTTGCTAATCCAAGTCCTGAAAAAGGACATATCTTGCACCATTTCTCTTTCTCTCTCTCTCTCTGTCTCTCTCTCTGCAATGCATCTCCAACCTCTGCGACTCGACCTGTCAATCACCCGCAAAACGTCTGCACTGTGGCAGGAGGTGGTGAGCATATACACTTCCTGTCACCTCGGGGTGCAGCTCTCCCGAGCTCTCCAATACCTTTGTATTGCAGAGGAGCTACTGCGCATGTGCAACTTTTAACGAGAGTCAATGGGCAAAGAGTTTTGCGTCCTAGGGCGGAAATACGTCACCAATCCGACGAAAAATTGAATGACGCTTTACTAGTCATTAAAGATTAAATATTTACCTTACACATTTAAAATATATATAGATATATTTCGAAATATTTTACATTTTAATTTAAAAATAAATTACAAAAAAAAAAATAAAAAAATTTTTTTATGTCTTATCAGTGTCATTGGGTGTGGGGCGGCGCATTAGTGACGTCTGTTGGCCAGCCGCCACTGCCTCCAATGCCATTTGTGGTCTATTTTCTGCAATCTGATATGAGAACAGAGCTTAAAATAAGGCCTCCTGCTATGAGTGGTCAATATTCATTCATTGTAGCAGAAAATTCAGGGTTTAATATTCATTTAAAATGAAAGCAATCACCTTACAGTGTCGGCTTTTTCCATGATTACCTTGAATTAGGCATGTGAATTCTTGGCCCTGATACCAGTGGCACCAGCTGTGCCACTTCAGTTTAGTTTCTTTTAATCCTTCTCCACTGCCAGAGTTCGGGAATCCAGCTTCAGAAGTAAAATCCCTCACTAGTTTTCCTTTATCCTGTTCTCATAATCAGACTTTAACCAGTGGTCTCAAACTTAAATCTTCAACGGCTGATGCCCTGCAACATATAGATTTGTCCCCAAAGCAACATGAAATGGCTAAAAAAAAACCTTTCCAGCATTCAGTCAAGCAATGGAGGGCTCTGTTGTTGACCTAATATTGGAGTCAAGTCTGTTGAAGCAGAAACAAATATGAAAGTTACTGTACATTGTACCAGCAGTTAAAAACTGGAGTGTAATGCTGCATTCTCACCAGGCGCGTTGTGGACATCAAAGCATCAGGTTTAAATGCAAAGTCTATGGGGGACAGCGTTGAGGGGTCCTGCGGCGCATCTGGGCGTCGGGAGCGGCGCACCTGAGTGTTCGACACTGGGGTTCACTAAATCTAACTTTTGCCACTGGACACTAGATCGCAAACAATCAGAAAAGCTGATTCAGGAGTTTTTGGGGGAAGATAGACAACTTAAAGTCATACACTTCTTCCATGATCTCAACTCAGCCCTGTCCTACAGACTGCTGCATAATGGTCTTTCTTTTTGCATTTTCTGCACTCTGCTTCTGTCGCTGGGCATTGTTTCCATGTATGTTGAGGACTGCGCCCGAATCTTTTGCACGTTTCTGTTCTCCACATTGTGTTGCTTTGTGTCTGCTTCCCCATTTAAGATTTCACAGGTTTTTTCCCCACTATAGCATCCGCATTGCCTTTCCTCAATTACCTCAGATCAATGGCTGTAGTTTTTTTTCACTTCTTCATTTTGTTTGACTTGTGTCACTGTGTTTTCTAATGTTAGCTTTGAGTCTAATTTGGCATCTCGGATCCCAACTATGATCCAATCTTTTATCATCTTTTTATGCAGGATGCCATATTGGCAATGCTCCGAGAGTCTGTACACCACCATAATGAAGCTATCAACGGTTTCGCCAGGTTATTGATATCTGCTATTAAATCTGGCTCTCTCGTAAATGACATTGTATTTGCCAATAAAATGCTCACCTAAATCATTGTTCACTTTGTCGTATTTCTTCCTTTTGTCTTCCTCCAGTTGTACTGAGTTCATCAAGTCATCACTTTTCTCCCCCATTATGTAGAGCAGCAAGTTGATCTGTTATTCCTCATCTTTCTCTGATAACCCCGATGCTATCCGGAATCGCTTGAAGCATCATAGCCACTGAGTCCAACTGTTTGGCTCATCAAAGTTAAAACTGCCGGGAGGTGGTATTGTAAAAGCATGATGATCCATCTGTCTCATTCCGCCCTTCCCTCTAGGTGAATAAACGAGTTAGCAACTTGTTTGCTTCTCTGTGAGCTGGCTTGCTTCACTACTGGTGCAGCCACATTTTCAATGATGAGAGAAAACTTTTTCTTTTCCTCTCACTCTCACTTCTGTCTCTCTGTCGACTCTTTCTTCTTTCGAATAATTGTCACCATGTACAATATTGTGTGAGTAAGTATTATCTTAAATAAGTGGCCCGCCACACCAGTGTGGATTCCCGTGCAAGAATGTATTTATTATAAGCTTATCCTAACTAGGTACATCATATGCATCTAAGCTCTAGCACGCTGCCTGGTGGCATGACATTCCATTGCATTATGCAGCGATGGACCCAGCATCCAAATTTCTGCGTTTGAGCATTTTTGATGCCCATAGCCCCTATGGTGTGAATGCAGCATAAGACCAACAGTTTAAACATCGGTCTCGAGGAGCTGGAAATGCATGTGGCTGGACTAATATTTGTACAGGCACCTGGATTAACCACCTCTGACCAGAGTTGGGAAAGAACCACAAGCAAGAGAGGGCCTTTGGCTTAGATTGTGGGTTTTAATCAGGCTATTGATAAAGGAGAAGAGCCAGAAAAGCAGCAAGAGCACTCTGGAGTACAAGGAGGGAAGCCATGGAGCAATATCAAGCTGAAAGATAGGAGCTATGAGGGTAAGCTAATTCTACTTGCATTATGTTAGCTGCAGCTGTAAGCTTGCACATGCACTATAAGGCTGTGTCCGAATGTCCACCCTAATCACTATATAGGGCACTATATAGGGTCCAAACATCTAGTGGATGAAACAGCAGTGGACTCAAAATTTCCCATCATGCACATTAAAAAGTAGTGATCATCCATGGTCACTAGACGAGTAGATATATCCTGGTGAATGCTTTGCATGGAGAGTTTTGCTTGCTGAGCATTATGGGATTATCTGTCACAGCGGCCTTCTGTCGCCATTGTAATGATATTGCCACCTTTAGGCTGGGTTTTTTCCTTGTTGCTCTCCTCTGCTTTGTTCCGCCCTCTGCTCATTAGCTCTCATCATATCCACATGTTCCTGCTGCTTTTTAGGCCTCTGAACCCCAGCTTTTCGGTGACAGATTATTCAAGCTTCTTAGTGAGACTAACTCTAGCATTCCCTGTGTTTAGTTCTGCCAGTTACTGATCATTTTCTGCTCTCGGACTTCTGACCTCCCTTGTTTGCTCCATTTGTCTGATCTGTGTTTTCTGGACTGTTACATGGATTCTGCCTGCTGCCAGCCTTGGACCTGTCTTCTGAGCACGGCTTACCCTCCTGGATCTTTCGGTTCCCAAGTATGCTCTGGCTGCTGAAGTATTCTGCTCATCTTCTCTCCTGGATCTCTGGTGCCAGCTCAGTAAAAACAACGGAGTTCCACTCCTCGGGACAACACTCCTTCTTCTGGGCACAGACTGAACTTTGCCAGGTTGGTGGCTTTATTGCTCATTATTATCTAACGCTTGAGTTTTGAAGTCACTGACCTGAGCCTCTACTCCTGCAGAGTTTCCCGTGAGCCCCCTGCAGCAGATGAGCAGCGCCATCCTATTTCAATAAACTCTCTTTTGAATATATCACTGTCTTTCCCGCTTGAATATTGGGTCCAATGTTCTGAGCCCTCTGACAGCCATAGGCTGTCGTGACCCGACTAATAAAAAAGATGGCACAGGATCCGCGCTGTGGGGGAGGAGTTACGTGACCAACGGGAAGTAAAAATTAGTGATCATCTGTCCAAACGGTCAGATAACTGAGTTCACTATAAAGTTCACTATATAGTCCCTTTCTATATAGTGATTGAGGGATCTCGGGGTGAGGGTGGGCGTTGCGACCACCCCTAAGTCTAGTTTACAGCTATTTAAGAGTTGGGGAAGTTAGTTATTTTAACATTAAGGCTGTGCAATGTACGTGCTCAACAGAATCCACTTCCTAGCTTAAAAAAGTGACTAACAGTCTTATAATGCAGAATTTTCAGTGTGACATTATACAGTTGGAATTATATCCAAAAAGTTAATAAAAAAATAACTGCTAAGTGCAACTAATGGAAAGTCTTTACACATAAACCAAAATGCAAAGTTGGTGCAAATAAAAAAAGGGCCTGTTGATATTACAAAGCTCTGTGACAGTTTAATAACTTAATAACACAAAACCATACAGTGTCCCTTCCCTTTACCCTTACTGTTATCCTTTGTAAGCCTCTCCACGCCCGTCCTGCCAGCCTAAAAGACATTTCTCAATCTATTGCAGAAATTTCAGTTTTCTTTCAAATAGCGTTTATGTTTCCTTCAATTTTTTTATTAAATCCTTCATTCATACCAAAACAAGCTAAATTTTAGATGTTTTCACTTTGATATAACTTTCACATGAACTGCTGCCAGACATGTGAAAAAGAATTATTTAGCCAATTCCAGTCACCAGACGATTTGCTTTGCATCTAACCTTTGGGTCTGAACCTATTATAGAATATTAATTAAAAAGAAATGAAAAAGAATAGCTTAAGTTTTACAATGCAGTGTTATTAACACTTAGGAAAAAGCAAACGCTCCTTTCGCAGTGATTCCACAGTAGAAGGATTTAATCAAACACATTTATTTTTCTGTTCAGTTTCTACTTTGAATTTCACTTAAATTGATCTGCAAAATGTTTTCTCGCCATGAAGGTATGACAGTGCCTAATTTCGCATCATAAACAGCTTTTATGATTAAAAGCAGTCAACGTCTGTTGATATTGTAACTGCCACCCCCAATATCCAATAAAGAGGATGACAGGATTTCAGTTGTCTGAGTTTTTAAACTAATCCTTCAAACAAACAGTTTTCAAGCTTTTGTCTTTGCTCTATTTGCATAAAGAACAAGGGTCGGCTTGCTGAGAAGCATCAGCCTCCCACACTGACATCTGTCGGAGAGGTTGAGAGTGTTCCAGCAACAGAGGAAAAGATATGAGAGTTAAACAACATGGTTCAGCAGCTGCTTGCCAGATTCAATAGACCCATTTATATCAGGCATTTTGGCTTGTCAGCACATGAAAAGAGCTGGTGTAACTGATAATGATAAATGAACAGGCTTTCTGTCCTCCTACCCTGCTGTCTGCTTTACTGTCACTGTTAAACAATGCTGGGTCATTGATCCAGAAAACAAGTCAAAATGTCGCCACCTTTTCCCCTGATACTTTGCTTGCTGTTGTCTGCTGCTATGTTGTCTGTCACAATCATAGGTGAATTTGTTTAACGTTTGACTGCCAGAAAGTTTGGAAACGCAAGCTCCCAATTAGTTGTAAAAATGAAAAGGGTAATAAAAGCGAACAATCATTCTAAATCATTTATTTCAAAAACTTGTAGTACACGATTAGATGACTCAAAAGCATTGATGAGGACTGATTTAAAGCAAAAGGAAGTGTCTAATGTGAGTCATTACACCACCTGGAGGGGTTGATTATGTTTGCCATTTAGGCTGACATCCAGCTCAGCTGGAAACATTCATGCCATTCAAAATTCTACACCTCAGTCAGGAAAGCAATGCTGCATTTAAACAAACGTTTTGATTGCCATGGTGAAAGGTTTTGTTCTGTGACCCATATACCCAACACAGCCATAGAGAAAGTGTAAGGTTAGGTTATATAAAAATGGAAAATGCTTGAATATCCTAGTCAGTCTTCCTCAGCAGGAGACCAGTTAATGATCTAAAGAAGGAGGATGTGCTCAGAGCAACTCGGGGGGGTTTGCACATTGAATGTGAGTATTTTGATTTTAACATTCCTGTGCTTTTACAGGTGCAGGGGAAAACTGTGACGGAGGCAGAAGACAAATAGTGTGTTGCAACTATATTATCTGCGCTTCCTTGAGCAAGTTTCCAGATAAATGTTAGTTGTGAGTTTACACTGATTAACAGGGAGTTGAGTTTTCCTAATGTTGAAGGTAAATCTTCAACTTCCATTTTCCTTACCCCAAGTGGGGTCGCAAGGGGTGCTGGTGCCAATCTCGAGCTGTCAACGGACAAGAGGTGTGGTACATCGCCAGTCCATCGCAGGGCAACACAGACACAAACAGCACAAATAACTATTCACGCACACACTCACACCAAAAGACAATTTAGAGAAGCCAGTTAACCTAACAGTGGGAATCGCACCCAGAATGTTTTTGCTGCCTATGCACCTTTATACAACTGGAAGTTTGTTTTCAGTTGGCTGCTCCGAAGCACACAAGTGTGAGTTGAGTGGCTCTAGGGTGGAGAGACATCAGAAAAACCTTGCCTTCCCAAGTTATTATAGGAAGGGATGTCAAACATTTTCAAACAAACCAATTATTCTGTACTGAGAAACACTATTTATAAATAATTATTTAAATTATTGTCATCTGGATTTACTCAATGCAGTTGCAAATCTATCCTCAAGTGCATGTCCTGGGAAATTTACTCAGGGCTTAAGACCAGGGTCCTCCATGCCTAAAGTAACCTCCATGCCTAAAGCGCCAATGCAAATGTAAATAAACAGCCTGAAACTTGATAAAACGAAGTTGTAGTGAATGACCCAGAAGTAAATCGTTTTAGGCAATAGGTCCTAGTACATTTCTTCTTCTGCCATTTAAAAGGTAATCACACTAACAGAGAAAGCCCTCTATCTTCTCTGTCATGTCCTGTGTGCTATGCATGCACTACTGGTACAGATTATGGCTGCCTTTAGGATGTGCAGAATATTATCAGACATGTCATGTGTGCACCCTCTCTAAAGACATTCTGACTTTTTGCTGAGAGAGCGAAAATTCATGCCCCTCGTTCAAGCTTCAGCCAATCAACGTCGGGAACACACCTCCTCCTTCAAGATTCCCTTAATTTAGCTCTATAGCTTCTCTCTCCCGCACACCAGTGAACGTACACCTACCTCCACCCCATCTCCTCCCTTACTCTCAGGCTATCCTCATTCTAAATCACCCTCAGGCTTATTCCATCTCCTGTGTCCAGACCCCGGGGGGGTGAAGGCTAATCTAACCCTTTTCCTAGGTTGGTCATCTAAGCCAATTCTGATTCAAAGCATCAAAGTCTTCTGCCAGGACCTGAGTGCTAAAGAACTTATTTCATTAATGTCAATAAAACTTTTCAAATGGCCCTTTTCTCTGTGGGAGTCTCTCCAGGTTAAATTTGAATTAACAGTTGATGCCCCTTTATGATAATGACTGCAGCTTTATTGTGGTCACAAATAAGTACTTCTTGGGAACACATTAGTATTTTGTGCACACGATATCTGCACTTCATGGCCACCAATTCATATTTTGAGGGAATTAATTAGTATTTCATGTGCACACTATATCTATTTCCCTCCCTATGTCATTTCCTTGCCTCTATAGATTGCAGAATTTCTATTTTACAACTTTATGTATTACATGTGTTGTTAATTTCTCTGTGTTAGTCTTATTTTTGTTTTACTTGTTTAACTTTGCTATTAGCAAGCCTCACTTTGTGTTTTAAGTACTTTTTCTATTTGCAGCTTGGTTATGTATTTGCACCCCTTGGACACCATATATAGCCCCTCCTAAAAGAAAAAAGCCCTAAAAGCTCAAATGTCATACTTAATCAATGTGTTTTCTCAGTCTTTTATTTTTGCCTTTTGTCCCTTAATTTGTAACTATGTTTGCATTTGTTGCAGGGACCACCTGGTTAATATCAAAGTCACCTAGCCACATTTACTCATGGAAGATAGGTTGACTGCTGCATATATGTTGTACAAAATGTCAAGTAGCACACGGCTCAATTTATTCACAAATATGAAATGCGTAGTGTGAAAATAAAATTATAGAAGCTGTACAAATGAGAGAAGGGAAGAAGGTAGAAAAATAACAGGAACAATAAAAGGTAATAAGATGTTAGCAACAGATGCATCAATGAACAGTTCAAATCTGAGACTCTTTGAAAATTAGCATTAAATAGTTTTGTCATGTTATTAACATGATAAACTGACAATTCTTTAATTCAAAATCTTAAAACAATAACTTAATTTCAAACAGTAACTTCTGTCATGCAATCTTTCTGTATTAATACCTTATGTCCCTTCCTTATATTTTTTGGTGATCAGATGGACACACACGCACTTGGTCAAATATACATTGAGCCATATGGGAATAACACGCTGATGTGTAGGAATACAGGGATCAAGACGTCAACTTCTTGATTCACAGACAAGCCTTCCTCCTATTTAGTATGACTGCCCTGTCTTTCTGAGACTGCTCAATTTAAAGGTGTCCATGCCTGATGAGACTTCATTTCATCCCTGCTTCTCTCCACAACTGAGCCTCTATGTTTTTAAAAGAACAAACCCAATGTTGGGAAACTGATGCATATCCCAAAAGAGCAGCAGCATAAGAAATGCAGCCAAAACTAAAAACCAAATGTAAATTAGGAAATGTGGGCCAATTTGGAATCACATCATTTCTGTATTGTTGTGGGATTTATTCTAGATCTACATAAAAGGGCACCACTCTCTCAAAACAAAAACGAAAAAAAAGCTGTTTACCCTGAAAAACATTATGTCCCTTTACACTAGAAAGCTCTGCAGTTTGCCTGTGCAACAAAAGTTAAAAACCAGAAGAACCAAATTTTGGGTAATTTAACTGAACTTCTAAAGTTGAATAGAATTACAGTTGTTATAATCATATTTTCAATAATAAGATGCACCTGCATGTACTTCCCAGTTAATCATTCACTGGTTTGATCCCTTTGAAACCAACCCTGCATCATTTTGTGTTGTTACTGCATGCCTATCTAATTTTCTGCTCTGGTGTCTGCATGCTTCTCCCTTCATTTGAGGTGTTGACACACGAGTGACTACAATGACACTGACATCGATATCAAGATCTAAGTGTCCAGTATTACAAACTTAACTTAAAGTGTAAATGTTTATACAATTTAGTATAATAGCATTGCATTTCAATTTAATGCAAAACCTGTTGTTTTAATGAATGTTATTTCAGGACTTTATACTTAAGACATTTCAGCATTTGTAACTGCGCTCAGACTGAGCGGGGCTGCTAAAGATTTCTTGTGTGTCAAAAAATTAAGTGACACACAATGCAGATAAAGTATTTTCTTTATTATTATTACTATTACACCTCTCTGTTGTACCAATAGACTGCTCATGCACTCCAGCCTAAGATGGCTATATTAAGTTAAAGAGAAAAAAAGATGACATGAGGGCTAAAGTTACTTGATCTAATCATTAATGTAGCGCTCTAAAGGCCTACTTCACAACCACCATCCAAGTGCGAGTGCAATACACAAAAATGGGGAATTTCATAAATGCTTTAAAGATGAGAGACATGATGGGAGACATGATGTTTCATAAAATAGGCTCCATTTTCATCATATAAAAATTCTCATGGGGAAAAATGCAAGACAGCAGCCTAAACTTCTTTTAATCTGGAGTACTCTCCTTTCCGTTTCTACCTTATTAGGAGAGATGTTAAACAGGAATATTTCAGTGTGCTGTTCTCATTACTCTGTAAATTAGCCTGAGAAATACTGTTCTACACCATAAGTCCAGCAAGTGGTGAAATAAGATCACACTACATGACAAGCTTTAGAGTTATGTCATTAACATTTCCCTCAAGTTAAACTTAATCCCTAACAGGGAGAAAGTTAAACAAATATTTGACATAAATATTTGATCAACCTGCATATGGTCAGAGTTGTTCATTTTATAACGCCTTCATTATGTTAAATATAATGCAGTTTAAAACAAATTTTTGTGACAAATCAATTGACAGAAAAACACACCACTGATCCTACTCATCACCCCGGCTTACCAGATGTAACTACACTGTGAGAGCAGAGCTCTGCCGCTATGACGCAGATTTAAAAGTTGGCTAATTATTGATCCACTGAATACACAGATTAGGCTTTCTCACTGACAAATATTGCGAACTTCTTTCATCTGAAAAAACTATTTTTTTTTTTCAAAACTTACCTTCTTCTGCTGGTGGAACAGAGCAATGCAGGATATCTACACATAATCGTGCCCCCTCCAACAAGCCCTGGTAATTTTGAAAAGTCCTCAAAAACATTGTGAGGAACCAAAGAAAAAGAAATTACCTTGTTAAATGTAAGGCTTTTTTCTCGTTTTTGTTTTTATAAATACAAATGGTCGTAAAAATGTAGAATCTATTTCACAAGAAAGAAATGCTTTTTTTGTAAGACCTGTATGTTTTCAATTAATATAACTGCATCAGTCACATAAAAAAATGTTAAGGCAAGCTGTCCTCATTATGACATTTCACTACATTCTCCCCTTGGAATTAAATATCTCTGGGTTTTATTAATTAAGTATATACAAGGCCAGCTCAATGTCACTGCCTGCTGCTTCTACTTTAACTAGCTTCTTTACATAAATGTGGATGAGATTCTTTCTTCTGTAGGTCATTTGGAGTTTTTTCACCTTTTTGCTTCGACACGCGCCTGTCCTTCAGCATAACTGCTCAAACTATCAAAACTGTCACTCAAGACCGCAGTTTCTGCAAAGGATCTTCTGTCATCTACTGAAAACTGCAGGCAATTAGTGTGCCTTACCATGTTTAATACAATGTTTGAGAATATCAAAAATCCTAACTGACCAATATTAGCTATAACAACATACATTATTTAAAATAACTTCTTTTAATGAAATATTACACCTATACTTTCTTATGTTCTCTTCTAAAATGTTCATACAGTATCTGCCCCTTATCCATTTAAACACTGTTCTGAATTCTTCATGGCCTTTTGCATTCCCACAATGCACTGCCCTACATAGACTCAGTGCCCTTGGCAACAGAGCCAACTGAACTCTAGAGGCCTCATCTGTGTGTTTGAGTGAGAGGAGGCTGAGAGGATGCACGGCTGTTTTCTGTCATTGCGCTGCTTTTATCAAGAGCTGTTCATTTGCACTTAAACACAGCCGCAGACTCACAGATGTACAGCGCACAAAGACAGCCATGCATGAAATATAGTTTGCATTAAATACTTGATGAGGTGTGTGAGGTGTGTGAGGCTGTCAAGCGACGCTCTGCAGCTCGGTGAGTATACTTGTCAGATCCAATGAGCAATTTTGTCTTGTGTAATGTCTCCTGAGCTTTAATGTAGGGAATCAGCACTCAGTCCCAGCAATCTGCTTATGAACTATTGTACAGACTACCATGACATAAAACAAGCTATATCATTACTTGGGATATTTCATAGTGTCTAACAGCAGAATAAATAGTATGTATCATAGCATTTTAAGCTTATCTTAAGGAAAATACATTCAATTTTTTTGTAATTGACTAAATATTTGCTGTAAATGGTATGAGAAATAAAAAGAACAGAGTAAACAGGCCTGTGACTAAGTTTTGCTGTTATTCATACCCATGCGTTCTGATCGTCCATGCTATCTGATTTGACCATGCTCTCCACCAACATTATCACATTGTGCTTCACAAAAATGGTTTGAGTTCGAAAAGTCTGGGAAACTTTAAGAATGGGATTACCTTCATTACTTATTTAGGGCCTCATCATCTTGTATAAAACATTTGTAAACTGAATAGTGTGTACAAAGTTTATGTTCATTGCTGGTGCAAATCGTTTTTTTAATATATCTTTGACCATAAGGTCGATAGGCCACTCTATGTTGTCCACAGTTTCAAAGTCTTTTCGTGTATTGAAATTATCCAAAGGTAAATACGGTGGCCTCTAAGTGCAAACTACATCAACATCTTTAAGCACAACTACTAATTAAAAAATGCAACAGCATATTTAAAACCACAACATTATATTAAAAAACAACAACATTTTCACAAACACCATGGCATTAAGTTGAACCAAATGCAATTATGTAAGCAACATCTTCGAAAACAAAACATCTACAAAAACAACAACATAATCCAAAATACAAAAACATATTCAGAAACACAATTTCAAAAACACAATGACATTTCTTGGAAACAAATATAAAAAAAAAATTCAAAATTGCAATGACATTAACCTGCTGGAAGAGGTGTAGAATAGTGAGAAACTTGAGACCTCTCTGACTGGACAAAGGCACTGGGAGACATTATGTTTTGTCGATACATTATTGTGTTTTTTTTATTTTCATTTGTTTCAAATTAATGTCATTGTGGGTTTTTGAATATGTTGTTGTGTTTTCAAACTTAGTGCTTTAAGACTGGACGCTGTGTCTGCAGCGAGTTCAGTGGATTCACATTGAATTCCTAAACAACCCGTGTAGGGAGTGTGGGGAAGCATCCTGCAGTGAGGGCATTCACCACTCCGCCTGCTACTAGATAGAATAAAGGTGTTGTCAAACAGCAGCAATGTGGAACGGTGATTGCTGAAGTTGAAAAGAGCTGAACTTTTTTGTGTAATCGCAACATGGCAACCAATCAGGGACTACTAGTAGGGGAAGCTTTTTTTTTTTTTTACTAAAAATGGGATTCAGAGAAAATATTGTTAACAAAGGTAGAAATAAGGAATGCTCTCAAGAGGTTTTTAAGTGGCTTTACAAAAAGATGTTTTAATTTAGTCCTAGAAAGACTTTTCATCGTCCTCCCTTGCTACCCTGTCACCGACCACTGCCTATCATTAGTGCCTTTCTGTGAGGGTAGTTTTACAAGGAAGTATCGCTGAATCTAAGTGCAGGTCTGAATTAATCAAATTGGAGCCTGTTTTTCAGTGCATTTGGGGCTTTTACAAAAATTGGATGATCTCCCCAAAATAATTCAAAACTTTTTCATAGAGAACAATTTAGCAGCAGTCCATGCTTTTAAGTTTCACCTGTGCTTTTGTTGCGAAATGCTTACAAGGAGACCTTGACAGGAAATGCTGTGGCATTGCCGGGGATAATAAGGTATAACCTCATTGGTCGTTAGACACTCTAACACATGTCTAATGACTGATGAAGTGCCCCCAACTTCACACACGGATGCTGCATTGTTATTATCATTTTCTGGGCAACCACAATGTTATATGTCATGTGGCAACGCTCAGCCAATCATATAGGGAACATCACTGGTATGCGCAGAGGCCAAGCAGATCTGACCACCCGAGCAGATCTTATACCTACACTGGTATGTTCAAATGCGAAGGGTCTGGGAGGTTGGTGATTTACTAAATATTCATTCCAGCCACTGAAAAAGGTAAAAATGCCCACTGTTATATTTAATGCCAGCACAGGAATGACATGTAATGTTATGCAATAATTTTATATCAGGAAACCAACACAAATAATTTTCAGTATCTCTGAAACAACAGTGGCACACATGATGTTTATTTTATTTACTTATTTATCTATTTTTTTCATTTTAACAAATGGCCATTTTAATTGCACAAAGCAGCACTGATGAAAGTCCAGTGGTTTGTTTTCTAACTTTTTTTTTTGAATGACTATAACCTGGATGACTGAGAATCTTCACCAGCATATAGCACTGATGAAGAACCAACCATTCAGTCTCTTTGCTGAGTTTTTTCACACAGCTGAAGCTCCTCCTATTTGATGATGCAGCCCAGGGTGAAAACACTGTTAATCTGAAATGCAGAGCAGAAATTATTGAGTACACTGTATTTGGTCTAAACGCACCATTAATGTCATTGTGTTTCTGAATATGTTGTTGTGTTTCTTAAGGGCTGTTTACTCCCTCAGCAGTGTGTCACAGTGAGATATTTTTGATTTATGCCCAATTGTGAAAAGTGGTCTGGGACAATCACAAACTACCTTTGGAACTAGATGTGGCCGAGGCGGTGAGCAAGTGGAAAAACGCAAAGGGCCAGTTTATGTGACAACAGAGGGATATGAGGGCGATACAGGTGGGGAAAGGTGGAAAAAGGGTCCATGCATTCTTGCGCACCTCGCTCTTCTAGCTGGTCCATCTTCACAAGTCGTGTTCCACAATGGTAGTCATACAAAAAAAACAAGCCGGTAAGGTACCAAACAGGAAATACGCATAGTGTAGAGCAGATGTAGAATTTAGCCTCCTTTCTCTCCTCCCTGCGACGCTGTCTGCGTTACTGTCTGCCGTCACCTACAATTTTGGAGCGGTGCACCAGAGTGTCTGCAGAAGGGGTGGGGGCATATCTGCATTACCTGCGACACACGCAGACGACCTGGTTTCTGAACCTAAACCAAGTTTAAGACTTAGACTTAGACAACTTTTATTGTCATTTTGTATACACAGAGTGCATACAAAACGAAATTTCAGAACATTTACATTCCATAAAGTGCAGCAGAGATCAGAGTGAACAGCAGGGAGCCCTGAGGGGAGCCTGTGCTTAGGGTGATGACATCAGAGGTGTTCTGTCCAACCCAGACTGACCGAGGTCTGTTTGTGTGGAAGTCTAGCAGCCAGTTTCAGAGGGTTGTATTAAAGCCCAGCTGTTCCAGTTTGCCTATCAGATGCTGTGGGGTGATGGTTTTGAAAGCTGAACTGAAGTCCGGAAACAGTGTTCACACGTGGTTGATCTTCTCCTCCAGGTGTGTCAGGCTCAGCAGAAGAGATGGCATCCTCAGTTGAGCACTTCTATTTGTAGACAAATATTCTGAATGTTTTGCTGTGTTTCTGAAAATTTTTTTTATTTAAATTTGTATTTGTTTCAAGTCTTAAGCAAGCGATACTTATTTGGAATCTTTAAAGATCAGACCTTGGTTTCTGTACTTACCCTGTGGGTTTCAACCTTATAAATAGAGTATGAACTGCCATTAATATTTTCACTCAGGTGTCTCTCAGATTTACTCAACTTAAAGTAGTGGACAGAAACAGGAAGTTTTTTTTTGTTTGTTTTTTTTTTTACAATATTATGTAATCATGGTGCAATGCCTTCTTCAGAGATTCTAGAGAGTGCCATCAAAAAGAATCAAATACACAAAATCTAGCTGAAAAACAGCAAGGCTTCTTTAAAAGTATAATTTGCAGCAGAAACGCAGATGACAGCTTCCTTTGATCTCCCCATTGATTTGCCTATGGGAACATTTTGGGTTATGTGTATATCTCTAAGGCTGGGATCCCTTTACCACAATAGGCACATAACACACCAGTTTCAATGTAAACAAGACTTTTATGTTTTTACAATTATGAATACTTTGTCACTCCTTTAAATACTATGAGAAGCAAGCCACATAGGTATACTCAAACCATATATTGAATCATAAATACATTACCCAAATGTTCTTCTATGGGAGCATACAAGCATTGCTATATATATATATATATATATATATATATATATATAGCAATGCTTGTATATATATATATATATATGTGTGTGTGTGTGTGTGTGTGTGTTTATATGCCTATGTGAAGACTGCTGCTGTCAAGCTCTCCCATGTCATGTATGCTGTTTTTGCCAAAGAACCATTTGTGCATGCTTAAAACATGAGATCTCATTTGCCATCTAATATAATGACAAACACACAAACTGTATTCTTCATACAGCCTAGAAGATGTTTCCAAAACCCTGTAGAGACCATGAAAGTTCCAACAAATTTTTAATTTCATGGTCTGGTTTCAGCCCAGCATTAAATTACACTAACCTTTGTCCCCATACTGTTGTAAATGCACAACAAAACCACATGATTTTTTTTTTTTACTACATAAGTTAAATTGTCTTTCCCTCTCAGCTGTTGATGAGAATGGCATTGTGTTATATGCATACACCTAATGAATAGACGGTTATGATTCTTTAGCTCCATAAAGTAGGAAATCACTTCAAAGAAGGCAAAGCAAATGTTCTCAGAACTGTTCTGCCAACCATAAAGCAGTTTTCTGTTATGTGACTGTGAATAGATAGAGGAAAATCTCTGAAAGCAATTCATCACTTTCTAGTTTCATTATCAAACTACTGTGGGGAAACAAACAGTTAGGGAATCAAGGGCAAAACCATGGCCTTTTTATGTTTTTTTTTCTTTTGTTTTGTTTGCTGAAAAAGTGCTAATGCTAGGGTTTCCAGCAATGGTGAGGTGTGTTATAAATGATTCAAACTGCAGAAACCTGTGTTTTTGTAAACAGGTTCTGTTTTTCTGGACCACAGGGCTTCCCTGAGGTCCAGAAAATAATGTTGTTAGTTTCTAGATGCCGTCAAAATATGTTTGGATCACATCCTCCATGTCAAGATCAATGCAGTTTTAAGGAACACCTGCTGGTGTCAATGAAAGCTTAAAGAACGCTCTGACAAAATTTTGAGGATCATTTTAAATTAATTTGAGGAAAATCCCAGAAGCAATAAGCTACCTGTATAGTATCCTTCAATATTTCTAAGATCATGTACGAAATTTTATTGTACCCTAAAGTAAATTGACAATAAAGCCTGTTGAATTCTGCCTTTGTGCCCTAAAGTAATCTGCCCAGTCTTCTCTGGTATTACGCTGGTAAAACTTTTCTGTTGCTGAACAAGATCATAGAAGAAAGTTCCACCTCCTTTGTGAAAACAGAATACTGCAATGGGAGCTCACACCTGTTCTTATCTCATGATCAAAAAAAGCCTTTATGTAATAAGTAGAAACTACTGCTGTTCAGTAACAATGGTATATAAATATAAGTGTTTATATTTCATTTTACATACTGTGTGTGGCTGTCCCTGTTTGCAGGGGTTTGGTTAAGCTGTTTGAGTGAACTCGCCCTATTTATCACTTTCTTATTTAAAGATGATTTTGGGTTTTTTTCCCTCATGCCTCTTCTTCTTCATCACCTGCATCCTAAACATGCATATGTCCAGATGGATTACCCTTCCTGTGCCTGATCCCCCGCACCTTGTACTTGACAAACTGATATGCTGACAGAAGATTGTTGGGACATTTCAGATAATTACAGGGGAAATTGAAAAGAGAGGGGTTTGGGAAGACATGACTTCATTGCAAATAATGTTGTCATAGCTACATTTAACAGTCAGTTGGTGACAGATGATTTCTTCGAAATGTTTTAAATTTTTTTAGAAGTGTTAAGGTGCATTCAGATTACTAGAGGTGTCCGCTGTGATTTCCGTGAGCACCACAGTGAGTTCACCGCTCTGCATTTCAGATGCAGTGTTCACACCCTGGACTGCATCATGAAATAAGAGGAGCTTCAGCTGCATGAAACTGACAACCTGGTTAAAAAAACTCGGCAAATAGTTGCTGGTCAGTGCTACCTTATTGCAGGTTTGTGCAGTTATAATGATCATTTGTAATAAAATAATAAAATAGATCATTTGTAATAAAATAATAAAGATAATGTGTGCTGCTTTTGTTTGAGATATTAAAGATAATGTCTTTAGGTCAGCTACAGGTCAACCATCCCCCCAATTAAGCTCCAATATGAATCAATATTATCTATATTAATATTATGAGATGAGCCCACTGATCTATATTTATTCACTGGATTGCTGATAGGCCATTGGTAGTACAGTAATGGTACTCCCTAGTTAGACCGGTCGGAAAGTATACAATATGTTCGCTACAGCATCGAACAACAATGATGTAATTTTTAGTGGAGCTTAAGACTTCTAAAAGTTTTGAAAATAGGTACATCACATTGCATATTCAGTAGGAAGTCCATTAAGTCTATAAATCATGTAATATAACATATACAAATCCATCATAACAAAATAAGTCTGTTAATGGAGCATAATAATACTGTAGTCAGATATTAAAAATAATACACACACACACTATCTGACGATTTGCCACAAGTGCTAAATTAATGATGTACATGTAATATACATTACTTTGACAAAGGGGGCTTTGGACTTGCCCTGTATGCATGTCTTATATTAGCATAACATTTGAATTGATTACATTGTTATGGTAATTAAATTATATTGGCATTTTTATGGTGCGACTCCATGAAAGTGGGGAGTACCAAGATGGCGGCAGGTGACTTCATTTTTTTCAGTCTTTCAGCAATCCAGTGAATAAAAAGAGGTAAATGGATGAGCTGAGGCTTCAAGGCATGTGTCAAGTAGTGTAGGGTTTTTCCACGAAGCGCGTATCAAGGTTTGATTCATTTAGTGGAGTGGCCAAAACTGATACCACAGAATCGTTTCAGGAAGTGGTTCAGATCACACGCAAACTTCAACAATCATTGAGACAGCCTCAGTATTCAGTCAAGATCTGGGAGTTTGGATATATTCTAAGAATAGATTTATTGTAAAAATAACAAATCTAGTTGGATTAAACAACTTTGTTAAGATTAGACAATATATTGATCATAATTTGAGCAGGCCACTGGTTTCAGTTGTTAATATTAGTATTTCCCACTATTACTTTCTGCAGAAAAGTTACTGTCAGTGTCGTCAGCTATACGACTTAGACTTCCAATCCCATTGTTGTTGGTTCAAGGCTTGACTTGGGCTTTTGAAAGTTGCTATGCTACTTCAATAGTATTTTGGCCAATATGATCGATCTGTATTGGTTTTCCCTTTGACCAATATAAATTAGGTAAAAACACTGCCAAATTAGATTGGATGGACACTTGACCTCCAACCAGATTGAAACAAAAAACTGTGGAAAAACTTTTATTATATATATTGAATAAAAACGACTAGCACCTTTCATTTTGCTCATCTTTGCCCAATTTACACAAGTACTTTCACTGTCTGCTCGACCTTATTTTACTAAAATGACAGAAAAACAGTGTACTTTAAAAGATTGTTCTCTTTGGAGAAATTTTAAGCATTAAAAACCTTACAAAAGATTTAAGTATACACAACAATCAATAACAATTTCAACAGAACTTAAATGGGAAACAAAAAACAAGAAAACCAATTGCAAAAATCCCAGATTATATCACTAACTGAAGTTATGCACGCCACCAGTATGTGCTGACATGTTCACATGAAGCTTCGTGAACTATGGGGATTGTTGAAGCAATTTGGTGAAACGGTTGAATGCCTTATGAGGCTTCATCTCATCATCACTACCAGTTGGACCTTTTTTAACAATGTTGTCCAATTTGGTGATCTCCCATTGAGCCCACTTTGGCTGACATTGAGGTTCCCTTAGCTTGAGGTTACCCCATCATCTCCTAAGAAGTTTCTCTGGGCTCTTTGTTACCCATTGTATAATCTGTCTATGATTTGTCATCAGTTTTTCTCCTGTAGCCACAACCAGGGATATGGCTACAGTCCCATAGATCTTATATTTCTGAGTAATATGAGCAAATTTAGTCACAGGAACAATACACTGCTTGGAGATTTTCCTCTGGCTTTTTTTTTTCTTTTTGGATTTTGAAATCTGCTTTATTTATTTAATAAACAAAAAATAATGCAAATTTTTGCAGAGAAAGAGCAGCATGGTTATGGTGAGAACAGAATGCAGTTAGATAATTCAAAGTTAGATTATTTTTTAGAGAAAAAAATATGGAAAAATATAATTCTTGACTTCTGTAGTTCAGTTTACTTTGGCTTATCACAGAAACATCTAAATAGCATACATTGTAGTTTATGTGAAAAGCATGTGAAAAAATTCAGGTGATAGGGATTCTTTTGCACACCTCTTAAGTTAACACTTAGATTAAATGGACTAAATAAAGTTTAAACAGGAGTTTGCTCAAAAAAAGCAACACACCCATTTTAAATAAAAATAAAAATCCTTTTAAATTCTTGTAATTAAAATCAGCTCAATGTACGTGATGTCAAATAATTGGAAAACATGGTTTGTAATTGCTTGCTGTATTTACTTCTAGTTGCTGACTCAGATTTGCCTGAGAAATTGCACAAAAATGAAAAACACAGAAACGTGGTTGGTCTCTGGAGCTGAACCTTCAGGCCAGATTAGTTTGAGTGACTCTGAAGCACCTTTTGGTGTGTAAGTGAATAGCACTACTGTATCTCTCTGTTCAAACACTCTAAGTTCCCCTCACAGACACACGTAGATGTTTGGTGGTTACTAAGTGAAAACTACAATGTGAGGAATTTCACATGAAAAACGAATAAAAGTGCTAGAAAGAGAAGTTAAGAAGGAATATCAAATTGAGAGGAAGATAAGGGGGAGAGGAGGAAATGAGAGCACAGAGAATATGAGACAGCAGGGTAAGAAAGGGAAAATAAAACAGGGGAGCCTTCACTTTCCTTAAATACCCCTGCTGAGATCCTGCTCCCTCTGATCAAACCACAGGAGAAAAGAGGTGAGGGGGCGCGAGTAGGAGGAGGACAGAGAAAAAGAGATACAGAGAGCAGAAGAAAGGCAAAGAGATGCTTCTGAACAGAGAGAGGGAGAGTAAGGAAAGGGACAAGAAGGAGACTGAACACTGACAGTTGTCAAGTTAGAATAATAAGAGTATAATTGGAAAAGGTAGGACAGAATGAACAAAGATTTGACTTCTACCAGACATTAGTGCCCTCTCAGCTCCATGACTGTCCACCTCCTTTTTCGGACCTGTCAAGTTTTATTTCATCACAGAACAGTCATACTATCATTCCTTTAAGAGCTGCACAAACACTGACATCAGCCTACATACTCTCAGCTCATGTTGCTGACACTGACAACCGCCATCTTAGTGATCTACAGCAGGGAGACAGAGAGGGAGACACTGCTTAAAAAGGTTCTCTACCCACTGAAGTATAATGATGTTGTTTTGATCTTTTCTTTTTGTGTGTGTGTGAGAGAGAGAAAGCGTATTACAACTCAAAAAAGAGGTAAGTACCCTTATGAACCCATTAATTCTCATTCATGGGTTTTAAGATCAGGTGACATCATTATCAGAGGAGTTACGTTTTGGATTCAACAAACAGGACAACAAACTGAACCTAATGGTTGTTATAATCTTGAGTGCATAAGTACCTCCAAAATGTTTACAGTAGTTCCAACTTTTTTTCTGTATTAAAGATAAAATTTTAACTACCTCTACATAAATGGGAAATGTAGCAAAGCAAAGCTCTTTTCAGTTTTGTCTACATGCAGATATGATTTCAATTGTAATTCAACTCTATTGCTGTTTTTGTAAATGTGAACTGTTAAATTTTTGTATGATTTTCTTTACATGAAAAAAACTTAATGTCATTAGATTTCTAGACATAAATACTCTACAATGTTTCTTATCAAATTGCTATTTCTCAAGAAGCCCTGTGCTTGACTGCCAGTATTTATCCTCACTTTGTTAGGTACATTTAATATAAGCAATTGGATGTCTACGCTTGAGGAAATTACTGTAACCTGCTGAAGTTCAAACCGTGTATCAGAATGGTAACGACAGAGAGGACTTTATAAATGTTATAGTTGTTGATCCAGCATTGGTCAAGTAAAAACTTTTTAAAACCAAGGAATGCACATACATTACCAAGATCCATCTCTGAACACAACACACAAAGAAGACTGGCTTTAGCAGTTGGATACCACAACAGGAACTTAGACCTAAAGTCACTCAGAATCACCATAGTTTCAAAGTAATATGTTGGACAAATATTACTTGGTTTGATAAAAATTTACTTTATTAGAAGTATCCAGATATTAGGATCAGAATTTGGTCGAGCCAAGATAAAAAGATAGATCCATTCAGGCATTTAACAACTGTTGAAGCAGGTGGTGGGTGTATAATGATGTGGGGGATACTTATTCAACCAGGTTTATATTACAGTCAAATCGGGTATTGCTACTGTCCATGTTCATCCCTTTATAATCTCAATTATCTTCTGACAGCTAATTCTAAAAGGTGCACCATTTTACAAAGCTTAAATAACATCATATTGCTCTTCATTAATATGGTAATCTTTACTCCAGTGCCCTCAGCTGTAACAGAAACTCAATCAAATAGAGCATGTTGATAAAGGGTTAAACTCTGGATTAACATCATAATTGGGCATTAAACAAATCTACAGCAACTGTGAGATGCTAATACAACAGCATGGAGCAATATCTTTGAGGAATGCCCTCATTGAACGTTGTGTCATGATCATGGTTTTTGGGCATTGGGAACCAGCAGATCCCATCCAAAATAACATTGTGCTAATAATCTTTTAGAAAAGCCTGGCAAAGTCTTGACCACACTCAATCACACTAAACAAAAATGCATGCCATCCTTTGAGATTTTTTTATTCTATGACTGGCAGTGTAAATTATCTTCATGTTATTTTGTTGAAAATCAAAACATTTAAGGAGCTGTCTTCAGGTGGGACATTGTTGACAAAGAGGCCTAATCATTAGATTTTCTTAGACTTCTTATTTAATCCTTAGAGCTTTACATTCCACATTATGAAATCTTTAGAGATTGATGCATGGGCAAGTGTTTGACAGCCAAGGACATGCCATGTATTGAAGGGAAGAAAATCTTCGAAAAGATTTAACTTGCAGAGAAATATCCACTTCAAACAGTACAAGTCAAATCTGACAGAAATCTGACCAAAGTCACTTTAGCAGAACAAAATTGCTGACTCGTGTTATTTCCTCTGATATGTGTCATGATGAAATAAGGCCGGGGGCTACCTTGACCTAACAAGCTAATTAATGTATGGCCCTTGTGTTTAATCATCTTAACTAAGATTTCTTTTTTTTTTTTTTTGTATGTGCCAAGTATAGAGTCAACACATCCTGCTCCTTCATTAGCATGGGCCCTCATGACTTTATGTCATGCATTTATTCATGCATTAATTCATGCCGAGTCTTGCATTTATTAATGCATGAATTACAGATAACTCTTGAACACTTATATTAAATTGTTGCATTATGTTACGGATCATTTTCATCAGCGCATGACAGCCATGGAGAGAACAATCTCTTTTAGTTAGCCTTCTTTTGGTGGGTGAGTTTCGAGGTCAGGAGCTACTCGAGATAAAAATAAGACAAACATCATAGCAATACACTCATTGTTATGCTCAGTTATGTATTCTGAATTTATAATTCAAGCTGCACAAAAGGCATTTCACTATTAGAGACAAACCCCCCGATTTGTTAAAGGTGGACTTAAATCCAAACCACATAATTTTAGAGCTAACACAAAAACTTCAGTATTTTTGTGTTAGCTCTAAAATTAATTAAATTAATTAAACTATTTTAGTTTGCCTTCTTTTGGTTGGTGAGTTTCGAGGTCAGGAGATACTCGAGTTAAAAAATAAGGCCAACATCATAGTAATACACTTATTGTTATGCTCAGTTATGTATTCTGAATTTAAAATTCAAGCAGCACAAAAGGCCTTTTACCATTAGAGACAAAGCACCCGAGTTTTTAAAGGTGGACATAAACCCAAACTACATAATTTTAGAGCCAACACAAAAACTTCAGTATTTTACATTCATGAGGGTTTAGTAACCTCTTCTACTCATGTTATCCCTGGTCAACAACATATTAACTGCGCTTCCACCGAGGACGCCCCAGGGAGCTACTTAAAACCCTAATATATGCAGAATGCGCTGTACTTCACATATATTAGATTTTGAAGAGTTACTGCTGAGAATCTGTAATGGTGCAATAACATCGGGGTAGATAACCTATTGTTATGAGACTGTAAATACATTATGGATTTAATTGCAGCTGTGGTTAAAAACAAAGTACATTGTCTTGCCTTTTTTGACAGCTAGACACTTTGATGACAGAGATTGATGACAAAGTTCTTCAGGTTCTCATTGGATAAAATCATTTAAGTCAAACCGCTTGTTTATAAAACAACACAACAGATTCCACAGTGTTATTTATTGATCTAAATCGACTCTAAAATAAGAAAGCACACCACATGATTTATGCGGTTCTATGTTGTCAAACAGTAGTTTATCTCTTTGATTTACACAAGGCCATCTCCCTTAGATATTCCGACCTATGAGCTTATTGGGATTTTTACAAACACAAACCTAGATGTTTTAAAATGGAATTTTATGGAATTTACTAATATAAACTATTTCATATATGTGAAATTCCAATTTTCTGACCAGGGAAAGCATCTTAACAGCATTAAGCTCCGACCGACATGTGTCACAGTCTTTAGTTTGTGCAGTGAGTTTGTTTAATATTGACCAAAAATGTCAGCTTTGGCCAAGTTAACCAGAGCACATTCTTCTACATATATATTATGTCCCATGGATGGCTTGTTAATTGGCTCTATTCCAAACTGAAGAGCATTTTAGACAGACTCATCAACCTAACTGTCATGTCTTTGGGCCGTGGGAAGAAACCAGAATACCTGGAGAATACTGAAGGACTGTAAAAATAAATAAATAAATAGATAAATAAATAAAGAACAAACCCAATATGGAACAAACCAAAAGCAAAAAAAATTGACTCTAAGGAGAACAGAGACAAAGTAGTTTGCTGAACAAAACCTGCTCCCAACTAGGTTGGCTCGGGGGAGAATGTTGCTATGGTGACTGAAATAAAAATTGAGTAAACTTTATGAAACGGAAAACTCAGAGTTTCCCTGATTTCAGGTTTAGAAAACTTGTGACATGTGACATTGTGATGTAAAGCTGTATGATGTCTGCATAGTTATGGTAACTTATGTTTTTAGCTATGATCTGTGCTAAAGGGAGAATGTAGATACTGAATAGGAGTGGCCCCATAAAGGAGCCTTGAGGGACCTCGCATGTGATTTTTCTGTTTTCTGATTTAAACTTCCCTACTGACAGATAAAAGTCCTTATACTTCAGTTAGGATTTATACCATTGCTGCACCAGAAAGGCTGATCCAGTTTTCCAGACGCTCTAATAAAATCAAGTGATCAACAGTATCAAACAGTCTGAATTTCTACGATTGTCATTGAACACTTTGATCATAACAGTCTCTCTAATATGGTTTGCATGGAAACCTGACTGGAAGACATCAAAGCAGCTAGTCATTTTTAAGAAGGCATTTAACAGTTAAAATGCACATTTTCTATTATTTTGTTGGTGAAGGGTAGATTTGAGATCGGTCTGTTGTTCTGCAGGATTCATTTGTCCAAGCTTCTCTTTTTCAACAATGGTTTATAATTGCCATTTTGAAACAGCTTATTTTTTCCTTGCAATTAACAAGTATGCATTCCTTCTCTCTTTTGGGGTAAAAAACTTTAAGGGTTACAGTATTTTTTTTTAAATGTATTACATAATCTTGGCATTTGGGAAGTGGGGTTAAAATTTGTGCAAAAATCTCCTATTGCACCTTTAAGGATTAAGTGTTAGAAAAAAAAAATCTGAATTATTCCAGTAAAAAGTCTTATTCAGCTGAAAAGAAAGCTGCCTGAACAAGACACACAAAGCGATTTTTCATGCATCTACCCATCCCCTTTTTCACATTTATCAAAGCCACTACAGACAGGATGACTTCTTGCAGTTACTTCATCTGAAAACTTTCAACATCCTCCAGATCTTCCCACGGGATTCGAGTTGATTTGATTCCAGCAGAGGGTACACAGCTTTATAGCTCAAGTGGTGACCCCAGTTCCTCACATTCCATTCAGCACCTCTGGCATTGTACCTCAGGGAAAACAGGGATAAGCTGTTACAAATCCACAAAACACATTTACTCTGGATTAACAAACTCCCCTAACTCCTTCAATGTTTGATGTGGGGAAAACATACTGTGGTCAGAGGAGGTTTAGTGAGTTTGGAGAGAAACAACAGAGTATGTAGGATAAAGTTTAGACCAAAAGAAAGAGTGTATATAAAACAATTTTACCTGAAAAATATGATTTCTTTATTAGGGTTTTTTAGAAAACTTTTGGAGATATTTTGATCTGTAATAATATATCTCATAGGATTAATTTAAAAGTATCTGTCTAGTTTGTATCTCATTACAAGCTCCAAAGGTCAGATCAATCATTCAGTGTAAATAATTTTAGATTTGCATATTTTTTTGCAAATGGGCTCATTTTTGTCCAGCCTTGAGTCATCAGCTTTGTCTAACTAGGTGCTTTAATTTAAAAGACTAAATTTAAGCATCATTCGTCAGGTTCTCATATTTTGACACAGAGCTAATTTAGATTTAAGTTTGACTTCGACTGCGCTATTCTTTCTGATAAAAAAAGCTTTTATCCTCACCCATTCAGTTGTAGCTCTGGTTTTTTGTTTAGGAACAAGTTTACTGAAGAACCAGCTACAACTAGTTAATAACAGCTATGAATTTAATGATTTCTAAGATACACTTTGCATAATCTACAGCAATACAAAAGAAACTAAAGCCTTTGATAACAAACCAACCTTAACTTACAACTTTGGTAAGACGCTAAAGAAAATGCAAGCAATGGTCTTCTGTGTTCTATATATACAGTATCTATATATATATATATATATATATATATATATATATATATATATATATATATATATATATATATATAGATATATATATATATATATAGATATATAGATATATAGATATATATAGATAGATACTGTATATATATAAACATACCTACATACATATATATAAAAACAGATTATAGCAGATTGAAACAGTGTTGTATCAAAGCACATTTCTGTGGTCAATCTGTCCACATTGTAGGGAATAACAAAATGTAAGAAAACCAAATATGTTAAATGCTTTCAATGGCTCTAAAAAGAGTACAAACCCATCTTCAAATGTCAGGATTTAGTGACATAGTCAATTTGACCATAATCAATCACCTAAGATAATTCTTACTTTTTAGCTCAAAAAAAAATGTCAAAAAAATAGATAAATAAGCTGATTGCATGAATGAATCGAAATCTAAAGTAACACTGTACTGAAGTACTATCAAGTACTTTATATTCTATTCATTTGGTCGGGGTGCACAGTTGCTAAATAACATCGCTCCTGGATAAAACAAAACAGATCAAACATTAAAGTTTTAAAAACTGTCCATAATTAATGAGAAGTAAAGACGGAAACTAGTCAGACAGGAGAGCAGCAGGAATTCTCCTGCATTCTCCATGTGTCTAAGAAGCAGGGTTGAAAAAAGAAGATCCTATTCTTTAGATTGAAACATTCCCGCTCAAACTTTGTGGAAGAATTTGTTAAAGTCTAAACGAAATAACTATTTGACTTAGGTAAATTTCAGCAGATAAGATTGGCACTGAAACATCCCCAGAAGAGGACATTGCTGAAACCTCAGTTAAATCTGGACATAATAGATTTTATTTTTTCAAAGGTGAAAATTGAAATATAAATCACAGAGTTCCCTTTGATTCTCACCAAGCTCTATAATCTATATTCTACGGTAAGCTCCAAATAAGTTCTCCCTCCATTTATAAAATTATACTCACTGACCTCTACAGAGCAAAATAGAGCCTCTTGAATATCAAAGTAGTACCTTCAAGTTTAAATATCTTGCAGCTGTTAATTTTCCTCAGACATTGTACCATCCCCTTCTACATTCAGCAATCTGGCTCAAGATCAATGTGCCCCTGTACCTGCTCAGCCCAGCCAGGTCAATGATTTTCCTCCTCTTTATGAATCACCAAAAGGATTTATAAGTAGTCCTTTGAGGCTTCCAGTACATGTCCCTAGGGTCCCTCTTAACATGACCTGTTCGGCTCACACATCTCTTCTGAATTCTCCTCATCTCAAACAGGCTTAAAATACCTCCCATCCCAGCTGGACACCCCTGTTGCGCATTCATGTCCACCAGGTGATTCTTGGGCTGCTGCAGATTTAATTTATTCTTAGGGGGTAGTCCTGTCATCGCTGCAATCGTCTCCCCTCGTCTCTCCCTGGCTCCTTCTACGTGTTTTTCCTTGATGTCTCCATGGTTCTGGTCTGTTACATTTCAGTTGGATTTTTGGACTGCCTTTGTTAACCATTTTTTCATTAAACCTACAAGTATTCGCCTCAGCCTCTCTGCCTCTGCATTTGGGTCCTCCAAACCTCAACCAACCTTGACATTTATGTAATTATTGGGTCTTACCCTCGTCTGCTTAAAGTATGTATAAGTACATAATTAGTTCTGTTTTAAGAACCTGTTTTACACTACATTGTCCACACCTAAAATAATGCTGGCTATAAAATTTATTTGGATGTGTTTCTAGTCAGTTCTAGAATGTTATGCCAACCTTTACTCCATGTTAAAATTTTAGATTTTTCTGGACACCCTAATTAGTGGGAAATCAGCTCTCCATCTGATTATCCACTACATAGGGTTGTTCTAATTGGGTTTCCTCTGTGTGTTTTTCTTCAGTCCACTGTTACTTCTATTCTTTAGTTGTTGTCTGTAATCCTTTGTGTATTTGTTCAGTTATTAATATTTGTGTCTTTTATACTTTTACACTTATACACTAATATTATCTGTTAGAGTTTAGTGTTATTATAGACCTCTGTTCAGCTCCTGCCTATAAGTCTCCTTCCCTCATGTTTTGTAATTATACTTATTTTACTATGAATATTGTCAAAATTATAATTGAAAACTACAATTGATAATTTATCCCTTATATCAAAATTAATCCACCATAAAAATATACTTTATATCATTGCAATTAACAATTGCCAGTTTTCAATAGTTATCATTTATTTGATCAATTACCAAATTTAAACATCAGTTTATATAAACCACTAGTGAATGTTATCAATTTTAATTTAGAAAAAAAAAAGGTAATTATTTATCATTTACCAAACCACAAAAGATGTCTATATATTCAAGATGTTAACTCACAAAATAATTTATTCGGCTTTTGCACCGTTAAGCAACTGATCACTAATATAAAATAACCACCGACAACCACACTAAAGGCTAAATTTTATTAAATAAATAATTTTCTTGTACAAGCAAGTTTTCTGTTTTTATGATACAGTTAGAACACTGAAACCACTGAAGGACAGAACATAACAAAAAGGAAAATCAGAAAAGAGATGAATTTGGATAACAACAGACTTTAAATAACTTTGACAATTAAACTTTGGTTAGTTAAACAATAAATATTTATCCATTTAACTAGCAGAAAATATGTAGTAAACAGCACTAACATGAATCTGTGATATGGCACTAATTGAGCTGCATATATCCGTAGGACCGTGCCCTCTAAAACGGACTCCACTAGCTACCACAGGGGGGAGAGGGGAAAGGTTTTTGATATTTTTTATGAAGCAATTGGAGTGGTCCTTAGCTGCAGCTCGGGGGGTAGCAGTGCTTCCCTCTGAAAAGCAATGGTGGTGCTCTTGGCTGTGATCTTTAAGTGGCTCCAGGCATGCTTCCATGGAAAGGACAAGGCAGAGAGTGTTCTTCTGGCTCTCGGTAATAAAAGGGACTAGGCTGGCTTCTAAATTTCTCTTTGGGAAGTGGATAGTTGTGCTCTTCGGCTGCAGCCCTCCTCTCAGCTTATTTACACAGCAAAGAGGCAATGGGGACTGTGCTTGGAGCACGAAGAAAGGTACGAGCAGGGTGCTAGTGCTTGCTATGATTTGCAGCCCAAAAAGGGAAGACCAGGAAGGTAATCCCTTCATCTGTGGCTCTCTGTGGTGATGATTTGGGCAGCACTGTCAGTTTTCTCATCCAGGGCTGTAATGAGTGCAGTGAGCTGAGGTGCTTGGGGCTGCTTGACAAGGGGACAAACAGGAAGGTCCAGTCATCTATCTTGGCCAAAAACAAATCTGGTATACGATTATTCAGTCAACTTTCAGCAAGGCTTTTCAGTAGAAATTAGTGTTGGTCAGGTAGGTGGTAAAAAACAAAACAAAAAAAAAAACTCCAAGCACCTGCATAGTAAAACCGAACACATTTTTTCCAAGTTGATTTAGTCAATAATAAACAGTTCTAGTGAAGTGATCATAGCGCTCACTTTTAATTGTACATGAAAACAAAATCTCCTTGCTCCAAAAAAAGAAAATAACAATCCACTGGACTTTGTTTCCAAGTTTGAAGAAGTTTCCCATCCAGGAAATAATTCAAAAATCTCCTTACCTTTTATAAAAACCTAGTGGAGTATTAATTGTTTCAGAAAACTGACAGAATGTCCGGCTGCCTCCGATTTAAGCCTGTGTCTCAGCCATGACTTAGATAACTTAGAATTTACACAGGCAGGTCTCTAAGAAATTCTTACACATTTAAGTCACATTTAACTGGGTGACATGGGGGACAGAGGAACATGGTTGTCCCCCTGTAGTGGTCACATGTCCAAATCTGACTCTTTCCGGCACAAATGTAATGTGGTAAGTTACACTTTGGAGGTCCTGGGCAGGATTCAATTTCATAGAGTCCTGGGTGGGGGAGTTATGCACGCTTACCAGTCAGCCAAAGGGATATCCTTGTGGCCAAGTGGCCAGAAGATCCCAAGGTATGATTTGATGGCTGGTTTCAGTAATACTTTTTCCCTCTCTTATCTGGAAATAATCCAATAACAAGGAAGTCTTGTGGTGTTTCAGAGCACTGGAGAGAAGGCAGGATGAGGTCATCAAGACCAAGGAGCTGAATGTGGAAGGTTCCAGAGTTAAACTACCAGTGTAAGATTAGCCAAAGCAATCCAGGAACAAGACAGAGACATCAACCAGGGAATGGAAAAAGATGAGGGAAGTGAGCTGAGCCTAGCCTCAAGGATGAGTGGTAAGGGATTCTCATAAACTTGCTTCTTAGCCTTCTAGACCAGTGATTTTCAACCAGTGTGTCATGAGAGATAATCTGGTGTGCTGTGGGAAATTATCTAATGCCACCTAATTAACCATTGTCACGTCTCTGTGCTGTTAATAAGTGTGGTAGCTAATGGAAATAAAACATGTATTTCAGTGGGTAGCAGCAGAAGGGGATAGATTCCTGTAAAGACAAAAGAGTGACAGTGATTGTTGGAGTTATTATGATTTCTGTTGTTTTTATCATTTTATTCATTTATATGTTTTATATTGCTATGTTACTCTCATCAGTGGAAATAATGTATGCAGGTCATAAGACGATCAAATGTTTTGCAAGAATGCTTTCCTGTTTTTCATTTGAGAAACACAGAAGTTAAAGTTTATGACCCCGACACCTTTTTTAAAAGCGTATACTGAAACCAGACAAGTTCACTATCTTAAAAGTTAATGCCATGTCTAAGAGATTGCACAGACAACACAGTGACCGCAAGGCAATACAGTGAAATCTATCTTTAATTTGGATTTACTTTCACCGTGGATGCAACAGCACTGACTCACTTTACAGTTCAACCAGATCATACAGTCAAATTGATTCAAAGTTTTCTATCTAAGGAAAACCAGTTGATTGCATTGACTCACTGACTCAAATACAATCCCTCACACTAAGCATGCTTGTAGCGACGGTGGAGAGGAAAAACTCCCTTTTAACAGGAAGAAACCTCCAGCAGAACCAGGCTCAGTGTGAACGGCCATCTGCTGAGGCCGACTGGGGTTCAAACAGAAGACTGTATCTCCTGTAACTGCAAAGGGTAGGTGGAAACCATACCATATCCCTTTGGATTAAAATTTATTTGACATTGTGTTAATGTCTAGCCAGATAAACTAATTCAAGGCAGGTATCCCACTGTTGGCAAAATAGTGTATAAATGACACAAGAACTAAATAAATGAAAAAACTATCATTACATTGAAGTTTTGTATTTGGAGAAAGTTTGAATTCTAATAAACATTGTTTTCATTGCAAATGCAGCAATCTTTATACAAAATGTCATGTAAAACAAATACATGTTTAACATTAATAGAGAAACAGAACAGAAAACAGTGTAAACAATTGTTCAAACAGTAGTGACAACAGTAAAATAGTTCAATTCTGCCAGTAGGAGCCTGGAGGCATGTAAAATTAGAGATAAATGGTTTACCAAACCTGTAAAAACAGTAGTGTGACTGTATATTTTCTTATTTTTGTTATCTTTTTTCCAATTCCTTAAAAACATGGCTCCTTTGAGCCATTGAGAGATGGAAAGATTTGTCACAGATTTACAATTTCGGATTGATTTGGCCAATACAAAAACAAAATAAGCTTCTTTTACTCTTCTATGCTTACTCACACTTTGTGTTCTGGCTATGCAAAGAGCATGAAGAGGCTAAATATGACTCACAGCGGTACTGCACAGGTCAGCCACCGATGAAGCCTAATAGTTCACAGAGTCACACCAGGTAAAGCCTCCTAAAAAATTTATAATGTACCAAAACTAAAACTCACTTTAGCTGGAGAATATTTGACAAACTAAGCAGTGCAGAAGAGAGGGTCAAGAGGGACTGTGTGAGTGTGTGAGGCCAAGTGTGTAGGTGTGTGTGGAGTGAGAGAGAATAATGTAGAGAAGCTGACAGAATTTTCAGACTAACACATTCTAGTCACTCCTGTTTGACTCCTCAGTATAAGCAACTGACTTATCCTCCACTTAGACTGGTTTCCTTTCTTCCTATCTATATGCCTCTTAAAAAGCTGACATCCTCCTGCCCCCCTCCTCTTTCCCACATAATTTGTCTCTTTTTACATCTCCCTGCTCTTTCCCAGTAGCTTAGAGGAGTTGGGCCATTTCTCTTCCTAGTTGTACCTTCATCCTTTCATCCCAAACCCTCCTTTTCCTTCACTTGTCTCGTTTTTCCTGACTCTCTGCTTAACCTGCTTCCAGATTCCCCACCTAAAAAGCACACATACACAGTAAGTGTATTACACACGATGCACAAGCATACAGAATCAAGTCCTAACCCATATGCAGCCAGCTCCAAGGCATCTAATCCGTATGCTTGGGAAGAAGGGAGGACCTTCCTATCATTCCTGCCCTTTTTCTGCCCTACCATTCAGTTTTTTGTTTTTTTTGCTTTTTTATCTCTGTCTTTCCAATCCTTTTTAGCCATCCACCCTTTAAGGCGAACCAAGCATCCCATCGCCTTGCTTTGTATGATGCCTCTTCTAAATCTTTTGCCTCTAGTCCATAGGCTGTCAATCATTTGACTAAAAAAATGCATATGAACTAAAATTTGCCAGACTCCTTCATCTGCACACCTTCTAATGGGAAGGGGAATAAGCTGATGGAGTGTTTAATTTCAGAAGTGCTTGCCTAGTAATGTTTGTGCAGCTTGTGATCGAATTATGCTGAATGCTGCTGCCGTCTTGTGGTCATCTAGGTGCGCTGCACGCCACCTTTGATTTGATGACCATTTGAATTTTTTTTCTTTCTTTTTTTGGAGGAGCAGTTGCATCACCACCACCTCATCACACACGCACACCACCTCTGCTTCCCATCTCCATCTACAGTACCAACACAACCCCTCCTCTCTGGGTGGGATAAATGCTGCTGAAAGACACATAACGTGTTGCTATGGTGATCAGCTTGTGAGTTTCTTCTTTTTTTGTGAAAGCAGGGACATGGTGGTGCACTGGGTACTCAGAAGATCTAGAGTGTGTGTGTGTGTGTGTATGGATGGGTGTGTGTGTGTGGGCATGTGTGTGTGAGCACTTTCCGAGGAGGAGGAACAGCAACAAAAACACAACAGACCTAAAAATAAGAGACAATCCCTTAGACCCTCTTTTTATGCATGCCACGCACCACTCACCTACTGTGGCATATGTGCACAAAACTAAGATCCTCAACCAGCATTCTTCTCTTGGGAGAGCTTCGCCTCTATTCCCTCTCCTTCCAATTTTCTCCAGCACCTCTTCATCTTCCATCTTTACCCCTGATCTCTGGCTCATCTATCTCTCTCTCTCTTTCTCTCTCCAGGGACACATTATCAGGGAGTCTGATTGGCCTCTGCGTGTATGCATGTGCTAATGCGTTAATCTGCTGTGAGTGCATAAGCATGCTGTCCTCAATCAATTAGCACAAGCTGGTGTAGCAATTACCATTGCCCACTGTGCAGTATTGCTGTATTTGTGGATGGACATGCACACCATAGAGATTAAGGGCATCACTGAAAGGCAGTTGTCCACCGCTGAGGACTCTTTGACAATGAAGCTCAACCTTAAACACAAAGCAGTGATGGGATGCACATTTTTGTGTGGATGCATTTTGTTACCTTGTGTGGATGGTGTAAGGCCAATTTTCCAGGAGTGTGCTACATTGTGGGGACTTGCATATCCTTCTCCCCATGTGAAAGCATGCTCTTTATGGATTAGAAGTTAGGTTTTGGACAAAGGTGTGAATTTAATTTATGTTTAGGGTTAGGTACGTAGTGGTAATGGGTAGGGTTAGGGTAAGGATTTGAGTTAGGCCATGGAAATGAATGGCAGTCAAGGAAAGCTTGTGTTTGTGTATCCTTATTTTTATTTTAACACTTAAGGGCCTTTCCCTGTGCCATCTTAAGACAGATAGAGATCATGTGTCCTGTCCTAATGTGGTACAAAAATTATTGTGTTTGAAGTTATGGCGTAGTTTTTTATTGAAATTAGGAAAACATCCTTCTTTTTCTGCTTACTCTTTCAGAATCTGGTGTCTACCTTCAGCAGTCTATGGAAGTAAGGGGTAAACCATGGACAGGTCACCAGTCTGTTTCAGGGCAACACACAGACACTAAACCATGCACACACACTCACACCCAATGAAAATTTAGAGATGCCAATTAAACTAATAGTCGTGTTTTTTGGACTGTTGAAGGAAGCCAGTGCACCTGGAGAGAACCCATGCATGGATGGGGAGAAAATGCAAACTCCATGCAGAAAAAACCTGGACCAGTAAGCAAACTCAGGACCTTCTTGATGCAAGGTAATGGAAACTGCACCACAATGCAGACCCTCTCTTACAAAATGCATTTCTTAAAGCAATACGTAATTTTCTGAACTAAAGAAGGTCAGGAATAGATAAACTAGTTATTGACTTCTATCAGTCTGGATGGTCAAACAAAATTGTTAGGCACAGCCATTTCTAATGCTTAGGACTCAAGCTAACTACAGGGAAATTCATGCATCCGTCTATTCTGTCTATCCATCCATCCATTTATCCTCTCCAGCTTATTCTGTCAGGGTCAGGATTGGGCCGGTGCCTTTCTCCAGAGGGCTATGGGAGAGATGTGAGGTACGTCCTGGACAGGTTTTTAGTCTGTTGCAGACTGTGAGATCCATTGCGAACAAATGCGTAAAGGTCGTGACACATCTAGGGATGTTAAGTCTCCCAAAATAACTGCAAGAATACATTAGCCACTAATTCAGGGGGAGTAATCATCTCAGTTAAGAGCCCCTGTTGGTGGAGGGACATATTTTAAACATTATGGAGGTTTTGTATGCTGCCCCGCCTAGTGAAAAACTGATTGATCAAAATAATAGCACGCTTACAATTACACATGGCGGTATTATATCCCAGGGTTGCTTTGCTACTTCAGTGCTTGAAAATTTTTCTGTAATTGAATAAAACTTTATATCCGTTGCAGAACATCCTGGAAAAAAATATATATGACAACCTTGTCTTTTTACATGGGTTCAAACGTGGTTGGGTTTTACAGTTGGAAGTCAATCAACGTACAACTAAAATCTAATTAGCTTCTTTTGGCAAGACATTAAACAGATAGTTGATGTTTAAAAACCTTCAAATGTTTTTTGAATGTATCCAACGGAGCAAAGATTTGCCAAAAATACCATACAGCAATGTTTAAGTCTTATTGTCAGCTATATAAAAAGGTTTTACAGCCGCTGTTGCCATCATGGGTGGCACAAACCATTATTGGGATCATTATCAATTGCAAACTGGTTTTTGTATCTCCAGATAAAAAATTTGCTCTTAAACATTCTACAGGAATGTAACAAAACAGCAAAAAACAGAATAACCTTTCCAAAGGCAAAAGAATTTTATCTCTGCACATGTTAATAAAGAGGGTAAGAACAAAAGAGCTTTTTTTCGAATGAATGAAAGTAAATAAAAAAGCCCTTATAAGAACAGAAATGCAGGCATGTGTACAGGTGCTGGTCATAAAATTAGAATATCATGAAAAAGTAGATTGATTTCAGTAATTCCATTTAAAAAGTGAAACTTGTATATTATATTCATACATTACATACAAACTCATATATTTCAGATGTTTATTTTGTTTAATTTTGATGATTACAAATGACAACAAATGAAAATCTCAAATTCATCATATCAGAAAATTAGAATATTGTGAAAAGGTTCAAAATTGATGGCCCCTGGTGCCACACTCTAATCAGCTAATTAACTCAAACCACCTGCAAAAGCCTTTAAATGGTCTTTCAGTCTAGTTCTATAGGCTACACAATCATGGGGAAGACTGCTGACTTGACAGTTGTCCAAAAGACGACCATCGACACCTTGCACAAGGAGGGCAAGACACAAAAGGTCATCGCTAAAGAGGCTGGCTGTTCACAGAGCTCAGTGTCCAAGCACATTAATAGAGAGGCGAAGGGAAGGAAAAGATGTGGTCGAAAAAAGTGTACAAGCAAGAGAGATAACCGCACCCTGGAGAGGATTGTGAAACAAAACCCATTCAAAAATGTGGGGGAGATTCACAAAGAGTGGACTGCAGCTGGAGTGAGTGCTTCAAGAACCACCACACACAGACGTATGAAAGACACAGTCAGTGATGGTTTGGGGTACCATGTCATCTGCTGGTGTTGGTCCATTGTGTTTTCTGAGGTCCAGGGTCAACGCAGCCACATACCAGGAAGTTTTAGAGCACTTCATGCTTCCTGCAGCTGACCAACTTTTTGGAGATGCAGATTTCATTTTCCAACAGGACTTGGCACCTGCACACAGTGCCAAAGCTACCAGTACCTGGTTGAAGGACCATGGTATCCCTGTTCTTAATTGGCCAGCAAACTCTCCTGACCTTAACCCCATAGAAAATCTATGGGGTATTGTGAAGAAGAAGATGCAATACACCAGACCCAACAATTCAGAAGAGCTAAAAGCCACTATTAGAGCAACCTGGGCTATCATAACACCTGAGCAGTGCCACAGACTGATCGACTCCATGCCACGCCGCATTGCTGCAGTAATACAGGCCAAAGGAGGCCCAACTAAATACTGAGTGCTGTACATGCTCATACTTTTCATGTTCATACCTTTCAGTTGGCCAACATTTCTATAAATCCTTTGTTTTTATTGGTCTTCAGTAATATTCTAATTTTCTGATATGATGAATTTGAGATTTTCATTTGTTGTCATTTGTAATCATCAAAATTAAACAAAATAAACATCTGAAATATATGAGTTTGTATGTAATGTATGAATATAATATACAAGTTTCACTTTTTAAATGGAATTACTGAAATCAATCTACTTTTTCATGATATTCTAATTTTATGACCAGCACCTGTATGTTTGTGTGCAATGGTTCACAAGCTGCACCACCAGCTCTCTCCCTCAGACCAGACGGCATCCTTGGAGACACCTATATGTGTGTGTGTTTCTAAGTGTGTGTGTGAATGCGGTCCAGATGGCCATCTTCGAGGGGTTTTCTGGAACATTCAGACACTTGTTGCTTCTCGTCATGTCTCCTTTCTTTCGCTATCCCACATTCTCTCTCCCTCACACACACGCATGCACATCGAAACTCAGCACTTCTTTTGAAGTGTGAAGCAGCTTGCGGTCAGCTCTTTTCCTATTCCATCCTTCCTTCAAATTTGAGCCTTTAGTGCCTTCAAATAAATAATGAAATAGAAACAACGGCACAGTGAGAGCAGATGAAAGACAGCAGATATTCTTGTGAGATGATGCTGCTCTTGATTCGACTCTGTAGTGATAGACTGACAGAGGGGATCAAACTGTGTCTCTTACTTGGGTGAACCTGAAATCTGGAGTCAATTGTGGCTGTTGACCTGAAAGCTCTTTGCTCTGACATTTCAAGTTTGATGCACCTGCTTCTTGTTTAGGGTTCCTGCTGGTGCTTTGTGATTTAGTGTCAGACAACAGCTAGGTTCTAAGAGTAGGGCTTTTAAAGTGTGCTCATTGTTGAGACCAAAGTAAAACCTGCTATCAAATCAGACAGATATGTTTAACAAACACCTGCAAAGGCTGACAATAACATGCCAAATCATTGTACTTTGATTGCATAGCTCCGATATTTATCTATACATATTTTTATCCAGCACTTTAAACGAAACTCTAATGCTTATTTCTGGAATGCCTAAGTTTTTCCTTACCAAAATCAAAGTAAAGTAATTCGGCAAAATAGTAGCACCACTGCTAATATTGAATAACAGAAAATCTTTTTGACCTCTTACTGGTTAGTGGTTAAGATATGTTAAGTGCCAGTCCATGTTTTACATTTAATGTTCTTTTTGCTAGAGGCCAATTGTCAAACATAAGGAGTTTAATATGTTTAAAGTATCATTATGTAGGATTTTACAGAAAAATATACTGTGTAACGTATGTGACGTCAAGTGCATCCATGTTGAATGGGTCAGACCTAGCCAACATTTAAGGTGTCATATTCAACATGGATTTTGTGGATACTCGGAAGCACCTGTCATCCATTTCAACTCAGACACCAATGGCACCTCCACATAAGGTGATAAGGGTAAAAAAAGAAGTACGAGTGCGAGCTACGAGAGCGAGCAGAAGAGTAATGCAGTTCTGTGTTTTGAACACAGGTGACAGCATCAGTAGAAAACCCTGTCATGCCTCTTTCATAGTTGGGCCTATTGGAAGACTGGATTGAAAGCATGTCTTTAACATCAGTTTTTGTGGAGGGTTTCAAGTGATCCAATAAAGAATATGTGGAGAACCAGAAGCAGGGTCAAGGTTCAATGGTGGGGATGGGAATTGGAAACCGGTTCCTGTTCAGAACCGGTCCATGGCACTGTTTGGCAGCTCACTTAACGATTCTCCTAACGGTTTCAGGCAGCACCAGAGCCTAGCGCTGGGCAGCACGACTTACGTCACGTTTTTTGCGCAAGTTACACACACGGCATTCAGTAAGCAAGTATGACGTGACCAGGCGTAAGTCTACAAAAGCAAAACAAAAGCACTCAAAGCAATCGAAAGTTTGGCTTCATTTTAAGGAAGAGAAAGATGGCTCACATTTGAATTGAGAAAGCTTCCTGGAGAGGTGGCGAAACGTCTTCAAATCTTGAAAACCAAGTCCAGTGGATATTTTTTGAATTTTTACGGAATGGCAACAAGGCACTTTGCAATGATTGCAAAGTGGCAATAACATCCGTGGGAGGAAATACGTCCTACATGCAGAAACACCTGGGCACACAACATGGCATACATTTTAACGAATGCCCTGTTTTTACGAGTTACGACCAGCATGGAAGGCAACTCTGGTGGTAAGTAGCTAGTTTTATATCACCGGCTGTGCTCAATGTGGTTCCTAGTAAATCATGCCATTTCTGGAAATAAACCAATTTTCTTCCCCTCCTTGGGGTTATTAAGGGAGTGTGCCTTTCTTGTTAATCCAGCTCTCTAGTATGTTTAATTAGAACTAGCTGGAATTCTTACATGATTCTAGCTATTGCTTGGATATGCAATAGCTAGAATAGCTACAAAGTTGCTCCGCAGTTCAGGAAGCGAGGGAAAGGTGACGCTCGTTTATTTAAATCAGGGGGAGATGAGTTTATTTCCTGAAATTGTACAGTAATGCTCTTTCATTAAACAGATGCCTTCTCCATTAGATTTAGATCACTGTAACGAGACGGGTCGCCTGGCTGGATCCAAGGGTGGCAGCTCCAGTTCACTGCCTTCTGTTTTCACCGAGGCAGGCGGAAAAAGAATGTCCCAGGTTTCACAGAATCGATAAGAGAATCGATAAGGAATCTAATCGTTTCACAGAATCGATAAGTGAATTGAAAAATGTATCAATTCCCAACCCTATTCACTGGCCCATGTGGTTCACTCAAATAAATAAGAAGCTGAAGCTCAGCTCGCTGTAGAAGTTAAAGCTATTTTGTTGAATATTGCTCTGTGGTCAGAACCTGACCACATTGTTATGCCTCAACGTTTGCTGTGCATGAAAATATTGGGTCCTCCCATCTGAGTAGATGTTGCTTTGACATGTATCACCTACCTATGATTGTTGATGTTAGTGAACACTCTTTTGTGAGTGCAGCCTCCATTGATCACTGTGGCCTCTTTAGGGAGAATGATGTGCCATGTTCCACAGCAGGAATGCTTCAGGAAAGGACCCAACCACGTCTATTTGCAAGACCATTAGTGAAAACATAAACGGGATGACCATTCAGAGGGTATTTGGTAAGAAAGAAAGGGTAAGATTTTCTTTTCAATCAATTTAGATCCCTTCTGTTGCAGCAGATTAATAAAATTCAGCACCAAGGAGTATAGGCTGCTTCTACAAACTGTTCTCAGGAAGTCAGTGAATCCCAGCATAGTACCATAATAGAAAGCTACTTTTACAATAAGTTTTTGTTACAAAATTTCCTTATAACTATTTTTCATGGTTCCGCATTAGATTTATTCCAACAATGTACACAATATGGATAACAGCAAGTCAGACATGGAAAAAATTGCAGTGTTGGAAACAATGCATATAGAGGTAAAAGAAGATTTAGATACAGACCTCCTGTGCACAGAGTGTAGTATGGATTGGGGTTCAGTCCTATGTAAAAAAGGGGGAAAAACAGTTATGGCCTCAAAAAATGCTCTCCTTGAAAGATGGTCAGGTTGCCGCCTTACACACACCTTAAATTGGAAGATAGCCTTCTCAAAAGAGTTTAAGATGTGGATGCTGCCATGGGGGACCGATGCCATGGTAACACTCCTGTATATATTACAGGATGCATTAAAGATGTCTACTTTAGCATAGTTATCAAATTATTGATAAAAGCATATCAGCATGTCTTTTACCACACACCAGACAGTTGGTGAGAATCTGCCCTCAATGCTCCATTCTTCAGTGTTTTTATTCAATATGCATACATTTCTCGCCACACAAAATTTCCTTTCTGTCCTCATGTGACTACATTATCACATCTACTACATGCATGCACAAGCAGTAACTAAGTTGGAGTTGCAGGAATGACTAGACTCATTGTTTCCTATCCAGTTACTGAGATTAGCAATAACAGACATTTGAAAAAACAAGGGTGTCGTTTCAGACTCACCTAAAGCCGCAGCCCATAGTAATAACAGTAACTTTTATTTTCTAAATCACTGAAATTACACTTTAATGCATGTAAAAAGTAATTCAGAGTTAAATGTCATATGTACTGTAAATATAACTTTCAGGTTGTCTGATTCATTTTAGTGTTAGCAAGACCAGAGCTAAAAAAATTGATATACGTTCTTATGAATGTCAAAGACTAAGTTTATTTTCAATTACCATATATATAAATCAAGATTCCTTTTTCATAATAAAATGTTAACCTCAGCTCCTGTAATATAATTTAAGTATGTGTCGCCCTCATGTGTTCTAAGGTTGAACTACAGTTGTAAACTGATTTACACTACTGGGAAGACTAAGTATATTGCAAAGATTAACTGGGTGGAAACGATTAGAAAGAGGGTAGCCAAATGAGAAAGCACTGCATAATACAGTCGAAATCATGTCCAATTGTTTTCTCTTGATCTAAGAAAGATCAGTTTAAAAGGATTTAGTATTCTGCACTGGGAAAAAAAGAGGAGCAAAACATTTGTATTCTTTTAATTTTAGAATCATTGTACAAGGACTTGCCAATGGATTAGCACTTATTTTTACAATATGTACCACATATTAACTGCACCTACATATTTACATGCTTACACAAGATTGTATCACAAAAGTGTGTGAAATTAGCAAAAACACAAGCGTCTTTGCCAAACTAAACACACCCATTATTCCATGAGCTGGCTAAACAAAATATAATCTCACAGCCACCGGCCCCTTCTAGGTTTAAAGCTGAAATCACAAATATGAGTGTAGCACATCATGGAAATAAAGGAAGATAAAATGATAACGCAAGACTCTACGATCCTAATAATGGTTTAAATGTAAACATTAAGCAGTTCAAATGCAAGCCTCTGAACACTGTTACTGGTTGTAATGCAAGAACTAGGATGCATTT